>NC_064538.1:16293684-16612434 GCF_023856365.1 Brienomyrus brachyistius | reverse complement strand
CATTTCTCTGGGTTCCTGCCAATTTCACATGATTAGCTCCCCTAACATAATTACCACATCGCGGTTGAGGAAGATAATTGCTATTTTGATATTAAAAGCATCCTGTGGAACACGGCGGCTGGTTTCGCATGCGGTTTTAAATGTCACTTGTTAACAGTGTGTTGTAAAGATGAATGTTTAGTTGTCACATTTCCAATCTTCTGTTTACTGTGTCAGCGGGTTATTGATGCTCTCTAGTTGCTGATCCAACTCATAAAATTCTCTCAAGCATCCTGGCGCTCCTGTTTCAATTTGAGGACTCGCAGAGTACGTCCTTAAAGGTCTCTCTATTTGCTGTGTACCCCCCCCCCCCCCCCCCCCCCATGATTTAGGAGGATTTAATTTGCCCGCTGAGACACCCATCCCCCTTAGCCGAACATTGGAAAGGTTTGTGATATTTGTCCACCAGGCTGACTGCGAGGGGCTGATGATCCCACCCAGTACTGCTCTAGGCAAGCTTCACTGCCAAAGGCATATGTGGGGGGGTGCACTACGCTAATCCCCCACTTCTCCGTCAGCATCCATTTGCCAACTTGTCCTGCCACTCCCCGCACCCTCTGGTAAGAGCAGTACACCCTCGATTCTGCACAGAAGTAGCTGCTGCGTCCGTGTCTGTCATGGGAGGGGGGTGGGGGTACTCTGATCTGCATCAGGCAACCAGACCATAACCCATATATTATTCATCACAAGGGCATTGAGGGGCGCACTTATGCAGAGAAAGCAAACGATCCCAGAGGGGCTGCCCCTTGTGTGCCCCCTCAGCGGGGGGGCACACACTGCCTGCAGTAACACTCCCAGCCCAGACAGTAAATCATTAGTATGTATTAAGAGGTGTAGCTCTGAAACAGCGGGTCATTTATATCTCAATAGCCTCACACCTCCCTTTATTAAGATCACATTAGCCAGAATGCACGCCCGCAATATCGTTAGAACTGAAGCAGCAATTATCTTGTCAGTGTTTGTGCTCATTTTCTGCTCTTTCCTCCGTGCAACGAGTGCCAGAGTGTGAGGTCACTGAATAGGTCATTATTTTCTACTCGGAGGATGGCCAAGCACATTTTTTATAGTACAGTATAATGACTTTTTTTCCTGAGAATACAACAGGAGCGGATACCGATGGTGTTTATCACCGCTCAAACCACGGGGCCCTTAGGTTTGCGGGGCCCCTGTTTGCCACAAACAGTGACTACACTAAATATTAAATTAACACATTCATTATGTAGGAGATGCAAAAGCAACATGTTCTGCTAGCCAGCTAACCACCTGAGGGGGTCCCAAAGTGAGTTTTCGAGAAGGGCCCCTTTAACATTGAACCAGCCCCTGAGCGAACGAACCTACATGTCTTTCATTGTATGGAGGCTCTCTGTCTCGACCACGTCAGGTCCCTCAGCAGAACTCCCCCCCCCCCCCCCCACATGGTTTCCTGGAAGAACTGAAATTGCGTTCAATACCTGGACCGGGGACAAATCACGACTTGCCAAACACGCCTGGACACCGCTTTCTTGCCGCGGGGGCCCCATGTCCGGGAAGACTGGGCCGGACAGAACGTGTGCATTCCCAGCCCGGGGCCCACTTACTGGATCCGTTTCGCTGGGAGCCAGTACATCTCCACTCATTCAATCTCAATTAGCTGCCCGGGAATCGATCCGGGGAATGACAGGAATTATGTGGGGGATTAATGACAGCTAATTTATGTCCACTGAGTAGGACATCAATAACAGCACTGGGGATTGATCACCCGCCGATACAGCCAGGCTGCGGCGCCCATTATGCTCCCTGGTAATGACTCAAAAGCTGTTAAATGGCTCTGATGGATGGTCTTCACTTACACAGTCCGATCCGATAGCAGGAGGTCCCCCCAGCCGCCCCCCCCCCGCCCAAATGCAGTTTGTATTCCCGTTTTGTCCTTATTTAAGCTAACACCCAAGTGTGCTTCCTGCTATGAACTGCCAGTGAAAAGCACAGCTCGATGTTAAAATATCATACAAGCACCCCATTGCACTGAAAGTGTACTATGGATTTCGAAGCCTTATAGATGTAGGCAACCAAATTTCAGTGATAGCCATCTTTGAGTACCCAGCCACTGCACGAGTCAGAGACTCAGTGACTTAGAGACCTACAGTTTTGTGGTGTATTGAAGGATCAGGCAGCCAGGGGGCGATCTGGTTCAACCCTGAATATCGATAAAACCCTGAAGATCTATGGCAGCTGCCCGGATGATGCCTGACTGCATAGAGCTGGGGGGGGGGAAGCATTCTGCACAGGAACATTTTAATGTCAAAGGAGGGCAATTGATAAATGGTGGGGGACGGTCTTCAGGGCAGAGACAGGCGGGTAGGAGAACTGCTGGCAACCAGACACTGTCATCTGGCGGCGTCCCCCCCCCCTCCAAAGTGCTTTAAGCAGTCAGTATTATTCATAGCCTACAATCAGAGTGAAGTGGCACCCCCATCTCACCAACGGTCGCCCCCATCACCGGCATCCAGGTGGAAGAAACAGCCACTGAATTTATAATTTCAATCTGCCATTAACCAGATTGAGGCTTAAAATCGGTGAAAACATTTCAACATGGGGTCATGTAGTCGACGCGGCAGATTACAAACGCCTACTGGTCCTTGAAAAACAGTTATGCCGAGCTGCTTTAGTACATCGCAGGACTGAAGCCAAGTCTTTTTTTGCTGCTTTTCCGTTCTGTTCGCCATTGCGCTTTGTCCCGATGCCGGCAAAGCCCTCAAAGGGATCCCATGGTGAAAACTACGCCGCCGATGCCGGAAAACCTCCCAGGAGCGTCTGTAGAAGCAGCCACCACTAGCCTCAGACTAGGAAATAAGGTGCAGAGTCTTGCATAAAGCAAAAACCGGAGCCCTGACAGAGGGTGGCGGAAGGAGGGGGGTGTACCACAGTGAAACAAGGAGATGGAGAGCAGGTAGGAGGCTTTTGATGAGGAAGAGCCAGGGATTTGGCCTGAGTCGCCTTCAGCCTCGCTGCCTCAATGTACTGTCTTCCATGACTAATGCTTTGTTTCAACGCTCCTGGGGAGAAAAAACTTCACCGAGTTTTTCCTGTATTATAGTTTTCTGCATATAGCTCCTCCACAGATGCTCTTTTCCAAAGCTAATTTTGCCACTGGATTTTCTTACCGGAGCAAATGAGGCTAAGCAGCTAGCTCAAGGGTGCCTTCCGGGATCCGAACCAGCAACCTACAGGTTACGAATCCAGGACAGATGACAGATTAGCTGCCTGAACTGTGAATCCATCATGCCAGAAGGCCAGATCAATCTAACCTGCGCAGGACTGTAGATGATACTCCTGTAGAGATTCTTTTTTTAGATCCAGAAAAAAAACATTCTAAATTCTTGATTTGGGTATGCATAGTTCCATATTGTTACAATACAGAGCCACCAGGAGGCTGAAAGAAAGCAACTGGGAGGACTCATGCAGTTCAAGCAGCACGTTTATAGAGATTTTTTTTGAAGGAGACACTTGGAGTGGATTTAGGAGGATTACCCAGCCCGGTTTGTTTGCATTTCTCTTTAAAACTGCATGCAATTTAAAAGTGAGAGAGAGAAACGGAGAGGTGGGGGCAGTGGGGGGGGGAGAGAAAGAGTGCTTTCTTTCAACCTGAACGTCTGCATAACAGATCAGCGCGCTGTGGAAATTTCGGATGAAAGCAAGAATCTGGGCCCGCGGTGTGTTTTACAGTCGGCCTGCTCCCAGAGGCCCGAGTGCCGACATGAATCACCCCCACGCTGACATGCTTAATTGAGTTTCTGATGGGCTGCTCTCCGCTCCAAGACAAACCCTGGTAGAGCCAAGACAAGCAGGCTGACGTCCGCACCACAGGGTCTGGCTTGAATCCCTCTCACTCCCTTACCTCTGGCACACTGAGGACTGCACCCTGCCATATCCACCCTGACTCTAGGAGGCAGAATGCGGGAGGGAGATAAGGGTGGAATGAGGGGAAAATATTTAGCTAAAAATAACAATAAGATTCTAAAAAATTTGGTCACAAGCAAGGGTGGGTTTGTGGTTTCAGTGTAGTGACACTTAAATGGCCAACAGGGGTGCCCAAACCACAGGGGGACCATGCAAACGTGTGGTTTGGGTGGAGGTGAACACCAGGGCTGCAGAGTTTCCCCCGGTCCAGACAGAAAAGACCTGGGCCAGCCACAGCGAGGCCACGGTTGGATGGCCTCTTCTCTCCACTCGACCACAATGCACGGCCACTGGGAGATTTCAGCAGCCTTGTCAAATCTTTCTGGGATTTATGGTGTCATCATCTGCTCTTCTTAGTTCATGTGTCTCTCTTACCAGAGGTTATGAGGAAAGAAAGGAAGCAAGAGAGAGAGAGAGGAATGTGGCTGGATTCCCTAGACGGGACTCTGCCGTTTACTATCCACTAAAAATGAAAACCCCAAAAAAGTTAGTTAGAAAATAAGCAGCTAGTTCTGCAGCACAACGCCGCTCGCTTTCAAAGCCCTTGGCCGGCTGAACAGCTGCAGGCATAATCTAAGCTACAACATTTCATGCATATGAGATGCAAAAAAAATCCTCAGAAAAAAAAGCAGAATGTGTCACACAGGTGTTACAGATGTGGAAGGGGACCTACAGGATGTGTCTAGGAATGTCCTGTACCACATGGAAAGCTAGACATGAGGAGAGAGACTTTCAGGCCTAAAGCTACAAGCAACCAGCCTTCCAAATAAATTTCAGTTTGATCTTGAAATCTGTGAACGGTGGTGGTGTTTAGCATCACTCAAACCATACATTTGCCCCCTTGAGCCCCCTGCTGGTCACAAACAGTCCCTACACTAAATATTAACTTAAATAAACCCGTTCCTCGTTTAGGAGATGCCGCAGCACAAATATTCTACTAACAGCTACCAAGCTACGAGCTACTGGTTCTATTTGCTAGCAATTTATTTAGATTTTGAAATATATGGGGGTGGGAGAAGCAGGGCCCCCTTAGGAACCTTTTGTAGTGGGGGCCCAGAATCAACACACCCAGCCCTACAGGGTGTGCATCTGCTGAGTTTTACTAGCAGACGGAGGCTGGCAGGCTAATTCTCATCCTCGCATCTTATTTCTTTATTTGCATGCCTGCTTCCTCCACCCAGAGAAACACGGGTCGGCGCATTCGAGCGCAATAATCATCAACGCCAGGTTCATGTCCGCGGCAGGGAAAGGTAACAAAATGCCAGAGCAATCACAGCGGGTTAAGCTGCTCACTAAATTAACTGCGGTGTCAGGAATTATCTGCCTCAAACGAGACAGCGGTGCGAACGGGGAAAAGCGCCCAGAATGCAACTTACTCCCACACTGCGTATTATTTAACAGCCAAAAAGTGCAGCCTTGTCTTTAGCTATACGGCGCATCATCCCGACGTCAACAGGTGAGTTTCTCAGCGAGAAGCAGTGTCGTGTAAAGTGACAGGCAGAGCGATGGACACCTGTCCGCGACATCCCAACTCATCAGGCGTTTCGCCCTACTCCCGCGGGACAAGAGGAAAGATGAATAAATGAGCTAATTGACAGACCTGACAGGTTTACAGGTGGCGATTTTTTTCGCTCGGCATTTTATGTCCAAATGCTCAAAAAACAAGCCATATGGTGGGTAATTTCATTATGACAATATTATGCTATTATAGCTCGTCACGTCGGAGGACACCGAAGGAGCACATTTATTGACAAACAGCGCCACCCTGTGGCCGAAAGGTTTGGATGTCCGAGGCAGCTATGGGATCAGATGGGGAAAATTCATGCGGCTTTAAACTTAAGCTCCATACTCATAACTCATTTAAACCCACCTGCTTTGTTTTAGCCCGCACTTGGTGCCGAAGGTATTTCAACAAATCCTCACTCGTGTCCTTTTTAGATAATAATCTAAAGCACTAACATGTGCGCAAGGCTGGGCTCAATGTCTTATGACATTACGGATGAATAATAATGAATACAATTAGAGACTGTGGTCCACGTATATTGTGGCATATACAAGATCCGCAAGTAAAACGTAAAGCAAATTGATTACCTAAAAACTGGGTATGTACAGTACGTATGGCATGGCCAACTTTATCCTGCATTAAAAATAATAGGTAGAAGGCTGGCAGAAATCCCCACCGCTAGCGAGCATGTCACCGCGCGGTGGCTGATCGTTGAAACCCTGGATTGCACGGCAACAGCATGCAAAGCTGTGCAAGCACATGCTGAGAGAAGGTTATTTTTATTTCCGTGCCACGATGATGAGTGTTGACTGAAAATACGTGCAGTTTTGCAGAGCGAATGAGGAATATGCTGTAAATTTTTAAGATATTACATGTTATTCTTGTATAAAACGGACTGCCATTCCAAAAGGCGGCAATAAAAACAATTTACGTCCTCGAAATATAAATCACTCCTCAGCAGAGATATAAAAATGCAGCCATTGCGAAACAGCTTTCATATAATTGTGTATAAGGAGGCTCAATATAGAGAAATATGGATAATTGTAATTGTAGATTTTTATTAAAATGCCGAGAATGTTTTAATGGGGTAGCATGAATAAGGGAAATTGTCATGTATTATTCATGCAAATCAGTTGTTTGGCTTATTTTCGAATTTGGCTTTCATTTTCAACTTCTGGAAACGGTATTATTCTTTATACTTTTTGCAAGCAGCCTACAATGCAGTCAAAACCATAATTAAGACAGCAAGTCTACAAACTAGAAGCATCAGGGGATGTTAATATATGATTTTCATAAGAGTTTTGACAAAGCACGCCAGTACATTTAATTTATTTATTTTACTATTACAGGGCTGAAAGCTGTGTATGTCGTGTTGTGGGAAATAAGACTTGAGGGCCAGGGAAGGAGAACCAAAAAGGGGTTTTATATGGGGGTCAAAAACAGGAGCACAGGCAACAAGAGGACTGACTTCAATTGCCATGTCATGACCTGCTCGTATGATCCTCATGCCCCCTCACGCCCCCTCATTAACCACGTGTGCTATTCCGATTGTGACCAGCAGTTTTCTGTTAGTTTGAGTAGTCCCGTGTATTTAGTCCGCGTTCAAGCCTATTTCCCCAGTCCGGTCATTGACGTTATTCTACCGTGTAGTTGTGATCTGCCTGTAACAAACACCGTTTTGGGATTTCCCTGCTCCCTGCTTGCTCGACCTGCACACGGTGACAACAGAATGACTCGGACAAGCGATGCCTCCCCTGACACGAGAGCCAACACCTCGGTCTGCTATAGGAGGTGATTTACCGGCTGAATCAGCCTGAGCCCCAGAGCGACCCCGTGGCGTGGGATTTAGCGAGCCAGAGCTGGACCATCCAGCAGGAGATGTCCCCGCCCGGAACCTCCGGCAGCTAATACAGAGGGTAACAGAGGTGACCTCCCTGAAACACCTCAACCTCCGCTTACAACAGCTGGCCGGAAAAAAGGAAGAAGGGGAGAGATCAGAAACCGAAGGACAAGCTAATGCCAGAGGTCTTCTTAGGGGCCGTTTCCCTCTCCACTGTTTGCCTTGCTGCTTATCGGGAGGAGCCCCTCCCAAGTTTGAACCCAGCGGTGTTCGCACCAGAGGCCGCTGCCGCCACCCAGTAGTGTCTGCCCGTGGCTGCGTGGCCAATGTCAGCACACCCCTTTTCCAGGACTCGCCTGGCTCTTAAAGGAGCCAGGTCTGTTTGGGACGCCATACCGTGGATCCCAAAAGCCCTTAAAGAGGCAATGCTCGCTGCCAAGGCACAATACCCAGCTGTGCCGGTGGCTGATGCAGCGCCCCCTGAGGTTTCTGTGCCGGCGGTTGATGCTCTGCCCCCTGTGGTTCCTGTGCTGGCGGTTCCTGCAGCGCCCTGTATCATTCCTGCCTGTCCCTGTTCTGCCTGTCTCTGCTCCATCTGTCCCTGAGGCTCCTGTGCTGCCTCCGCCTGCTGCTTCGCCCGAGGTCCCGGCGTGGCCTTCTGCTCCGCCCGAGCTCCTGGCTCCACCTGCCTCTGCTCCACCCATCCCAGTTCCGGCCACTGTAACCCCTGCTCCAGTTCCAGTCTCCGAGGAGGTCCCGGACTCTCCTACCACCACTCCATCCCCCTTGGAGGAGGAGCTCAAGTGGGACCCGATCCCGGGTCAATCCCAGCCAGGTCCCCACCTGTCGGTGTCCCGGAAGAGGAGAGGGCACCAATGCCGGCCACTCTGCCCATTGGCTCGCCCTTGGTCTCCCTGGCTGTGGCTCACAGGGCGCCTACAAGTCCCCCGGCCTTGGCTCAGCTGTTACCTGCGGGTCCCCCTTCGATGGCTCGTTGGCTGTCTTTGGCCCCGCCTCCATCGACTCCTTGGTCGCCTGCGGGTATCCCCGCTTCGACTCTTCGGTTGGCTATGCCTTCGCTGGCTGTGGCTGCGTCGTCGCCTGCCGCGGCTTCGCCTGCCTCCTCACCTGCGCCAATGTCCCCTTCAGCTCCCTCCTCGCCTCCCCTGGTGCCCCCTCCAACTTCCTCCTCTGCCTCCCTCCTCGCTCCCTCCGAGGTCCCCTCCTGTTCTGGCCTCGCAGTCGCCTGCTGCCCCTGCGGCTGCCGCCTTCAGCCCACTGGGGTTCCCTCGGGCTCCCTGTTGTTCCCTGTCTTTTCCTTTTCTGCCTCCTGTGTCCGCTCCTTGTCCTTCTGTGTCTCCTGTGTTCACTCTTGGTCCTTTCGTTCCTCTTGTTGGTGTTTCTCCTGTGGCTCCTTTCCTAGTGCCCCTGTGCCTGTTTGCTTTGTCTATGGTCTATCAGTGGTTGTCTAGCCTGTTGCCTCTGTGCCTGTTCTGTATGTCCGTCCTGTTCCCGGTCCTTCATTGATGGTTTTTGCTTTTGTCTTCCAGATCTTGTGTCCCCGGTCCTATCTCATCCATCACCTCCCCTGAGATGCGCCCAGAGTGCGCACCTTTGGGGGGGTTCTGTCATGACCTGCTCATACGATCCTCGTGTGTGACACGCCCCCTCATTAACCATGTGTGCTACCCCGATTGCGACCAGCTGTTTTCTGTTAGTTTGAGCAGTCCTGTGTATTAAGTCCACATTCAAGTCTGTTTCCCCAGTCTGGTCATTGACGTTGTTCTACCATGTGTTCTGCCTGTAATAAACCCCATTTTTGGATTTCCGTGTGCCTGATCCTGATTTCCCCGCTCCCTGCTGTGTTCAACCTGCACGCGGTCACAACAGACCAGCCTAGGGCTGATGAGACAAACAGGTAAATACAAGACAAGGGATAACAAACAGATGAGGCTCATCAGGGTCACGTCAGGGAGGAGACAGGAGGGTCAGGCAGACCTGACGGGCCGGACGTTACAGTGAGCTTAAGGTTTAAAGGAAAAATGTATGTATCAGCTGGAATAATAATTCACAGGAAAATGCAAAATGCTAAATTTTTTGTGGAACAAGCCTTGATGTGCTGTGACAAAGTTATTCAATTCTAATTGCATAGCGAAGCGCTGACCTGTTTTACACTAGCCGTTACACCATCAGTGTTCTCATAAGCCAGAGCTGCATTTTATTCTGTTTCCAATGAAAGCAAACTGTCCAATTTCAGGTGTTAATTCAGAAGCGGTGATGCTCTCTTTTTGGAGAATCACCAGGGACAATCAGTTAGTCTGGACATCAGCACATGGCCCAAAATACCAAAAAAGTTGCAATGGCAAAGCTATTTACAAGACACACATCCAATATGTCAAGTGAAATTATGATCATTCTGTAACATTGATTAATGTTTCAACAGCTTTCAGCAAAATTATATCCATATTATGAGACACATTTAACACCTCATTAACTGTCCGTCGCAGTAAACAGATTTAAGCAAGGAGGGATGTTTGCATGCTGACGTAAACTTAAAGGTTTAATGATTTTAATTTGGATTCTAATAACAGCAATTTATTGTGGTCAATGCAGCAGAAATAAATTAAGATCTTGCCACGCAGGGGCCATAATTCAAACCGTGAAGAGCACGAGAAAAATTTAATGCCCCATGCCCACATAATATCCTGATCATTATTATGTATGTTCGACTCAAAACTATTAGACACCATTCACAATAATGAGATTTGACAATTGTAAGGTTAATAAAGAAAAATCTTGACAGTCTTTATTGATACAGCATGGAATTGAATGATTAACAATCTCATTAAAATTAAGAACCTTGAAGTCCAATTACTTGTGAAATGAAATGACCTTCACAACTGAAATTATACACTTTTTACGTCTGCTTAACTGACAATGGGGGAAATGACCAGGCTACTCCTTCCTGTTATTATGTAGTGCTATATGCTACAGATCCACTGATCCTAGATTATAGGCTATACAAGGCTCATAGGACCCATGACCTAATAGAAATTAAATGGAGCTTTAGTTGCCATTTGTACAACTACAAAAATAGGTACAATCGAATGTGATTTTCACACATCTCGTCTTGTTCTCCTTTTTTAAAGAGATATACATATATATGGGTAAGAGTGAAGTTGGGGTCTGAGTGCAGGGTCAGCTGTCTATCCAGCAGCCCTGGACCATTTTCAGGGGAATAAGGGCCTTGCTCAGGCTCCAGTGGAGATTTGGCTATTCTACTGAGCACAGGATTCTAATTAGCAGCCTTCCGAACACAGAGGCCTAACACTCGAGTCACACCCCCAAGCCACACCCCTGACTCACACCTCCAAGCCACACCCCTCAGTCACACCCTCAAGCCACATCTCCACATCACATCCCCGAGACATACCTGCACACCCCCAAGCCACACCCCCTCCAACCAAATTCAATGTGTTGATGCAAGAGGAACCCGTGGACTAAGCCCTTCTTCACAAGGTCAGTGAGAGGCATCTTCTAACAAATCGAGCATTTCCTGAGTGTTGACTGTCAATTGATGCCAGGTGACTGAACCAAACGCTAACAGCTCAGCCAACATGTGTCACTTTGAGAGATATTGGGAAACCCAAGACAAGCACAAACCTTTGACAGGAGGCAGTGAAGGAGGAGAATTTATTTAATTAATCCAGACGGTACATGAGCCCTACTCTGAATAAATCATGAGCTCATTTGCCAACATGGCCATGGGATCCTGCAGTTAGGAGGTCCAGGGCCTAGTTTTTATTAAAGTATAAATCACAGACTGCAGCAGAGTAAAAGGCCAGCTTTGGATCTATGTCACCAGGAGTCCTCAACAAGCTGCCCCGAGAAAGCACTCGCTCACATTTATGGATGTGACTCAGTGGCACCGATTGGCCTCTGAACAGGGGGAGGAGGCTTGACTTAATAACAGGGGGGAGGCCGTAGTGGATTTGAGCTATTTGGTCAGAGGACAGGATTCACTTTGACCATTTCCGGAATGCTCCAAGAAGTGCAAAGTACTTAATGTCAAAGGCATGAATCAGTACGTCGATTTTTATCACAGCCAGATTATCTCATCCTTCAGATTATCTCACCCTTCATCTTAATTAACAGCACTTTTTTTTTTATATTGATTCACATGGATGAACCAGCCTTACACTGGCACATTAGAGGGTTTCCATGATGCTTTACGACAGAGAAGCAGCCTCCTCTAACCTGGCCCCCACCTCCCAGGATTCGCTGCCCTGGCTGGCCTGCATGGGAAGGTGAATTGGAAACACATGGAAGCGTTTTAGAGAACCACTGGCTGGATTCAGCCGCCCGGGGCCAGACCATAAACAGAAAGGCCCGCAAACTATCCCTTTCATCATGGCAATGTCAACCATACGTGAGGAATCCAAGCAGACTGCTAAGGTCAGGCCGCCAAGGTCAGGCTGCCAAGGTGAGCAGGTCAAATCCATGTCACAGCCACAAAAATACGTACCGCACGGTCTCACAGGACCTGAAGAGTTTGTGTGAAAACCGGACAAGGGCCTTAAATATTACATATACAGGCTCATGCATTTTGGACAATTACTGGGTGCTGCCTGTAGCCAGAGTTACTCATTTTTAAGCATTGCTGCAGGTATGATCACACATCTTAAACAGGAACTTGGAATTCCTGACGTGCATAATCAAATTTCAGATTTCAGTTAGTATTTGATTGTCCATGGCTAAGTAGAACCACAGAGTCATTTCATCGTTTAAGGTCCTTTTGAGCTATGTCAGATATGATACCGTGGCCTACAGATGTGTTCTAGCTTGGAGTGGGTCTTGTCAGTTACGCTTTGATGTAGTGGCGGATGCCCCAGGGTCTCAGGGCTCCGGTGTAAGCCTCGGATGATGGAGCATCTTAGCCATGAAGCAACCTGACAGCATAATGACATCACGCCAGTTACACTGCATTCTAAGGACGCCACACATCCTGTTCACTGTATCCCTTTGACATAAATAATAAACGGAGAAAATTAAACAATGTGACCTTTTTAGAATATCCCCCTATTATTTCACATCATTATAAGTCACCTTGACGCTCTTCGCTCATCCCTCAGCAAAGACAGCTTTCAAGACGCCGGCGATGAACCATTTCTTTAAGAGGCCGTCTGTGAAGAATGCATTAATTCCGCCAACAAACTGTAACCTCCACCAGGACTGCACATAGTCTGTTTATGACTGCCTAAATTTCCCACACTATCTTGCCTCACGCCAAAGGGCTGTTTAATATCATTTCACATTTGGACTCCCAACTGCAGGAACAGCAAACCAAATCTATTACGCTGGACCTTGTAACCGAAGAACAAGGTCTCACTGCGACCTAAGAGAGGGACAACGATCACAAGAGGGAGGGGGCTTACAGAAGACTGGAATTCCCCTGGCAGAAGCAGACCACACCCAATGTTTACCCAGCTCCGGGTTGCTTGCTCGTGCCTTATAATTAGTGAGCGTATTAAGCGATTATTAAGGTTTCAGAGCAGAATCAGCTTCCAGGCAGAGACTATTCCAGAATTTACCAAATTAACATCCTTAAAATAATAGGAGCATCTTGAAGCTTACCAATCTGCCCCTGCTTGGCCTTCTCCAGGACGTTCTGATGAAAGCCCTTCCCAGGCAAATGGATTTTCACTCCATCTGAATTCAGGCACTGTGCAGGGCATACAAAGGGAGGCTGAGAGACCCTGGCGGTTTTCGAGAGCAGCCATTGGACCCCCGTCATCCCCGCTAAAGTGCGAGCGCCTCACCATTCACAAGGCAATTTGATATCACTTGAATCAAAACCCGCTACACCCCTCCCATCTGGAGAATACAAACTCTTAACCCTGAGCCTGGTATTGTTCTGAGTTTGTAAAGCAATTAGAACCCGGAGGATGCATTTAAATGGTACTGAATAAAACGGAGCAAGAGAGCGCAAAATCCATCGCAAGGGAACCACGGAGACGGTGGTAGTCAAGACGCAGCCTCATTCTGTACGGGAATACTTCAATAGGGCCTCTGTCAGTGTAAAACAATATGATCCTCGATACAGTAGCAAGCAGTCACTACACTAAATATTAAATTACATTTATTCATTATTTAGAAGATGCTGATGCAGCACCCAAACTGACTTTTAATGGGGACCTGGAAACAACAAGCCCACCCTCACCCGGATCCCATGGTCAAAACGACAGAATCTGAGATGATTACAAGTTTGGGCCAGTTCTCAGAGCGGGACCCATCTGTCCACGTGATCAGTCACAGGATAAATAAAGCACCCAGGTGACGTTCATGCCACCGGGATAAAGACCCCATGCGGCTGTGGAGGACGTGATAATTTGGCCAGATCCTGGGGAGATTATGATGCTAATTTTGTAAGCAAGCCAGAAGGGACAAAAGCCTGATGATGTGATTCAGGTGGCAACCGTCTTATTGTCTGAACCCCTAGGAGGCAGGAGATGTGACGTAAACAGTGCCAAGGCTGGGGTCCCGGGGCACATGGAGGACGGTGACGCCGTAAACCCAGCAGGCCGACACGCTGGCGCTTTCCGCGTGTGTGAAGGTGACGAGGATCACCTGGCAGGACTTCAACACTGATGGGGGGGGTGATGGAAGTACACTGCCGGCCCTTCATAACCCACAGCTTGAGTATTGGAATACAATACAGGAAAAAGTGGGTCATTCCCCCCTCCCCCCCAGCCCAGTCCAGCAGCAGCTGCATGGACTCTATGGGCAATCTGGCAGGCTGCCAAGCCCTTGTACCTGAGGCACAGAAGCACAGCGGAGATCGGGAGGGGGGGCACCTTGTAACTGACAATCAGATGGGGTGGTGGATTATGGGTGGTCTAGCAAGGGGAGGGGGCTGTCAAGGTGGGGACTGCTTATTATAGAAGCGTCAGACCGGAGAGATTTCAGCAAAAGTCTTCTCTGCCCAAAGGTGCTAAATGAAAAGATTCACAAATTGAAACTGGTCCCACACCATTGCTGCCCTTTAACATTTAAATATAGGCTGTTCGCCACTAAAGGAAAGGTCGAATTCACTATTACTTTTACTCGGTTCTGAGTAATTACTCTGTTATCCTCGCTGACGGAGTGACATAATAAAATATCCCCATAAAGCTGTATGTGATACACTCACAGTTTCACAGATGGGATCCCCAATGTCTAGATTAATAAGATTTAAAGATCACAGGGGACATTAATATTCCTAAATAAATAATGAGCTCGTATACTGGCATTTAAGTAATAAGAAATAAACACTCTCAATGGTTTCATCTCTCATGAAGCGGTTTAAAAGCAACAAATCAAAGAGTTGTGCAATCTGAAAAGAATAACTTTTAGTATTAACCGTTATTAAACGGAAATGTTGACCTTTCACAATGCTTTGCTTAAACACATATTTCTTTTTAATCATAAAAGCAAATTAAAGCCCAGTTGACACCCTTTTGTGGTGACACCTGACAAAAACACATTTGCAGGACACATGTGCTTAACTTGGAGTGAGTTTCCCGTTTTCTCACAGTCCGTGAGGTGACATTCCTTTTTCAGCAAGTATAAATATCAACTATTTAAAATTCAACTTAAATGAAATGTTCTTTTTTAAAAGCAGCCATAGTTTTCACAGTAGTGTGACGGGTATTCACAGTAATTATATAAAAACATTCACCAAGCATGCAATTTAACACAGAACTGGTCCCTGAAACTATACAGATTTACAATATATGTTCATTTAATTTAACACAGAAACCATCCATCCATCCATCCATCCATTATCCTCCACTTATCTGAGGTTGGGTCGCGGGGGCAGCAGTCTCAGCAGGGAAACCCAGACTTCCCTCTCCCCGGCCACTTCATCCAGCTCCTTCGGGGGAATCCCGAGGCGTTCCGAGGCCAGCCGAGAGACATAGTCCCTCCAGCGTGTCCTGGGTCTTCCCTGGGGCCTCCTCCCAGTGGGACATGCCCAGAACACCTCACCAGGAAGGCGTCCAGGAGGCATCCTAAGCAGATGCCCGGGCCACCTCATCTGGCTCCTCTCAATGCAGAGGAACAGTGGCTGAAGCCAACAGAAGCACATCACCTGCAAAAAGCAGAGACCTAATCCTGAGGTCACCAATCCGGACACCCTCAATGACCCTGGCTACGCCGAGAAATTCTGTCCATAAAAGCTATGAACAGAATTGGTGACAAAGGGCAGCCCTGACGGAATCCAACCCTCACCGGAAACGAGTCTGACTTATTGCTGCCCATGCAGACCAAGGTCTGACACCGGTCATACAGGGAACAAACAGCCCTTATAAGGAAGCTCGGCACCCTATGCTCCCGGAGAACTCCTCACAGAACTCCCTGAAGGACACGGTCGAATGCCTCCTCCAAGTTCACAAAACTCGCCATCAAGCCCCAACCCCAGGCCTGGCTCCGGGGAGGAGGGCTGGTGACTCGCGTCCGGGCAAGGGAAATCGTGGATCCCTTATAGAAACCATCCATTAAAATATTATGCTTTTACATGACTGTAAATCTAGAACCCTATTTCTGTGTTGGCATATAGTCACAAAATGGCCTGTTTAGCTTATTGGGGAAATTCAGAATGTTCACCAATGATTAAAGCCAGTGAGATTAAAATAATTCAGCAATGGATCAATTATTTGGTAAAGAGATTTGCACATGCGGGCAGCAACAACATAATATCACAATGACCGGACTGGGGAGCTCAGGACATAGAGGCACTATATACACCACAGATGAGGGAGCAAATGGGAGGCACCTGGGATCATCCACATGAGGGCTGAACGAGAGCCAGGGTTAAACGAGGCACAGGTGAGGCTTGTTAGCACCACAGCACAGGGAACACGGGGGAAAAGTCATTCAGGGTGTGACAATTCATGTAATTTTGCACATATAGAAAAATTATTTGCCAGTTAACTTTAATGAAGAGGTTGGTTATATTATAAAAAATACAGACCAGAATGGTAAAAGTAAAAGAACCATTTATCAAAACACAGTCTGGGTGACTCTTAGTGGAATGGAATAAATACAATATCTCAGTCCCTCCACTCTGGAGGTGTGCCCCCAGTGTGTAATTTTAAGCACACCAGTGGATCAGGTGCTGTCCTACCCTCAGAGTACTGCCCCCCAGGACGAACAGCTTGCAGGCCTTCCTCCTGTGTCAGTTTCAAACCCAAAAAGTCCTCAAAGATTTCTACAGATACATTAAACAATATAATTAAGATCCATCCTGACTCATATCCTGGAAGCACTGATATGTCTGAACTCTTTAAACATAATCTGTCTGTATTAATTACACAAAACACACTTTGTTAAAGTAAAATGCAGGAGCACACAACCTTTCTGGCCTCATTTTTCTGTACAGCAAATGTCACATCTGGGTCATTTCCTGCCCTTTCAGTCATCAGACATCCAGACCCTGACAACTGCACAGCAACGTTAGCACAGGAACCACCAAGCCAGGAAGAAGCCGGTTAGTCTATTAAAAAAAAAAAAACATGGTGTGATTCGCTGCACATTAACACTTGCTTGTAAGATTAAACTCTTGGGCCATTCGTCAAAGTCACTAATTGAAGTTTGATTAAAAATCTCCTGAGCAGCAAAAGTATTGAAGACAAATGGCCTTCATTTATTTTAAATGTCAAAGCGGATGATAATAATATACCCCGCCAGGATCTGACGGAATCCCGCGTCGGCTACAGGAGACTCCATTTTCCAGTGATTAATGAAATTGAACAGAGTGATCGGATTATGTATCTTGGTATGACTTACCAGGTTCGTCGCATTTACTGCGCCAGACACCGAGCGCGTTTTCAGGCTCAGACTGACCTCTGCGACTGCCTCGGATCAGCAACACCGGCAATTTGGCCCATCAACCTCAGCCAGGGGTGGGGCCACAGGGATATTAGTCCCTGGTGAAAGCTGATTGACCCACAGAGTGCCCCCTTGTATTACAGGCCTGAAGTATACCTGTAATTTACCCCTGCCATGGCTCACCTGGTATTTCCCCCCCCCATAAGTATCTTTTTTGTGGATGTATGAGAGAGATCATGGCAGCCCTCATCTCCTTGGCTGGAAGGCCTCTCCTTCCAAGAAGTAGGCTCTCCACCAAAATCCAAACATTTCTCTCTGTACGATAAAAGCGATAACCAGCAAATCGAAATGAAAACTTTCTTCCATTTCTTCCAATGTCTTGTTTCCCCAGAAAACTCCAGCAATGGTGCTCAGGCTTATATTTAAGGGCTTCTGAGCCTGCGGCGGAGTTGGAGCAGTGGAGCCCAGCAGGGGGCGTGCTTGTTAAGGAGACACCTTCCTGTTTGCAGAACGGAGCAGCCAGCAACGCTCGGAAGAAGCCAAACAAAATGACATGTGGAAATAAAACCAGGGTGGGGGAGACTCCACATTATGATATTGTTTTTATCCCCCCACCCCCCCACCACCTGGATTAGTTGACGCAGCCCATTTCCCTGCTGGTGTGGATTAGCAGGTCAAGGTGTTGTTTCAAATCCCAAGGTCACCAGAGTGATGTCACCATCGGGCCCCTGAGCGAGGTTCCTCACCCTCAATTGCTCTAGAGACTGGCTGACCCTGCTGAAGCTTCTGATAAATAAGTCAAATTACAGTTACCAATCACGGAGTCGCGCAAACTTCATCAACATCCAGTCACGACAAATTAAGAGCAGGCCAGTGTCCTTTTGGTCCAACACATGAACTGCTGGGATGGTGTCTACTTCAGCTGTAATACCTCTTATCCCAGTGATTTCCTCACACTGTCGGAGGGCATCGGCTGGAAAATAAACACCAAGCAAGTCACAGCTTTGATGTATGACAAGGATCCGAAATAGTACTACATTTACAAACATCTCAACTGATTGAGGGAATCTTAACGACACCGAAGAAGTTAACATGGACTCTGTTTATTGGCAGTTTGCAATTTGGGCAAAACGTCGAGGATCTCCGAAAAGGTGGCTGGGCGGAGGTGGCGGCTTGGCATCTCAGCGGCCCAACGGGAGGCCGCGGCCATCACTGCACTGTCACCGCGCCTCATCCGGCACCTCCGAGCGCCGTCAGGCTAATGGGCAGGAACCGGCACGGCCGAGAGCTGTCAGTTGCTGACAGGCGCTCGGTGACGGGACGCGGAGATGGTGACACTCGCCGGCCGCCGCGTGCCCGTTTAACCGCGGCTCGCCAATCAGAACCGCTCTGCATCGCCAGGAGCGCTGCGGCAAACGGACCCGCCTTGACAGACAGGATGCAGCAGCACCGGGGTCAGAGTTATATTTATCTGAAAGTGACAGAAGCACAGCGAGGTGACATCCTCCCAGTGACATCCTCCCAGTGACATCCTCCCAGTAATGATGGTCCTGACCGAGGGACTGAGATTTTCCACTGACAGCTGCAGAAGCTTGTTCCTGGCTGGTGATATAGTCAAAAACGATGCTTTCTTAGAAGAAACTTTTCCTTATTAATAACAATTTAGCTCATTAAAATTAACTACAATCAAATAAAAGTGTTTAATTGGCTTTAAACCACAGAACTAGCTATCTGCTGTACATCATGGGTTGCTTTGATTTCTGCAATTATGGGGTCACTGTCAAGCTCTTCCATCCCTATCTCGGGCGTGACAAGTTGTAAAGGTGGTAGGTTGTGTGCTCTGTACCCAAACATGTGACAAGAGCCTCATGGAAGAATACTGCAGCGCACCATTAAGCTAAATGGCCAGTGAAAATCATTCTTTTTAAACTAATATGTAATGTGGGAGGACAGATGGACGGACGGACAGACAGACAGACAGTGAGACAGATATACAATCTCGAAGCCTCTTAATTGCATTGGACACTGTGCTAATTACATATAGGTCCCTTTATGTCCGTACATTTTATCCCCAAAGTGAATTACTTTCAGACCCCAGGTACATGCACTGTTAACGTGGTTGTAAAGGGATTATAAATCAGACAAGATTCTGCAGACTCTGCAGAAAGGCAACATTTAATTTCTAATACCTTAAAAATAAGCAATACAATGCAGTGATCTTACCACTGCATCAATAGCAGAAACATCTATATCATTTTAACCCACTTTACACAACTTTATTTAGTTTTATTGCCATTTACAGAAGAGCATTTGATGCTGTCATGGGAGTATTTTACAGGCAACAGCACATCAACAAAGCTGTTAAAAGCTACAGTTTGGAGTGAACAGTATGCTTTTTTTTCTTCAATTTATAAAATCTTGCATTAAGGCTCAATAACTGTGGCTTGTTGGTCTCGTGGTATTATTCATGCTTTGGGTGTGAGAGGTCTTGGATTTGAATCGCGGATGAGCCTATTCTTTGGGGCTCTGGTAGACAAGCTCATTTTTGATTGAAAGGTTGCTGGTTTGAATCCCTGACCAGCAAGTACCCCCCCACCCCACCATAACTGCTCCCCGTGGGCTAAATAATAGCTGCCCACCGCTATGTCACAATGTCACTCATGGGTTAAATGCAGGGAGTACATGTCCTTGTTGGGCCATGGTGTGTCAACAATGACAATTAATCACTTTTCGCTTAACAGTCAGGGAAGGAATGGCAGCGAATCTTCTGACAGCGAGTTATTGTATACACAGAGTCTACAGCCCAGTCAAAATTAAATGTTTCTTCACTTGGTCCTCAGAGACCCCCAGACACCTCACATTTTTGCTACCGTGAGCTTGGGGTCCCCGAGTACTGGGCTGCGAATCACTGTTCTCCCTCATATTCTCACACATAAATCAAAATGTATATGGAAATATGCAAGTGTGTAGAAAATAACAGGAAAAATACACCATTGAACACAAACCATCTGCTCTGCCCTGCATTCCCCACCACAAAGACATCCATAGCTCAACAAATCCAAGCACAGGAACACATTAAAGCATCATTTGCTGTAGTCCACATGCATGAAAGGATCATGTCTGAGCCTGTGGAATTCTCTAGAAAAAGTGAGGCCAATATCCTGGATCTGTGCTATAGGGGAATGAAAAAAAAATGCCTGCGTTAAATCTCTCTTTCAATTTCTCGTCAGTGTAAGCACCCTTACAAGGCAGACAGCTGTCACCGTGATGTACATTCCCCTGGCTGATGTGGTAATGTAGGCTAAATTGCCTGAGTCTCCAGCAATGATGCAGCCATTGTGGAGGAAATTGGAAATCAATTCTTGTCATCACCGAACATAACTCTTTTATCAGGAATGTGGTCTCTGAGCTCCGGATGGCTGACGGTGGCTCTGTGGTGGCAGCCCTGCTCTCCTGTGTTGAAGGAGGAGAGTGGGGGGAAAAGAAAATCCCTCCATCTCCCTGCAAAGGGTTATATTTCTGAACATCTCAATTATCATCCAGTGAGCACACCGTCGGAGTCAGACAGCGAGAGATTAAGGGGAGCCGGCCACTGCAGGAGGCCCGGGGGGGGGGGGGGGGGGGGCCACAAACACAGGGGGCAAAGCCGCTCCCAGTTGCGGACTGACTCTAATCCCACTGGGCTCTCTAAGTGGCCTCCTAGAAGATGAAAGAATTTTAAAAGGTTCAGCATTCCAGCCTCTCTGTAAATCCCATGGCTTTGAGCATAACTCTTGCAGAATTTTCCAGGAGATTAACAAGAAATACATATCACTGCTAACAAACCCGGCAGACACCAACACATTACATTGCTGATGTTGTTGTGTTATTTCCCCCGATTTGCCCCGTTTTAATTACCCAGCAAGCTAAAGTTATCAACGCAGCAGGTGTTACGCGTCGGGGTCAGGCGAGATGTGGGGAAGGATGAAGCAGGCAGGCGAGGATGAAGGAAACAAAGGTTTATTTGGGAAAGACAGGGCAGATAGCAATATACATCAATGACGGATCTGGCCAACAGAGGACGACGTGGACTGATATACACAAGACAGGGCGAAATAACTGGAAACAGCTGGGCACAATCGGGGAAGCACACGTGGGTAATGTGGGGGCGTGGCACACACGAGGACTGGACGCGCAGGTCATGACAGCAGGAGTCCTTGGGACAGCAGTTCATCAAGGTTCCTGGGACAGGACACATCACTGTGACTATTATTTTTTGCCAGTTACCACACCTTAACTTGCACTTAAAAATGGGTCAGGGACCGGGACTGGCAGAGCTGGATTGCTGCCCATTTAAGGGCCCATGGACCCACGGGATAGCGTCCAACATGGCTCTAGCTCCACTATTCACCAGCCGCGCCACCCGGTAGAGGTGAGCCGCTGGAGACGGCGGCTGTTCTACGGCGGTGATGCCTGGGGCGAGCCCTGCTGACTTTTGGATCAGGAGGGGTTCCTCCCGATACTCTGCCGGGAGCAAAGCAGCGGAGAGAGAGCAGGCTCCCAGGAGGATCGCTGGAGCCTCCGCCGGTCTCCCTTCTTTCCGCTTTTTCTTCCTCCTCCGGTTAGCAGCTATCAGCGGGGACTGGGCTGCTATGGAGAGGACAGACGACGCGATCAGCTAGATCCTCACCTCGACTATCCTTGGTCTGTGGAGGCACTTTTTGTGGGAGATCCCTCATTCTGTTATGCGCTGGGGTCAGGCGAGCAGGCGAGACGTGGAGAAAGATGAAGCAGGTAGGCGAGGATGAGGGAAACGAAGGTTTATTTGGGGAAGACAGGGCAGACAGAGACGTACATCAATGACGGATCTGGCCAACAGAGGAAGACATGGACTGATATACACAAGACAGGGCGAAATAACTGGAAACAGCTGGGCACAATCGGGGAAGCACATGTAGGCAATGAGGGGGCGTGGCACACACGAGGACTGGACACGCAGGTCATGACAGCAGGAGTCCATGGGACAGCAGTTCATCAAGGTTCCTGGGACAGGGCACATCACTGTGACTATTTCTTTTTTTTTGCCAGTTACCACACTTTAATTTGCACATAAACATGACATTTAAAAATGAATATCTGGTAAAACCCATAACAATGACATTACTCTGAGCGCACTGAGAGACATATAGAGATATACTGAAAGGCAAAACTGCTTTAAAACACACATGTTATCTAGTGCTTCAAATGCATGTCTTGGATATAATGGCGAACTAACTGGAAGTCAAACCCCTCTTGGTTTTACACGAATAACAAGGAGCGCAACACAGGAACCAAAGTCTGTCCCACAGGTATGATTAATACAGCAACATCAGAAGGGGAATTAAAATCATAAAATAAACATTAGCATCATTTATAATTCACAAAGTAAAGCTTTAGTGATGTATTGCACTACCTCGCACCTTAATTATTTTCCTGATTTAGAATTATAGATTCTGTAGGCGAGCTTCGACCCCACAAAATCAAATAATAAATACGAAAATTACAGAATGATAACAGTGTCCTTTGGGTGTGCGTTTAATAGTCTGCGTGTGCATGTTTTATTAATTTTACAGATGTAATAGATTCTGAAAGCCAATCCTAATTCTGGGCTTTTTATATAATAATGTACCTTTCTAGGTATACAATAGTAGCGCTACTTTGAAATTCCTATCTATCTATCTATCTATCTATCTATCTATCTATCTATCTATCTATCTATCTATCTATCTATCTATCTATCTATCTATCTATCTATCTATCTGTCAGTCTGTCTGTCTGTCTGTCTATCTATCTATCTATCTATCTATCTATCTATCTATCTGTCAGTCTGTCTGTCTGTCTGTCTATCTATCTATCTATCTATCTATCAGTTCACTAAAGGATATAGGTAACCTTGAGATGTAAGTATCAACCCCTATTGGGCCATCAAATCGTCAGGCTTCCGATTTATCACATATGTTCAGGCGGATGGAGTTCGGGGAACTAAAAATGAACTGGGAAGGCGAGACATGGCCAACAGGTGGGAAGGCGAGCTGACAGCTGGGTTTAAGGCGTGCTGTGGCAGGGCTCCCCCAGAAAGCGAGACACGCCGCGCCGCATGGAGCTGTGCAGCGCCGCAGAATGAGAGGCGCCGAGCTACGGAGCGCGTCGCCGTCACCCTGCAAGACACCAGCTTCAGCCCCCATCCATTATGTGCCGGAGCCTTATAACAAATCGGCCGGAATAGAGCGAAGTGTCAGAAGTGATAAAGGGCGCAGGGCTGCGGCAAAGGGCCACTCCGCCTGCTTTTGTCATCCCTGCGTTTGTTTTCGCCCTGTATTAATTTTCTCATGGGACATTTGCCAAAGAAAAACCCATTTGTCATTCTAATTGGCCCCTTTAAAAAGTGAAACAATGATTTGGTCATAGCCTTATTCCTCCTTTAGTGGTCAATTATTTTTATGCTTGATATCCAAACAAATAACTGCATTCAGTTATCTAAGTGACAATCTGCACCGTTCTGATTTATGCCCCATTACATATAGGTACCCCGGCATCCCTCTGCAGTAAAAGAGATTCTTGGTTCTGTGTTTATTTGCCTTATAATGACCTCATGCCTTTTCAGTCCTAAGAGACAGAGGACATTTAAACCTTTGCTGGGTTTCAAAAACAAAACTTTGTAGTTCTGAGTAGTAGAACCAATTCTGATTATCTTTCTGGGCCTACTGAAGCACCCATGTTCAGTAAATGAAAACACGTTACAATGTACAAAACATAACCAGTATCAAAGCAGAAAAATTATCTCTACGTTGTGGATTCCTCAAAATATCCCCTGTTTCTTTTAATAACACCTTCACAAATACAAAGCATTAGATTTACAAAGTTCCCTCTACCTTCAGATTTATCCTGCTCAGGTCACGGGGGGGGGGGGGGGGGGGCATTACTTGATATCCCTGCAGCAGTTCTCATAGTTGTAGGTGCTAGTCGGGGCTTTACTTCTGTGGGGTTGAGCTGGTGACTGGACAGGGTAAGTCACTATTTTGAGTTCTCCTTCTCCTCTTCCTGCTTTTCCAGATAGTTCTTCATGAATTTGTGTGTTTTGTTTCAATATTTTGCTGAAGAACAGAGGACCGTCCAATCGACTGTGATCCTGATGGAACGTGAAATTTGCTCTGATGGTCATGCTGGTTGTGGATGTGTTAAAGGTCACCAGCTCTCTGTGCAGAAAAGATGGCCCAGAACATGACATGCCACCTTCGTGCCTGGCAGTGGGCTCATCGTCTCCAACGCGCACTAGGCAATCTCCATAACTGGCGGCCCCCACCTGAGACGAAGCGATATTTGCTTGCTAAGTCTGCGCCCCCTTAGAAGATGGCACACTAGGCGGCCACCAATGTCGGCTAATGGGTTCTCTGACTGTTACATACAGGCAGTCCCTGGGTTAAGAACATCCAACTTACAGACAACTCGTGCTTATGAACGGACTGCCATAAAACCTATTATATAAAAAATCTGGGTCAAATACAATGGTTCATGATAACGAATGCACACACCACTTTGTGATGCTCAAGACAACTATGGACAGCTTCAGCGGTTTGTTGGCTCAACGTACAGTACAGTACTGTATGTAGTTACATTTACTATTTCTGTATAATATTATTATTATTATTATTATTATTATGTACTAAATTATTATTTTTCCGTCTGACCTACAAATGCGATTTAAAGACAGAGTTAAGGAACAGAACTTGCTCATATCCTGGGGATGGACTGTACAGCGAATGGACCCAAATATTTCAATGTTTGACTTGGTATACAAAGTTCTATCCATCCATCCATTTTCCAAACTGCTTATCCTACTGGGTTGCGGGGGGTCTGGAGCCTATCCCGGAAGCTATGGGCTTGAGGCAGGGAACAACCCAGGATGAGGGGCCAACCCATCGCAGGGCACACTCACACACCATTCACTCACACATGCACACCTACGGGCAATTTAGCAACTCCAATTAGCCTCAGCATGTTTTTGGACTGTGGGGGGAAACCGGAGTACCCGGAGAAAACCCCATGACAACATGGGGAGAACATGCAAACTCCACACACGTGACCTAGGCGCAGACTCGAACCCAGAGGAACCCAGAGGGTCCCAGAGGTGTGAGGCGACAGTGCTAACCACTGCACCACCACGCTGCCCCATGAAGTTCTACTGTTGTTAATAAATTAGAGGTTCATGGATGTTTTCAAACAGCAGACAGGTACCTAGTAAGATTCAGATACACTGAAGCAGCACTGATGGAGGAGAGATATTCACAGCACAATGTCACCCCCTCCTGCCCTTCAACTGCTGCTTTTAATCCCACTGAAAAACCAGTGCCAAGCATTTTCTTCACATAAAGAACAGTGAAACCTTGATGTGCAAAAAGTCCAAAAGTCCCTCTCTCCAACATCTGGAGACTGAATTGCTTTTACTGAAAAAAAAGATCTCGTTAAACTTCATGAGCAGGACTCCAGAAAAAGGTTATCGGGCCCAGGAGGCAGTTAATATACAGAAAAGCCCCCAGCCAAGCTGCCAAGAGAAACAGGGGCTCTGAAAGCCATACCACACAAACGCAGTCGCCCTTGGCCAGCTCCACGGGCCCTGACGTGATTTAAACGAAGTCGGCACAGATAGGATATCCTCGGCTCACAGAAATAATTTCAAGGGAAAATAATCTGCCTGAGTGGATTTACGCAGATGACTGGGATACAGGGGGCTCATTGTGAACATCGGGTGTAATTTGGAGTCAAAAACATGAAACTTGTTTTCCAGGATAAGAGCATGCTTAGTATCCACAAAAATCCAATCATGGCAACTGGGAACAGCAGCCTTAGGAACCACATTCAAAAATTGTTTGCAGCTTTTTTAGTGTTCACGGCTGAAATAAATATTATGACGACTTCCTGTGCTTCATCCGAGCGCTTTCCTGTGGGCGTCACATGACGCCGAGGTCACTGAGGTCGCGTGGGCACTGGCACTCAGTCTTAAGTGAAGAATGGCCCATCTCCCCAGCTCCAGTTACTTAGCAAATTTATAGAACTAATTCCCAGCAAGTGGCACCTTTAGTCACGCTTAAAAGCCTATTTTTATTGATTAAAAAAACACATTAAACGTCCCACTTGCCGTTTAGATCAATTATTTATTCTGCCACAATTGGAATCACCTCTCTGGTGCTAAAGGACACCATTTGTTAAGACGTTACTGGCCTCCAGCTGTATATTTTTCAAAGGTGGCAATTTTAAAGAGGCGTCCCAAAGACACATTTATCTCTGTTCATCTGCACTTTCATGCTCCATCAGGTTTGTGTTCCAGACAAACATCAGTCACACAGCTCCTGTCCTGAACCAGATGGACCTCTTTGATCTATTATTTCCTCATTATTAATTTATACATCATCTGATGGCAAGCTTTCACGGTTCAGTACTTTTTATATTTAAAAAATTTTCAATTAATTCCAGCGACTCGCAAATGATCATAGACGTAACAATGTCAGACTCACCTTGACAGTTTTCGATGCATTATTTTGCAGGATGGGCCTGGTGCTTTTCCTGGAACAACGTGGTGAGAGGACAGAGAGGCTCTTGCATATGTCTCTCGGCTCATGTTGGCTGAGATTTTTGGGGGTAGTAAAAATCCCCCTGCAGAAATGCAGTTTCACTGGAGAACAAACTCCCAAAATGCAGTGAAGGAAAACTTACCTTCTGTAGATAAATGTAATTTGGGACACTTGGATTTCACACGTCATATCTGTTACCCCTACACTTAGGTTTCAGGGGGACAAAATGAAATATAAAGCACTTCTGTTGTTTCGAAATTGTAATGCAAATTTGATCCACCCTTCCATCTTCCATCCGCTTAACCGGCCCAGCACTGGGGGGGGGGGTACACCATGGACATGATGAATAGAAATTCCTTCATATGTAAAACACAATTCTACTGACCCATGTTTACTGTGGTGTTTTGGGGTTCTGCTGCAGATGGAGGCCTGCCCGTTTACTGGTTATCCAAGGTTTCCTGTCTGTGCAAAACAGAACTACAGCTGTCTGTGAGACAGTGTTCTGGACGTCGGTAGGAACTGTCCTATGATGACTCCTGACTAGGGCAAACTGACTATGCTAATGCTGTCGATGGCTTCCTGTGCCATGCTCGGGGATGCCACACCGGGGCTATCAGTGACATTTCCACCCAGGAGAGCTGAGGGACTGGGATCATTACCAGCTTGGATCCGAGGGGGACGGGACGTCTGGCAGGTCGGGCATGCAGGTGATTGGACGAGCTCGCCAGGGCAGTCGGGACCTCGCCGTGGGGTGCAGAGAGGTGGGGGGGCCACCCACCTGGCCTCCATCTGCTGGGCGCCGCGTTTGCTCTGGGAATGGAGTAGCATATGCCGGCATTTGGGTGACACAGGGAGCGTAAGGCTCTTTCCATATCTGCATGGCGTTCGTGGAGCATAGCAAAAGCCCCCTTGTGTTTGTCTGGTTCTCCAACCATACCCTACCTCCCCCACCCTCCTCGGTTAATCTATGCATTCTGTAAAAAACTTGGCAGCTGACAAGAAACACCAGGATCCCCATCATTCTGAGAGCAGACACAGGAGAGATCAGTAGTGCAGTACAGAGGCATGCAAGGCACTAGCCAACATCTTGCCGGCAAAATTACTGGCTGATTCATTCTGGGAATGGCCATACTCACTTCCTAATACTACGAGACGCATTTTCAGTGTGTCATTTATCGCCTTGTGCTCTTCTGCCTAATTCCACGCTTGATGGAGATGGGCTTGAGAACTATTATTAAGCAATTGTTTTTGATCTGAATGCATGTTGCAGTTTTGGTTGGGTACAGATATTTCTGGTGGAAATATCGGGCCTCATATGACAATAAACATGATCCGTTTTAATTCAAGCCTTTTTTCTACCATTGTTGTGGTGGCTTCAAACAAATAATTAGAGTGCCAGTTTTTTTTATGGGTCTAATTGCAACACGCACATCATCCTGTTCGGCGTTCCCGCGGAAACGTGCCCTCCGGCACCATTCGAAAAAATCTCATAGCTGAATCCATGTCAAAACAGCAATTACACGCTGGCCTGACTCCTGACGGGAAACGCGGAAGGCGGGAGACGTGGGGATTAGACGAGTTTCATTACACACTCGCTGGGAATTCAATTTGCCCGTTTTCACGATCTGCCACAGCAGCGCACGCCTCTGGAAAGGGCCCATCCACCGCTGCTTCATCCCGCAAGAACTGCAGGCAGCGGAGAGCAGAGGTGCACATTCAAATTCGTCGCTAAATGTGGAGAAAGGGATTGCGTGCAACAGGAGGGCCACAAGCATCACGCACGGCAAGGCGGCCGTCTGAGGAAGGCTCCGGAAGGCCTGTGTCATGCTGGGCTCCCAACCCGACAGAGGGGTACTTCTGCCCGCTTCACATCTGGTGAGCCTGCCAATAATTACAAAGTTTGCAGAACGACATCCAGTTGCCCATTTAGCCTTGTTTTCCATGGTGTCCACAAACACAATCCTTCAAACAATCACAGCTTCAGCCCTAAAATGTAGACGAGGCTCAGCCTGGCCAGTTCACTTCCTGCACCACGATGCTGATGATGTCACTTCTTGTGACATTCAAAACCCGTTACCAGTGACAGGACACAGCTGGCTGGATGCTCCTAACCACTCTCACACCACCAAAAATGAAGCAGGAACTTCTGTACATGGCATCCCCCAGCGCCCCCTAGTGGCTCATTTACCCCTCACAGCCTTTGAAAATGAGCTACATGATGATGAGACAGAGTCAGTGATAGAACAACAATGTAAAGTGTCTTGCTGTGGGATTTATTACCTGCGCTAATTAAAGTGTGAGGCCGCCTGTTGTGCCTCTGAATCTCCTTCTGGTGGCACTGATCGCTGTGAGGTTCATCCTGCCTCAAGTTTCCCACAGGAGGGGTGATCTCGGCCACCTCGCTTAAATGCCGCTAAGACACAGACGCCAACCCCAATGTTCCTGACGGCTCCTGAAACCAGTGACCATTCCAAAGTGCCAGCCCCTCATGAGTGACTCATGACCTGAGTGATAATTACGGCATTGTCGTGTTTGCTGGCTTGTTCCGGAACACAAGAGCAGCACGGCCGCCCAGCTTTTTAACCAGCGGACGGGGAGGGAGATGTTTCTGGGCTCGTAAAAATGCAGGGCAGAGGGATTAATGACGGTTCAACAAATAGCCCCAACTATGGTGCCCCCATGTGATGGGGGGGGGGGGGGTCCTTTATCACTCACAGACTCAAAATCAATTGAGTCAGTAATGGAGGCAGCTGGAGAAAAATGGAGAACTGTTATAGAACCTCCTGGAATAATATGACACTGCCCCCTCCCCTTATGGGGGGTGGGCTATTTTCTGGCGCATACGCAGCCCATCTCCATAAAGCCCTTAACGAGCAGCCCCCCCCCCCCCCCCCCCCCACACACACACACACACCCCACCCCCTGCATCCTGCCTTTCCTCACCACAGTCCTCCATAAACACCCATTTATATCTTTCGGCTGGGATTTCTTTTTTTCCTTCTTGAAGATGCTGGTAGAAGCATTACGATGGATCGTAAAAGCACCTTTCCCTGAAATGTCTCCGGGATTGATCTGGATGCTCTGCGCTCTCCCAAGTCCGTCCAAAAGCATTCTCACACCTGTCAGTTCACTTGACTCCCTATCAGGACCTGATGATGTCACGTCGTAACGCCAGCCACAGTGCACCAAAGCGGTATGTGGCCTGCTGCGGACCAGCAGAGAGTCGCAGGCTCCACTGATCACGCCCCCCGCCCCCACAGGCTGTGGCCCAGCCTCCAAGTTTACTGGGCCAGAGCAGGAGAACGATCTCCCCCTTAAGAATCATGGGACAGGAGCCAGAGCCAGAGTCAGCACTGAATCTAAGCCCTGTGTGTCAATAAACAAACTCGGGTCTCAGGAAATCATTTACTGCCTGCATTTTATTCACACGTTTATGGTTTAATTGCATGGCTGACCTGCATTCAAAGCTGTTAACTTCTCCCTGTTATTTTAATCTGTTTATATACATTTACTGTGCTTGAGTTCCTTTTAATTCTAATTGAAAACTTAGATCAGAAATAGCACTTATAATCAAATGCATTCATTCTGCAGAATTCTTATCTGGACATAAAGGAATATTAGTATTGTAGCATCGGCGGGGCGCATGTCCCAGCATGCCCCGTGTGCAGTTGTAAATAGCTCTTGTATCGTTGCTGTTATTGTTAATGGTTATATTTCCTTATTATTGAGCATGTGTTTACCTGTGTCTTGTGTATACCTGGTCTGATCCTCCTGTGTAATTAGCTTATGTAAAACTCCCACCATGTATGCGTCTTACAGTTTGGTGCCTGAGAACCCTGTGTTTTCTATGTGCAATTGGTTTTTTGATGCTGGTTAACTGCCTGAGGTAGTCCCTTTAAAGACTACTAATAAAGAGTGTGTCTCTCTGCTCCCGCGATGCCTTGTGTCTGCCTGTCACCACAGTATATTGTCCAAAAATATGTTAAGGTGAATTGGAGTTCCCAAATTGTATGTAGGTGTGAGTGTACCTTGCAATGGATTGGTGCCCCATCATGGGTAATTCCCTGCCTTGCACCCGTTGTTTCCGGAATAGGCTCTGGACCCAGATCAAACCACATGGAGCAGGTTGAGTTCCTGGGTCTGCAAGTGTCTCCGGCTTTACTAAAACACATGGTGATCATCAGATTTTTCCTCTAAACTGCCTTATCTTCTGATCCCAAGCTGCTCAGTTCAGGATCTCTGTCTGAAGTATGTCACCGTGTCGCTCCTATGGAGGGTTTGGAGCGCCTCTTGCTGTCTGTACTTTTTCCAGACCCCACCAAGCATATCACATTGTTTATCATCCCTCACAATTTTTATTAATCGTTGGCCCCTCAGTGCTTCTTGCTTTGGGTCTGCATCTCTCCTCGGCTTATAGTCACCTGCCAGGGTTATTGTCTATGACTGCCGGACTCGGAGAGAAACCGCCCCCTTGTTGGCTGGGGCATGGAGAGCTTTGTGTGTCTGTGCCGAAATAGTCACATTCAGCCATCCTGGGGGCCACGTGCCATGGGGGGAGGAGCTGGAGCTGGTGAGAAGATGGAGGCGTGAGCATGTGCAGGTGGGCGTGGCTTACCAGCAGGTCCTACCCCCGGATTGGATCCAAATGAGTCTCTCATTGGGCAAATGACGGCATGAAATCTAATTTATAAATAGAGAAGCATTAGCATTGGGATGCTAAGGTACGCAGGAGGGGCAGAGGTCAGGCTGGCCCTGCCCTCCCAGGACCACGGCGGACCACAGGCTTCCTCTGGGGTCCCTAAGAAGTCCTGCAACATGGAGGTTACAGAAGGACACCCCCCCCCCTTCAAGACCCCACAGCCAAATACAGCCCCCCACACAAAATGCTAATGCATTGCTATCTAATTAAGTGTCACTCACCAAGGAATATCAGGCAGCAGCATCTTTGGTGATGAAATCAATCTGCTGTTAAACCCTGCAGGCAACAAACACTATATTACAATTGCTGATACTAATCAAAAACCATAATTGCTTTTTAAATCTCAATGTTAATGACAAGATCTTGATGTAGAGTATTGTAATTACGCTATTAATATGGAAGTCTTTCCCGAATCGCATGCCATCTGCTATGGCTAAGAACAAGGGAAAAGTTTCCAATGCAGATTATTGTTTTAGGGGGGCTGTTTTAGATTGCTCATTCCTGGTGTCATCATTGCAAAGGGTTTCCAGGGTGTAATTCAGTGGGTAGCCTGAAAAGGGCTGAAGAAAGAGGCATGCCCGTCTCCCCTGTCAACCCCTCCTGTCCTGGTCCCCTGTAAGCTCACAGTAAATACAGTAGTGTTAGCCTCTATATATTTAAATATCTGCTTAAATAATAAATGCATAGATCACTGAAAAATCTCAGGTCTGCATGCAGAGTTATGCAGAATCCTCCCTGAAGAAAAATCTCATTCCATCTTCAAGGTTCGCAGCAAAACTTCCTCTGCCTTTCTACCAACTTCCCTGCATTGAGGGAGTATAAAAATAGGGCAATAAACTTCAGGTTGACTTCAAGGAGACGCTCTTGCTCTCTTCCTCTCTCGCGGCGACGCACTTTGCTTACGGCAGAACCTCCTCCTCCACGCATCTACATTCCACGGAGGCGGGATATCAGAGGCCACGGACTGTGGTCCCGGTTCTTTGATGCTGGAAAGCACCATCCCTGCCCCCCAGCTGCCTGGCCAAAGCATTCACTCCCACTCAGAACCATGCATGGGGTAACTTCTGGGGAGACACTCCTTGTGGCACAGGCAAGCCCTTGCAAAAAGCTGGGGGGGGGTGCATCAGTGTGGAACCGCTCTCCTGCCTGCGTCTCCCTGGCTACGGGGCCCCTGGATCTCATTTTTCATTTGAAAGCTCCCAAACAGCTACTGAGCGGTATGGTTGTAAATGTACGCTGGAATAGCATTAGCATGTCAATGAGGGCCTGTCCAAAAATGTACATAAAACAAATGAACATCAGTGGCCCTCACCCCCCCCCCCCCCCCCAGTACATCTCTTAAAATGGATCCTTCCAGTGAAATGTTAATCTATATCGGCTGCTGGAAGCGCCACGCTACACCGAAGAAGACTGCGGGAGGAAGACATCGAACGCTCTCCACTTTAAAGTGGGAACGCACCTCCTCAAAGTGCCGTCACTCTTAAGGAGATCTCGCCGAGGAAAGACGAATTACCGTGGAAATGCTGTGCTCCGGGGGCTGCGATAAGATGGATCATTCATGTCTCCCCGCAAACCCTGGGGCTGCGAACATCGTCAGGGAAAACACACACTTTGGCGAGAGGAACGCTAATTTAACTCCACGGTAGTATGAAACCATCCCTGCAGATGCAGACTCCTTTACTCGCAACCGAACTGCAGCTGTTGGGGTGTCATGTTTAGGATCATTTTAATCAGGTTCTTATCTGAATCTTATGTGGAAAACCAGTGGCGGGTTTGTTGTTTCTGGGCTGCCCCAAGTATAGTGACTGTTTGTTGGCAACAGGCATATATGTTTGATTGGTGCCAAACACCACCACCAGCAACAACAGAGGTGCCTTCCTTCCGTCTCCCAGAAGGAGGTCATTTTTTTTAATACCTAACATGGTGCTGGCAGTTTATGGGCAGAATGCGATTGTGGTGACTGTGCCCATCCAACATGCCAAGAAACACCTACATCAAACACAGGAATCACACACAGCCCCCCACCACAGCTCTCTGCGCTTTGATGTCTCTTTCTGTAGAGGTGTCTCTCTTTCTTTTTTTTAAACAGAAGGAAAATACGGATAAATTAGTGGACCAGAAGATGAAATTCCAAAACAACATATGCTCCTGTATCTCAATTCAAAAGTTTTACAACACTACAAAAAGTCCTTTGATTTCTAAATAGGTCCCAGAGAGCATTGTGGAGGACGTGTTTTTGCTGTCACTTTCCTGTGCCCCCCCACTAATTTAAATCTCAGCCTGTCTACCAGTCTACACGTACAGGACGACACCTTTTCCTTTCATACTCGGCACATACTCTGGAGATACGGTTCATCTCGCCTTAGATTTCCCGACTACGGTTTCATCTGTCGAAATTAATCACATCTGTACAAGAACAAAATGTTGATACAGCCCCAATACGCCGCCAATTAATTCCCAGCCCATTAATTTGGGATGCCTTTCACAGACCTATGGGGTTTTGATTTTAAGTTTCGGCAGACACTATAAGAACTGTAGTCGAGGAGCCTGAAGGCGCTGGATGGGATTCCGACTGGACCCTACAAATTGAAACGCTTCCCAGAGCTTCCTGCCAGAAATAACAAGAAAAATATGTCTCCCTCTAATTGTGGAGGAATCCAGCCGCTGCTTCCTGGCGATCGATTTTACTTCAGCCCGTCCAGACGCCAGCCTCCCAAAAAGACTCTCTGCTCCCCTCCACTCTCCACTTACCTCGCACTTCCTCGCCAGGAGGGAGGGCCGCCGTGACAGGTGTCCGCTCCCAGCAGCTGGCTGTCGCGTCTGACTGGCACCTCCCAGGCACCGTGCAATTACCAGCCCCCCACCTCCACTGGAGGTACGGCAGGTCCACAGCTGACAGGACCAGGTGCCCGAGTTGCAGGGTAGATGGACCCCTCCCATGGTGCCCAACTGTAACACTCCCCAGCCTGGAAGACCTCATGCACCCAGCTGGATAACGAGCAAGAAGGCAATCTGTGCTCAGGTCCTGTCAACCCCCCGCTCCCCCAAGTCCACCACCCACCAGCACCCCCACACTAAGCACTGCAGGCCTCCAGTCACAGCCACATCTCGCGCTGACTCCTGGCCATGGTGTCATAAGGACCATTGTGGGATGTGCCATCAGGTTCAGCTTATTCAACTTAATGGTGAAGGCCTCAAACCGCATTCCACGCAGATACCAGAGTGCTGACAGGGAGAGCTCACACGCCCAACTTTCAAATGGCTGATGCCTTAACCTTTCCCAGTAAACACCTCGTAATGGAATTTATTGAAGGTCACACCTTTGAGGCTGCATGACAGGTCACTTTAGGTATGGAAACACTCACACAGTATCATACTTAACCTGTGCAGATGTCCGGACCCTTTGCAGGATGGATGTCTTATTTTCCCAGTTTGTGTTCATTGACAAAATTATGGTAGGTGCACATCTAAATATCAGAAATTAAAGGTACTGTACATGCACACCAAGGATTACAATGTAAAATCCCATTTTAAACACATCGCTTAACTCCAATTCACGGGCATCTATATAAATGGATTGTAAAAGTGTTGAAGTGTAAAACACATTACTCACCTTTCACGAAATGTCTGCCAAGAAGGAAAAAGGGCCATTTTATAACTAGGCCAAATGCTGCATCTATTAAAATGGCTGCACTGGAGACTAACAGTTCATCGCCGGCGTCTCTGCCTCCGTCTGCATTCACTGCTCACGGCTCCGCGCCATACGCCCCCAAACCCCTTCTGTCGCTAATCTGCCACATGACATTTATAGCATGGTTTTAGAAGAGCTTCACCATGGTCACAAGTGGCAGTGGCAGTCTAAAATCAAGTGTGCTGGTGACCCCCATCATCCCTAAGGCAAATGGAAATGCTGTCCCAGACACTTGGGATAAGTGGAAATGATGCACCATGCCACAGAACGACGAGACCGGATCAGGGCAGCGGAGAGCGTGGAGGCTTTGCAGAGAGGCTCCGTGACTCACTGTACATCAACAAAACTGTCCCCCAACAATGTCATTTTCTTTTTACCTATCCTGCAGGGTGTGCTGTGTGCTTTGTGACTGCAAAGCCCCCTAGTGCAGCAGCACTTACTAGCACCATGATACACAGAGGTTCGAACCCCTTAGGCCCCAACCAACTGCCTTCATTTTTCCAAGGATCAGAATGAGGAATGATCATCATTAGTGGACATTAATATAATTAAACCTTTAGCAGGTATCCTCTCGCTCTCTTTCTCTCCTGGAAGATACCGTATCAAATATTAACAAATAGGCAGATTTCTCTTGTACATAATGGTGAAGAGGGAGCATCATCAACGAGTTCGATGATCAGTCCTCAGAAGGATACGTGTTCCTCATTCTGGGCCATAATGGAAAGGTCGCCCCCTTTGGAAGGCAGAGTTTCACAGGCCATGATGTAATGCCCTGCAACCGCCCTATCCTGTAAAACACCTCAACACGGTGCATGGACATTTAACCTGAGAAGCAAATTTTAAAAAGTAATAAAACTTAAATTGATTCTCTGTAAATTGCTTGAGTGATCCACGTCGACGTACTGATGAAACAATTTGTAGGGAAATATTTAAATATTTCAATAACCACAAACCGCAATCTCTGCTCTCTTACGCAAAAAGCTTTTCCGAGGTTCGATTAGCTCTTATTATTCCCCATGTTCATCTGATCGATTACAAAATGCTTCTGGGCTTTTCTGCAGCCGGCTTTCCTACAGCACCCCCAGCTTTTTCGCCAACAGGATTCTCCAAACATGATGTTTACGCACCCAGACCAACGGATCGGAGGATTTAACGACTCTGGCTACATGCAGAGCGGCCATCACTCACCTGAACCCTTAGAGATTACTCCACCTGCCAAGACTAAATGCATCACATATGTCAATTAGCACATGAAAGCATATTTTTTTTATATTGTGTTTTCAGAGGATTGTTTCCGTGGATACCAGACGTAATGGTTGGAATGAGGCATCAGGATGAGCAATGCAAACCTGGACCCTTTACAGCATATCGTATATATTGGTAAAAGAACCTCGGCCAGAATTCCAAGCTGTAATGGACCCAAGATGCGCCTCTCTAACCCAATAACTGTGTGCACCAGATAAAGAGTCAAAGCACACTTTGCATACAAGAAGAAGAACCAGATAAAGACGCAGATGAACTCCACCATCTTCTGCCTGTCCTGCTCCCCCACCTGCATGAGAAGGGGTGGGGGTAGGGAGGCAAGGGGGTGTGTGAGATGTGCGCCTCAGCCTTCAGGGAGGCAAAGCAGTTATGTGATCTCTTCCTGTTTGCCTGAGGCGCCCTGTGCAACATCAGTGGGCTATGGAGCGGCACGGCCTATCTGCGCAACACAGCCGGGATTTGTTCAGCTTAAATCTGCATTCATGGGGGGGGGAGAAGGGGAGTTCTTAGTGGCGCCTTAGACTGGTATGAATTGCTAACACACCGGGTTCATGTCAACCCAACTAAATGCTCCGGGTGGGGGAGGGGACCACAGTGTCCCCCCAGAGGTTAAGTACAAGATTTTGAGTCTTTGCCCGGGGTGTGAGTGGGTTAACAGTCTTCTGGTGGATGTTTAGTTCCTTACTTGTTTTGAAGTTGAAGGTCTGTTGCTTGTAGCAGGGGAACAGGGGGGTAACTCGTTTAACATATACCCCATACGTGAGTGGGGGACGGGTACCACTGATCTTACCGCCTCACTCAAGGTAGAAACTACCAGATGACCTGGGGCAACAGTGCAGATCATTTCAGACCCACGGCCTAGGGGGTGTTACATAGAGTGACAATTCTCTCGAGGGCACCAGGTCTCCAGTTAGGCAGATGAGCTACTCAGATAAATGAGGACACCTCACTAAATGTTCTCCAGCCTGTGATCTAAAGCCTGCAGGTCAAGCTAATTAAATAAAAATGTTCAGGTGATATTAGCATCTACAACATCTACAAACACTCAAACAACCGGATAAGCAATGGCCCAGAAACCACCGGCATTCGAGGCACTCCAGCGAGTTGTAAATGCGTGAATTCTTCCACGTTACCACAGTGCCCCCTTGTGGCCTCAAGTAAAACAGACTCAAAAGGACCACAGCTACGGCTGAGGGGTGGTTATTAGGGTGTAAACGAAAGTGGTCTTCAAGAAGACAAACAGCAGACATTTAAGCTGCTCTGCAGTGCACTCCGAGCTTCAATCAGCATCATTCATTCAGCCGATTCAAGGCATTTCCTTGGTAATTTTTAATCAAGGAGCTCTTGTCATCATGCTCATTTTATTTATTTTTTTTAAATAAGGCAGAAAGTGGTGATTGTACGTTCGATTGCAATCAGGTTTTTCTCGGCAAAAGGGCCCACTTCCAGTGATTTACAGGCTGACATTATAACCTTGCTGTAGGTCACAGCACCTCCAATAGTAGCCAAGAGTAGCCATGAAAAGGGGCTCCAGGTAGCAGGTGTGGGTCTGCACACCAGATATGGGATACATCCCTGGTGTGGAGAGGCCAGCTACAGAGGGTATGTCCTGGCCTGACACGAGCTTCAGAGAAGTGCCAAAGATGTACAGAAACAGACCACTGGATATTACTGTGCATTAAGTGAAATATAGAGAGGCTCAGTAGGTTAGGATGCTGTACCTGTGAATGGTCACCAGTTCAAATCCCAGGGGGGGCAAGGTGAATCCACCATTGGACCCCTAAGTAAGGCCCTCAACTGCAATTGCTTCAAGGACTGGCTGAACTGCTTTCTCAAAGCCAAATAGATACTTCCACTTGCTTAAATACTAAGGTTTTTAAATGCAAATAGAATAAATGCAGTGAAGGTGCCTATGCATATCCAACCACTAGGGGGTGCCATCACACAGGCATTGGGGAATGAAATCTCAGACTCTGTGTGACACCGGCTGCACTGAGGTTTTCGGGGGTAGGGAGAGGGAGCGAGCTGCTAATCTGAGCAGGCCGCAACCCGCAGTCTGCTGTCGCTACATCAGCTACAGCCTGACCACCAGCAAGGGGAGCTCATGCTCAATGACTGTCTGTTTTTCCAGGTCTCCTTGAATCTGCAGTGGGACCATCCACCTTGCTTGAAAAACTCACCAAGGGATCATGGATAAAATGACAAAGCTTGATTATGCAGAAGCTGTACACAAACACCCCTGGGGCTCATTACCATCAACCAGGTGCTTCTGAAGAGTCTCACCCCATGCCCCTGATGACTTGGGTCCAATCCAGCCTCAGCACCAATGGAAACCAACCGGATTCATTTAAGCAAAGATTAATGACTAATCAATAAGGCAAAAGGTAACACAAGCCATATAAATTAAACCAATAATCAAGCTCACAATTATATTACAGTTAGATTCTCCCGACTCAGCAGAGATCACTTAAAGCAACTTTCCAAGGCCCAGAAGACACTTGCCTGTGTGTACTGCTGCACGTCAAAAAGTCATATTTTTCTCGTTTTATTTATTACAGTTTTCTACAACAAACTGCCTGGAATAAACACAAGCGGGGGAATTAGTCTGAAAACTCAGAGCTTTTAGGCCGTGTTGCCCACTAAGATAAGTTCGGTATTTACATTGTGAGCCATCAAGAAGCCCTTTTAAAAAGGCAAGATTCCTGTCTAATGGGGTCAGACTTCTAAATTTGCAAGCCGAGCTCAGAAGCCGAGCTCATGTGGGACCTTTGAAAGATTATTACAACAGAAACAAAACTGCTATTCTAGTGGTGTTTTTTTTTTACATGGAAAAAATAAATACATATTAGTGCTACACAAATACGTATTAAGCAAAACATAAAAGCCATTCAGTATATAATCCCCAGGGTTAGTCAGAGGGTAAAGATCAGGCAGGAAGCCTGTGTTTGGCCCTCGGGAGAAACGTGAGAGCAAAACGATGCTCTCTATGGCCTGGGCGTCGTGGGCATGAACTGTGGGTCTTCAAAGAGCAGCAATCCTGAAAACCGAATGCTGGGCCGGAGATACCACAACCGAACAGGGAGCTTGGCGAATCTTGGCACTACAGAGCGCCTGCGTCACACTGCCGCTAGGATGAGGCTGCACCGAGAGTTTGGGTACAACAGCACAGACGTCCAAGCGAAAGGTGATTTTTAACGGCAACACAATGGACACAGGACACTGCCCATCACTCAAAATAATTTTTACTCACAAAAATGTTGACGCTAACTGAATATATAAAAACATGTGTTTGCGGGGAGGTCGGCCAAACAGGCTGATCCCATCTTCAGCACCCAGGGTTGGAGCCTCCGGCGTCTCAGCACTTAAAAATATGGCAAGAGATTCTTGAATTATAAAACACCCATAATATCAAATATTTACAGAAGGCAGTGGGGGAAAACAGAAAATGATGTGTGGTCTACAAATGCATGGCAGTTCATTTTTAAAGAGCTGTGTTAGCCCCCGAGGTATACGCGCTTCACGGTAGTACATCCCGTTAGCAGACTCTCACAAATACAGGGCCATGTTAAAAGACGTTTCTGCAGATACCTGCTGAAATATCATGGCTCTCAAGTGACCAGTAGCAAACCCATTGAGGCTGTCAAACAAAAAGGCAAGACACGATGTGAGGAGAGAGAGCAGTCTTCCTGGCAGAAAGTTCCTTTCTGTGGAACTATACCCACAGCCCCAGTGATGGTGTCCAGGCCCACTGGCCACCTCCAGACACAGGGGGGAAGCTCACTCCCCATGCAGGGTGGAGCTGATGATGTCCACGAAGGTGGCCTCGATGCGATAGCAGAGCTGCACGGCTGGGTCGTTGCACTGTGGTTCCTCTGGGCCCCTCGGCTTGCAGGCTGCCACCACTGCCGTCGGCTGCTCTTTCAGGTACTGGAGCCCTGGGAGAGGGGGAGGCAGGGCTCACATGCTGGGGCGGGCCAAGTCACCATGGCAAAATCCTAGCAACATAGCAGCAACACCCTGCCAAGCATGTTTCCATCCACAGCTAAGCAGTGCTATTGTACATCAAATGTGCAGGTTTAGATACTCTGTCTGATTTACATTACGTGTTTACAGTATATATACACCCGTCCGGCCTTCCGGACTTCCCAATCTCTGCAATCTCCTTCCATTAGCATGAACCCAGGCTGGTTTGTGAGAATCTAATAAAGAATTTGCATATTCTACAGAGGGTTCAGAAATTTACCAAATTTTTAACTGCACTGCATCTCTTAATGGTATTTTAAATGAACATTACAGCCATTCACCACCTGCACAGGCACAACAGTAATCTCTGTGAAATTGTAGCTCGTCATTGACAGACAGATGTAACTACCAACTTTCTTACAGATTTACATAAAACTCCCAGTTTCATGAGAACAGTGGTCATTTTACACTGCAGAGACTGTTTACTAGAATTGGCAATATAGTAATCTTCCTCTCATTTAATTGCGATTTATCCTTAAATATCCCATAACCTTCCTCTCACCCTAGTTCTTGCATTAGGTGTTATACCCCCGTCCGGACAAACAGAAGCGGTGGACTCTCATCCCAGACTTGGCCGATATTTAACCACATGGATGCACAGGCAGGTGCTCCAGGCACTATACAGACGGCACGTTCATATATGCCGAATAAAAGCCAAGTGTGCTTTCCCCGGCTGACTAGTACACTCACTGTCAATGTCTCAATGCTAGTGGAAGCGCTGGAACTTCTGCTCAACTTTTCATAATTGAGAATCTACTCTTTATAGCACATAATGTTGTTGCTAAGTGTCAGAATACACAGAAAATCAGAGAGGAAACTGGGGAATGTTTTCACCTTGAGAGCCGTAAAGTCACAGCATTAAGTAAAAAGAATCCTCCCATTTCTACACTGATCCTCATTCCAAACACTGACCTTCCAGAATTTTTTTTAACCCCCAATAATATTCCTTATGACATAATAGCTCTCACCTCTCATCACAGAAAAGCTATCAGAGAGAGGAGGCCTTGCACATTCACCCTGTGGGTGAGGCAGGTGAGACTGGACTGGAGAGGAAGTACAGGGGGCTCTGGGAAATGTCCCATATAGGCTATGCTCTCACTTACTGGTGATGAGCGGGTCCACGTCCCGGGCCCGGGTGGCCACCTCGGAGGCACAAACCTGCCCCACCTGGACCAGAAGGGCAGCGACATCATCATACAGCGGGGGGAAGGCTTTGCAGAAGGCCACTAGGCAGGGCAGGGTTGGCATGAAGAACGAGTACCTCTTTGCCTGGGTCAGAACTGGGGGAGAGACCGGCACATGTACTAAACCAACAAAAGCCTGTGGATACTGAACAGTCCCCACATAACCTCCAGGTCAAAGTTAGTTGCCAGCACACTTAAAAGTCTGTAAACAATAAACAATAATATTTAAATAATTTGCATGAACTAACCACAACTCTGAACTGTAGTCCTTCCTCTGTACTACTGGCAATGGAAGTGAAAATGGAAGCAGGAATGCAATGACACAAACAGACCACAAGAGGGCAGCACATCACCAACTTCAGAGAAAAAGAGGCATCACCTGTGAGCAGCGTGCCCATGACACTGATGGCCAGGCGCGCCACGCTGAGAGACTTGGGTAGGGCATATTGGGTGCATAGGTGGGACAGGAGCTGGATGGCAAATATCTGTGGAAGAACATCACCCATCAGCCAACAGGCTGTACTCACATGAGCGGAGTGCAACCGTACAGGTGAGCATGAGAGCATGAACACATGTTTACGTACCTGTTTCTCCAGCTGTGGCTGGGCCAGCAGCTCGGGGATGAAGTCCAAGCAGATATGCATGGAGGGAACCCCTGCCACTGTCAAAGGGAGCAACGCCTGGGGGTATCCCTAGGAAGGGGAGGGACAGGCACGCTTGAGTACATTATCCATTAGTTAATGCTATGGAGATTCAGTTCCCTTCCCACTATATAATTCAGCAAGTCCCTAACCCACAACGTTAACTGCTTCAAAATGGTCATTTAAAACCTCGTACTGATTTACTGTGTGTATTCTGCCAGTTAATAACTATACTTTCCACCACTTCCCCTAGAGGCTGTTACCTGAAAGTGCACCAACTTGGCGATGTTGGGGTCAGCAATGAACATCTGATGCAGCAGAGAACAGATGAGGCACTGCACCTCACGCAGATCGCTCAGCAGGCCCCGTTCTGACTCCTCCCCCACAGTGGGGGGCGCCCTCAGCTCCACGTCGTCATCGCCCTCCTCGCTCTTCACCTGCGTAGAGTTGTGCCGGAAGCCCCACAGTAGGCTGTCGTCCCCACCTGCCTGCGCTTGCTCCTCGCAGGTGGGCAGACACACCTCCAGCAGGATCTGCACAGCTGCGCTGTCCTGGGACAGAGGCAGAACATATGGAGTAGGGTGAGAGGGAGGCTCCACCCCTAGTAACCGGCCTGGCCTCAATGAGGGGGATTTACAGCCCCCCCACAGCAGATAGGAAAGAAACTGACATGCTGGTGAGGGATCCAGGTCAAGCCCACATGGCTCCTTCCTCCGACAAGCGGATTTAAACCACACCCGCGAGGGCCTCCCCCCCTGCCAGCCAATTAATTATTTAGACGGCAGTTGGGCAGGAACAATTTATATGAAGGCTGTCTGTAGAGAACCTTTTGGCTGTACACAGATCAGACTTCAGGGCTGATAAAACATCACTTTGTCACTTGAAACAGAAAATATAATACGGAACACAAACCAAGTTATGGAAGTACACGTGCAAAACAAGAAATCGTCAGGGTGGAGGGGGCAGGGCACCTGTGCTGCTAGTAGGGCGTTCTTCAGCTCCTCCCGGGTGACCTCAGGTGCATCTGGAGGACCGGCCAGCCCTGGGTTCGAGATGGTCTGGGTCTGCCGGTCCAGATCGGCCGTCTCCTTCAGATGGGCGTTCAAGTAGGCCTTGGAGGCCAGAAGGTAGCCATTGAGCATGTGCAGAGTGATGTCCATCAGTGGAGGGCACCTGGGAGGGGACAGTAGGTGCAGGTGAGAGCTGGCGGAGAAGCCGGCACGCAACTATGACGTGGTCAGTGCTTCGTCAGTGATAGCCTCAAGCAAGTAACACACGGTCACCAACCTGCAGGAGCCCCAAACATCTAAGCCGCATGGACACTCGTCCCCTCACCTGTAGACTCCCCTGTCACAGCGAAGCACGATGAGTGGATCGATCATCAGGTCATTCTGAGTGTACCTCTGCAGGCGTGGGAGCTTGGCGCAAGGCTGCAGTGCATTCACGGTCATGACCCAGAGCCTGCAGGGACCGGCGGATGCCCGTTAAGTGACATTCTGAACACGCATGGGAAATGGAGCTGACGTCCAGCCAATCAGAGTCTTAGAAAGGGCCCTCCTGTTCAGTGCCGAGTCGATGACGACTTGACAATAATGACATTTTGGCAACATCTGCAGCCTTATTATGCTCTCATCTGTCAAAAGGTCCCAACCACACTCAATATCGAAGTGTTTTACCTCCACCCGACAGCAGCTACCTGTGCAGGCTTGTTAAGATCCGGCCTATTGATTCCACCCTCTAACCCTCCCCCAACATTCACAGTCCAGCCCGATCAATAACTGTCTGCACCGAACTGTTTGAAAGGATGATCTGCACCCACAGCACCAGAAGTAGCATGTCCACATTCCCAGAGAATGTTCCAGAACCCCCCCATATGGTGCCGACGACTTCTGGACAGTTACTGGAAGCAGGTAGCTTTGGTCTCACTGAAGACCAGAGGGCACAGACCTCCTGGGCATGACAGTGTTGAGCACCATCCAGAGGTGGTTGACGGTCTGCAGGATCCTGCGGGGAACGCCATCACCCAGCAGTAGACTCATGTTGGCAGTCAGCTCCTCCGCGTATGGGATTAGGTCGCTGGCCGACAGCAGCGTCAAGTGTTGGAGAATCTGCATCAGCCTAGGGCTGCTGGAGGAGGGCCCTTGAAAGGCTGGGGGAGGAAGTGTCACGGTGGTGAGCAATAGCCGGTAGAGCTTAAGGTGGGGCAACACATAATTCTGAGGCCTGGAAGCAGGATTTAATGATAATCTTCTTTGCAACAAGTAAACATGTACACATAGTATCCGAGTCCACACAGTCCTCCAGCTGCTGGTGTAGCTATGAGCACGCGTGTTATTTGGCTGAATTCAGCATTTGACAAAACTCATCTCAGCTTCTGCGCCGCATGGGTCACAACAGAGCATCACCAACCACAATGGCAACAAGTCGATGCACTTCTAGGAAGCAGCCCCTAGGGGGAGCTTCTGCCTCAAGGTTATTCTGTTAAACGAAACCCTGTCTTGCAGCGATAAATGAAGTCACACTCAAACGGCTGTCACATTAATCAATGACTCTTTGCAAGCATGAAAAAAGAACCCAGAGGAGGCCAGGCATGCCTTCGATAGCGGCTAGGCGCCACATGGCTACACTCACCCTCTTGCAGGTGCTGCTGGGAGTACTTGCAGGTGGGGCTGGTGAGGAGCATCCTGCGCAGTAGGGGCAGCGTGCCTGTGATCTCCTCCTCGCAAATCCAGTCCTCCACCATGCACAGGTGGGGGTAGTTTGTCGCCAGGAGGCGCAGCAGAGCAGAGTGCAGCCCTGGAGAGGAGTTGTGATGCAGGGGCAGTGATGAGGCATGGAGAACAATGACATGGGGTGGGCCCTTTAATCTGATGTCCCACAATACTTTGCAGCAGGACAGGAACAACAGGCCCATCCATCTGTACAGTGTACACCAGTCAAGCCTTTCAGACTGAGAGGCGGCGTAATAAAACAACAAGCTCCATTGTCCTGAGAGGGTAGGGGCAATTTCTAGTACAATGCAAACGATAACCATTATTGTGAGAAACCAGTGCATTATTCATCAAACAAGCGGGGCCTTTATAGGCTGGACTCTTTGATCCACCGATGGTCCTCGAACACTAGGAATGGCTTCCAGAATATGCTGTGCCCCTTTAACCAACACTGGGTAAAACTTCAATGATAACAGAGAAGACGGTGCAGTGCCACAGGGAGGACCCACGGATACACGCACTGGACTTAAGACGGGTAAGAGTACTTCAGCCACCTGATCACGGAGTGCAATTAGCAGAGAAATGGGAGTATTATAAATGATGCTTGGCCACTGAAACATTATGGTAAAAATCAGGACAATTTGGGTATTAGAGCAGAATGAGTGCATGACAGGATGCAGGGCAAAATCACCACTAATGGTTACACTCCATCGGGAAGAGGATTTGAACCAAGCAGCACCCTTCAAGACAGGAGAAGCTATGGGATGGGACTCACCGGCCAGCTCCTGCTGCAGCCCCTGGGCCTGCCGGATCAGGTACTTGATGGGGATCTGGTCCATGAGAGTGGCAGAGTACGATTTGGGTTTCTTCTGCATCAGGGCTGGAGGGAGAGGAAGGCCTTAGAATGAAGACAACCAGGTCTCGATCAAGAGCTCGACTCTCCCCATTCCGCTACTCCCTTGCCCAGCTGTAACGCTTTATTCAGAGAGACCAGTCCTTCCAGCATCTACCTGATGACAGATGGTGGTTTCTGTGGTATGACACGGACGAGAACCATTAGTGTGAGAAACCGCCAGCGTGTTATTCATCAAACAAGTGTGGTTTTTTAATGGTTGGACTCATTGACCCTCAGGTGGTCCTCGAACGCTGGCCCTCGGCCAGGTGACGAGTGGCCGACACCAAAATCTCACCCAAAGGCCTGGAAACGAGTGACAAAGCAGGCACCACTGGGCCATGAAAACGGAGCAGGTTGTATGGGCCAGGAGCTAAAGACGTCCATTAAGGTTAACAACAAATGACAAAGGTGGTCTTTCTGCACAGGCCAGATACCATCTCTGACTGGAATCGACTGTAAGCATCAGCTCGAAGGGGGGAAGAAGAGAGGAGGGTTACACACCCAGGGCCTTTGTGCTGGCCAGCAGGGACTCCTCGTAGGACAGGATGTAGTAGAGGATCAGCAGCTGAGTGGTGATGCTGTAGCGGGAACGGGTGCGGCCGCTGTCCCCCTGTCAGGCAGTGGGAAAGTTGGATGTTTAAAGGATAATGATATCTGCCAGCTCTAAGGATCCCTAAATGCTTCACAACACTCACACCTTCAAACTCAGCAGGGTTCCCTAATTCCGGTTCTGGAGGGCCATCATTTTGCAGATTTCCTTGGTCAAACACACCTAATAAACCTGGCAATTACCAGGTAAGCTGAATAAGGTGCAATTGAGCAGGGAAATCTGTAAACCAGGGCTATTCAAATCACGGTCCATAATGGCCGAGGACTGCTGATTTTCAAACCCTCTTTAATGATTTTCTTTACCTGTGAGCCAGGTATGAAACCTCTGGCCAATCAAAATAGGTAATTATTAAACTGACTACCTGGGAGAACTAAATACAAGACCTGGATTTGGAATCAAGAGCCAGAATTGAATAGGGTAACGATAAACTGTGATGCAGACTGGCCCTCTAGGACCAGAATTGGGGAACCCAGTCTTAGAGTGTTCATGGCCTTAAGCGGCCGTGCCAAACACTAGCAATGCTGAAAGCGCTATGGATAAATCAATCTGCTAAATATCAGGCTAAGCACTTCACTGAATTAAAGGAGGACATAATTTAAAGGAAAATATAAATTTCCCAGGCAGCAGTTACTACATGCATGACTCAAAAACAAGTACACAAGGAAAGAGGATGGCTTTAGTAGTGCTTTTGTATGTCAGATGACATTAACACCCTTAGTGAGGGTAAGGCAGGCACAGCAGCTATGGGGGAGGTGCAGGGGCACAAACCCCGGTCAGGCCCTGGAAGACGCTCAGGATCTCCTGCTCTGTGATTGGCTGGTTGGTGGCCTCGGGATTGGCCTTGGAGGCCGGTGTGAGGATGGAGTTGATATACACGTCGATTAGGGGCAGAAGCTGCGTGTGGAGCGGTGTGGACGTCTCGCACAGCTGTCTAAATATCCAGTCCTGCGGGTGAAGACAGGTCATGGCTCAAATGGCCCAAATGGCCCAAAGCCCACTGCAGCACCCTCAAGCTCTCCTCACCCAAATGTGGACATCGGGCAGCCTACCTTGATGGAGACCTTGTGTTTGGTGAAGGCCCTGCTCTTGAGCAGTTGGTAGATGCAGTGAATAGGGAGGAAGCCGGTGATGTTGGCGCTCAGGTTGTTGGTGACAGCGACTCTCACGGCATGGGCTGTGACCACCTGCATCGCCGAACCACAATTACTGTTATGGGGCAGCCAGTCGTCGCGACCATGCACACATTTCGGTCTTGCTAGGCTGGCTGCCTACTGGGCTACTGCCCCACACATGGGGCTATTCTGAGTTTTTCAAAAACGAACACAGGGAAAGTGTTTCTCCTTTAGCTGAGCATGCTAGACACCGCCCGCACACGCGTCACACTTCCCCCACCCCCGCTGTTCTTGTTTGAGATAAAATTCAGCTCCTGAGACGCCAACATGAATCGCTTCAGAAAGGCAGGAGGGGAGGAGAGAGAGTGCAAGAAAGAAGGACAGAAGTGACTTTGGGAGGAGGCAACACATTGAAGGCACAACTGAAGACCAATGGGCAAGCTGACAGGCACATTCAAGCATCACACTGTGGGTAGAGGAAGTAACACGCTTCGGAAAAGCTGCCGTCTACCATCTGTAACCATCTCCATCAGGAGAGGAGAGACCCTGCCAAAAGAGGGATCAGGGGACCGCATGGGGAGTCGGACCTCCGCAGTGGGGTCAGGCCGCAAACAAGCCCTTCATAGCAATTAATTAAGGACTCTAAAAGCAGAGGGAGGGCCTGCATCAAGGTAAAAAGTCATGGACCCAAGGGCTTTTCTGTGGAGCTCAAGGTTTTAAACCAGGAGTTTGACTGGCTTACAGAAATCGGTACTATGGTTACCGTGGTATCCAGGGCCCAGATCCACCCCCCTCCCGGCCAAACTAACTCTCACTATTTTCTAAGGCCACTTCAGCCTAGCTGGGGTGACACACTCAAAAAAATGGCTTCCCTCAAAAATGCTGATGCTCCACTGCTGATGCATACCTGCTCCGTGAAGATCTCCTGCGTGAAAATGGTCTTCATCTTGCTCAGGGAACTTGGTTTTATGACAATCTGGGGGGAGGGGGGACCAGCAAGCGATTAATCACAGTGTTGCGGGACAGCCAGAGAATGAGGGTTTTACAATACATCACTTCCTGCCATTACCCATGGGAAAAACAGGAGACCATGAAACAATTAGTTAAAAAAGAACAGTTTAATTCTGAAGGGCTTTGAACTTAATTACTATAACAAATGGCTGTACAGCGACGGCTGAGCAGGACAGCGGCTGGAGAGCCAGCCCCCCCCCCCCCCCACGAGCTTGGGTTTGATCTTCATGTTACCTTCATCCCCAAAGTGGAACAGACCAGTTCGATGATGGCGCTGAGCTGGTTGCTATGGAAATACATGGCAACCAGCAGCAGCATCTCTCCGAAGGAAGCGGACACACCTGCAGCACTGAGACGGTGGAAGCCAGGGGGCGGCAGGCAGAGAGAGGGAGGGAGAGAAGGGATTTACATGAGGTAATGCATCCTCAAAGCAGACAGGGCAGCAGCGATTTACTAACCCTGCCCACCCCCACCACACACACACACAACCGACACAGATGGAGACTCACCTCTCAAAGTACTCCTCCTCCTTAATCATCCAGCTGAGCCACATCACCATCAGCTGCTCCTGCTCAGGCGTGCTGCAGGGGGCGACAACGAATGCCGCCGGTCACATGACTATGACGCAAGTGGTCTGGTGCTCCAGAAACAAGATTCCAAGGCACTTAATGTTCCTTAATCGCCCTTCTAGTGAAGAATGTTTATGAGATGTCAGGTCACCGCAAAGCGACAAGGACATCCACAGTGTCACTGACTGACACGGAGGGGGGCGTTTTACAGGGCGATCAGAGGGCCAAGCACTTTTAGGGAGCAGAAAGCTCATTCCCGGAGCGGCCTGGGTGCCCGCATACCTGACGAGGGTGGGGAAGGCCAGCAGCATGCAGAAGGAGAGTGAGACGAAGCGCACACCAGCCGGGGTTGCGGGGGGCCGGCTCGTCATCAGCTGCAGCAGCTGCTCGGCCTCCTCGTCAGTGGGCCTGCGGAGTGGTGGAGACACACAGGGACACGCGTCCACAGACAGACTCTATAAGTCAGGGCTTCCCAACTGGTTTAGCCTCAGAACCCAGACTATTATTTTTTACGCAACGCACTCTGGGACTCACTGAAAATCACCTCTTGACCCCCTTTTCGGTTGCGACCCACAGGTTGAGCGATACTGCTATAAACGAGAGAGCTAACAGACACACTCTCACTGCATTACTGCGAAAAGCCAACTCAAGACTCGCACTAAAGCATCTCCACTGACCGACCAAAACTGTGACAGACCATGTTACTCAGCAAAGAGACCATGTTACAGAATAATATTACAGCATTAAAGACTGCCCATAATCTAGCCTTTGGTTAAGCACTTACTGTAGCAGCATTCTGCAATAATAAGAATTTACTTTAAGTAAAATCTGAATTATTACTGTCAATAGATTAATGGCATTTCATGATTACTCAAGGCTCCCTGCACTATGAGGAATGCTCTAATGCTCTTTAGCTGTGACCTATATCGGTTTCAGGGTTAATGTAGCATTTTAGCCACATACTCATTCCAACGACATACCATCGCCCCCTGCTGGACGTCCCAGTACACCCTCATTATCAATTTCATGCCACTCCCACTCGAGACCAGTCAGGAGAGTCAGAGCGGCCTAAAACGTAAACGTTGGACAGAGTCAATAACGGTGCCTTACCTGAGGCCCGCGATGCCCATGAGGGCGCAGTACAGCCGCAGCAGGGCGCTGGCCTTCACCACATGCTCCTCCCGCAGTCCGGAGTACCCCGACGAGCTGCCACCACCTTCAGAGTCGCCATCGTCAGGCAGGCGTGCGCTGCGGGAGCGCGGCAGAATGGCCACCAGCTCCAGCAGCAGCTGTCTGCGCATCTGCCAGAGCACCGAGCTGCTCTCCCGCTTCCTCTAGGGGGTGAAGTCACAGCACCACTCATCAGGGAGTTCCCACCGGACAGGCAGCTGCCGGTCAGCCACAGAGGGGGCCGCCATGCCTCTTAATCAGAGCGATTATTCAGGTGGTAAGTAGCCCCGCCTGGTGATCCAGGTGCAAATCACACACTAATTAACACACAGAAACGAGCGTCATGTCTGTCTGTATTGCCGTGGCAACCCCGGGGGGAACCAGTGCACCCACCTGCTGCCCGTTGCGGATGAACATGCCGAACCAGGTGCGCACTTTGCCACTGGTGCCCAGGAGCAGGCCACTGACGAAGGACACAAGGGGGCTGACGGCGTCGTCCGCCGAGTCCGGCTTGTAGTCCAGCGTCAGGGCCACGCCCAGGCCAGGGAGGTGACACTCCTCCACCTGGGGAGGGGTCACAGAACACAATCAGGCTGCAAAGTCGCAATCGGTAAACAACAGACCTCTAACCAGAAAATTAAATACGGATAAAACCCACATCATTCTTTTCGAGGCTTTGCTTAGGATATGTTGAAATCGTCATGTATTTAAACGTGTGTTTCCAAAAGGTTCTCTTTAACTGACCATAATTAAGTCAATTTCATTAATCATCATGTCATGGGTTCAAAGCCCCTGGTTAATTTATATGATTAATTAACTTCGTTGTGCAGGATAATAATGAGCACCATTCCAGGCAGATGAAATTATAACGCAAGGAATATATTTAATTTTATTAGGTTTGTTTTTAAAATTTATAATTTTCTTAAAGAATATTAATAAAAGAGGCTCTTGGATCAGTGCCTTGTAATGACTGGTCAGGACATATAAATTAAGGCTTTAGAGAGGAGGCAGTCCCTCTCAGAAGCGGTGATTGGTGCTGCGAGGGTGCCAGCTCACCACCATAGCACGGACGTTGAGGGACTGCGAGGGGTTCATCTGACAGAGCTGCCGCAGTGCCTCCGTGCGGCGCCTGCCACCTGTGCTCTCCTCATCCTGCCGTTCTCCGTTCTTGATGAGCCCCCTACACACTGTCCCCCGCCCGCCAGCCCAACAACAGACACGTCATACGACACAGACGGACTGCCTCACGGAGCACTGCTGTTTACCACTACTCAAATCACACGCTGGCATGAGACACCTGAGCTTCAGGGCCCCCCTGTTGGCCACAAACAGTCACTACACCATTTACATTAACAAATACATTCTTTGTTCTACAGTCAATAATGAATAAACTCGCTATACAAGTCAGCTAGCTTGATAGCTACAATTTCCTTTATCGGATCTCGCTACCTGTATTGTTTTTCCTACCAATAGAAATGAACCAAATTAGACAAAGATTCACATAAACACATGGTTTTCACTTCTGTATTGTATTTTCTGCAAAGACACCAATGAAAGAGTAAATGGAGGAGCAAACGAGGCAGAACCAAGCAGAGATGTACCCTCACTGAAGCTGTCCGGGACATTAGCGACGAGTAGACAGAGGAACCAGTCGCCATTGCGGACGTGCAGCAGAGCCTCCGCGACCTCCACGATGGGCAGCAAGGAGGGCAACTCTGCATGGAGGTGGGAAGTATAAGCACCGGGGACATCCAGCAGCCAGCTCCTCATTCAGCACATCGTTTACAAATTAAATCCATTAGATGAATCATCAGGGGCTTCAGCACTTCACCTGCTTGTAAGATGCACAGCACATCCGCTACCTCCTCCAAATATACGGGGCTTTCGAACAATTCCGAGGACTTCAAGAAGAACTCGCCATTCGAGTCGGTGACCTGCAAACAAGACAGACAGGAGTGAAGGTTTCTGCTGCTGCCTCGGTCTAAATCATACTGACTGCTCATAAAAAGCTATTAAAAATTAATGAAAAAAAAAAAATACTGTGACAAATAAGGTCATGCTAGCACCAATAGTATACATTATGGTTATGGCTTATATTCAAAATGGCAATCAGCATGAATAATTTCTGTAGATCTGAGAAGAAAGACCCTACAGCAGTGGTGGCTGGCCCATAGGGGGCGCTCGGGTGCCGCCCTCCCAGATATGGGGGGGAATATAAAAATATATTAAAATATTATATTTTCTTTTTTTATCAATGTCAGTGTTACTTAATAGCCTACAATCTGAATTATTTAAACAATTCCACCAACTGACTCTCATTCAACAGTGAATTTCCACCGACAGATTTCCACCAATCATTTCTCACCATGTATGGTTCCTAGGAGAATATAATAAAGATTTCCCCTATCAGCATCAGTGAATTAAATGGTTTTGGGGCGCTGGAATTTTTTCCCCTGCTACAGAAAATGCAGGAAAGTTTTGGATTGCTCTCAGGTGAGTCAGAGAGAGATCACGGCAACGACGGAAGTTGAGGGGCAGCTTCCAGCAAGTTCGGTGAGATCATTATTGAATTACCCTTTTGCAAGAAGGACGATGGTGGAAAAAATGCACGTTAAGGAGCTGGGACCCGACAAGCCTGAAATAAATATCACCCACCCAACTAAGGAAATGAAATTCTGATTATGAAATTGTTATTTTCTGACTTCATTTGAATGCTTACACTGGACTAGGAAGGGAAATCTATTGGTACGTCAGCCACACCAAGAATTTTTTTCACCAGCCGCCACTGCCCTACAGGTTAAATACAAAAGTTATTCCCAACTTACTGGCAGGTACAGCAAAAACAAACAATCTTTATTTATAAAGTTTCTTCTTGAAATCCTTCTCATTAGAACATCCGTTTCTTTTGTATATCGTTGGGCTTGTTTGCTTATTCGTCATGAAAACAGAGTCAATATCCCCAAGGGAAGGCCATTGACAATCCGACAGACAAGTAGAATACTGGCGAGGCCCCCGGTTTGCGTGAAAGTGAACAGATTTCCTTGAAAGCGGCTGCCACGGCTCTGTTCCCCAGGAGAGAACGCTCAGGAGTGATGTCTCATTACAGAGAAAATCAAGAGCTCCAGAAGAGACAGAGCTTCAGAACGTGGTCTGATGATATGTGAAGAAAACATAACATCTACATAAATTATCCATTCTGACCCAATCCGGGTTTATCTTCTGTTTAAAAAATATGCATATAGAAAAAAAAATCCATTTTATTTTGTAGATATTTTGCTCAAGAACCAAACAGTGAAATTACTCTGAAGACACTGGGATTTGAACTGGTGACATTTCAATCACTCAAACAGAATGTTAACCCATTGAGTTATACATATTATTATTGTTATAATAACAATAACAACAATCAGGGCAATGAGCAGCTCAACAGATTTGGGATCTGTGGCTGAGTGCAAGCTCATAGCTTTGAATCCCATGGTTGGCTGAGTGGGCCCTTGGGTAAGGCCCTTAACCATAAATAACTGTCCTCAGAGTCTAAAACCTGCACTCACCTGTATACAAATTCATGTGTCTGTCTCTCATGGAGAGCAAGAGGGGGAACATGAAAAATGCCTAATTTCTCCAACAAATGAATGAAATTCCACTATTACTACTGATATTATTATTATGAAACACACACTACCAAGGAAAGACAGGGTAAGATGGATGACAGCAGTCATGCTGGGGAGACACGCACACAGGGGGCTGTACCTTGTTCATTATTGCCAGCAGTTCGCTTAGTGCCAGCCTGAGCCTCCTGAGGGGGTCACTGTGCTCAAACTCCAGGGTCAGGCCATGCTGTAGCTGTGATACCAGGACACTCTCCCCGTTTGAACCGCCAGCCTTGTGCCTGCCAGTTTTGAGGGACATTGACACATTCAGCTGTGCCAGCGAAGGCGGTATTGTCTGTAGTCTAATTAGCTCCGCTGTTATATCATCCATATTCAGGTATGCAGTTCATGAAATAACGTTCTCCAGGATAAACGATGCGACAGAGTCAGCAAGTGACAGGGGGAAGGTTTCACAATAGCTTAAGTGCAAAAACACAGGACAGTGCAAAACCAGGAGGCTGGACACAGGAGGACATACATGCAATGTGTATATAAACAAGTACACCAGCATAAAGGGGTGGAAGAACTAAATAAATAGTTAAAAGTAATATGATTAAGGTGGGGGGGTAGTACTTCTCAGGAATGGATAGGAAGGTGGGTATGTATTGTCCTTACAACCTTTGGGAAGAAACTGCTGCTGAATCTGACATACAGCACCTTGGTGATACAGCACCTTAGATAATTCCAGGACAACTATCCTCATCACCATGGAGTGGGAGATGCGGGCAGTTGGTAACCCAAATGACAAGGGGTTCCCTAGCCAGCATCACAGGGACCACCCACACGAGCACATTACCTGAGCTGCTGCTCCTTCCTGGCATCCTGCTCCAGCGCGTGGAAATCGACAGACAGCAGCGCAACTATGGAGTTGACGGCCTCCACCCCTGACAGCAGTCGCAGGATCAGTTTTTTGTCCTGTGCCCAGGATTGGCTCTGGTCGGCCGGTGCACACAGCGCCATCCGCACCAGGCACGGCAGCAGAAGCCTCAGCTCCGGGTCGCTGAGGGCCGCCAGCCGCGCCACGTCCACCTTCTGCATAGCCTCGAAGGCGTACGGGCTGACATGCTGTAGCCCCGCGCTGTCCGACATCCCACCGCGATCCCTGCACCTGCCTGGCACATGTTTAGGAAGAGGTAGCCGGATAAGGCAACCAAGCCTCCGGAACTTAAAGTCTGTCCGCTGTCCAGCTACTGCAAAAATACAAGCAGCACACCCAGGTACGACCGTCTGCCTTCGGAAGCAAATGAACCCCGTGGTCATCTTATTTTTATTTCATAAGCCACTTATTACAAATGCATATTGACAGCACCTTCGGCAGAGCGCAGATACGGGCACCTTAGAGCGTCACCCGAGATGCCGGGCTTTAGTGTGTAGACAGCTTCAGCGAAATTCCACAAGTTTCCACGGAGTTTACGATAATTCAGATCGATTATAGAGAAACATTCATTGTAAATGAAAATAAATTATATTTGGATTCTCACATCATTCATACTTTAGAAGCGTATATAGGATGTAGAGGATGTAATGAATTTTAATACCGATAAGATAACGGTAGCATTAACAATACAGATTTATTAAATGAGCTTTTGTTGCACATATTATAAGATCGCCGTTGTGTTATTCTCATCCGCTGCTTACCTTATTAGTTTTAATTTGATATTTTTCCTGGAGCGACGGAACAGGCCTTCACCCTCCCAACAACCTCGGGATTTCCTGATTCCACAAAGCGTACTTCGAGCACTCAGCCTCGGTGCGTCTCGGCTTGCCGCGTCGGTTCCATTCCACTAAGCAAGCAACCACATACACTCAGCCTTCATCGGTTTTTATAAAAATTGAGGATTATTTGTGGATTCTGTGGATGTTCCGAGGCTTTCACTGTCTCTTTCTCTGTCAGGATTCGATAGTTTATAATATTAACCTGCACGGTCCAGCAGCTCGACGGGCGAAGCGGCCCTGCTGGACAAAAACGAGAAAGACAAGAAGCTGCCGCATGACGCGCGGAGAAAGCGCACGAGAGTCCGCACGAAAAAGATCACAGCACCAGTGCATTATAGGTCGCACACACTTTAACTCATTTTATTGTGAATTACTTAACATAACATTGCCGTACTGAGCTACCTGATAATAAGTGTACAATTTAAAGTAACCACCATGAAATTTTCAGTTGCTTCAAACAAAAGAGAAACGTCGGAAAACTTTATGAATAAATTATTTTATTATTCATCCCAAATGGTTTAAAAAGTATGAACTTTTTTCATTGTTGTGTAAATTCCTAACCACAATTTGTACAATGTTCAGCTTTCAGGTCTCTGTAGCTCTAAACATCGTTTCTCCATAACTACCCATCAGAAACAAAAGAAACAAAAAAAACAACGATTGTGTTAACGAGAATTGAACTGTCTACCAACTTCCAAGATCACTTTTTAATTCAAGAGCATTTCAAGCACTTCTCAGAAAGTTACAGCGATGAATAATCTGGATCTCAGAAACAATATGAAGATGAGAAAAACAGCAGGAGTCCAAGTGTAAGGTCTGGTCTGCAGATATCAAGGTCAGAATCAATGATCATTTATTTGCCTAATTAATTCCGTGTTTTTGCCTGTTCCTAGCGAAATCTAGTTACTTTGTACTATTAAAATATGCCAAATTTCCTGGCAGCAAATTAAACATAGATGGCATTGAATGACAAGGTGCTTCAGTTCCTGAAATGGACAGATTTCACTAGTACAAAGCGATGAACTCCATACTACATTGCCTTTGTTTTTTTTCTTGCTTCAATGCACTTTTTTAATGACTTGGACCCACATCGCAAGTTTTTCTCTTTTCAAACACAGGTATATGTACTCCGGAAAGAGATTTTTACATTTTTTCCACAAAACAAGTGAGGTTTTATTCTGTGTTCACAGTAACCCTTGATAATTAATTAGACAAGTGTAATCTCATTTATTCCTCCTTTAGAATCATTTCAAAGTATCAAGAATACTCTCCAGGGATATTTAATCAATATTCAAAAGTCATCTAGATTTTAGAGAGAAACTGTCCCCTTTATTACTTTTTTTGTTTTTTTACAAAATCAGAATTAACAATGTTTAAGGTGTGGTTAGAAACAATGCAAAAAGCCGATCTTTGGACAATGTACTATTAAGAATAACCTGGATATTCCCTGAAACCTTCAAGCAAGCCAATGATCTGTGCAAAGCTATATCTACAAACCTGTGGTCAGATAGTGTTTTTTTTTCTTTTTTCAATGTCCATCCTGACCACCTTAACATGAGGAGGCCAATACATAGTGGAGTTAACACAGAAACCAAACATGGTATTATTTATGGTTTAGTAGTAAACTAGATTTAAAATTGATATGTACACATCTCCAATAGATACTCTTTTTACCCAGTTTAGTACAACGTATTTAGTTAAGAATTCTGGGAGATTTTAAACATTGAACTGAACAACGAAAAGTTCCTGCTTAACTGATGTATTAGCCATGTAAGGGTTATGAGTACATTATACTAATTGTATTTTGTGAAATTCTTGAAATTGGGAAGTGATCAATAAAGAATGAACTTGATTTGATTTTAAAAGGGTACCAGAATTACATAAAACATACATTTGAAGTCAAGGGGGAATGAGCTCAAATCTGGATAATTTCAAACTCCTAGAAGCTTTGAGTACATCTTGAAATATTACGTCTATCCCGTCTGGTCTCACAGAACTTGCACTGAATCTGTGCTTGATGCCATTTGTTGTAGAATGGCACCATCTTGTAAGTCTGTATCTAAATGTGCACATTCTGGAGAAACAGCTACAAAATCCAAAAACGGAACAAAAAAAAAGTTGCCACTTTGCACAACTTTCTATACAGTAGAATCAAATAAACATTTCATATTTATATATGTATATATTTACACAAATCACAGCGGCCAGCTTATTGACCTTCATGTGAAAAGTATCGACATATGGATTCAATCACTTCAGAGAAAACTACTGATTTTAGAATCCTGGGGGGGCGGAGGTTCTTTGAACTCTGTATACAGGTTTTATTCCAACAGGGAAAGATCAACAACAAAAGCCATTCATCTTCCTCTGTATACAAAAAAACTGCATATCGCCATAGACGGTAATTTACACCACACATTTACTTTGACAAAGCAATGCAACTCGCTTGAAATGTCACTATGACTAGGTATCAGAAAATGGGGGGTTTCCTCACACCTCTGCAGGAAGGCCATACTAGATTAGGGTCAATGGGTTAAAGAAGGGTTCAGGCTGGGGGGGGGGCTTGTCCAGAGCAGTAGGCACACATCCTGACACCCAGCAACCAGGCTGTAGGGGTGGGGAACCTGAGGGTCGGCTACACCAAGACGTATGCGGGTTAGATTTCATTTCTCGAACGACGAGGCTTCCCTGGTGTCCATGGCCAGATTTCACACATCAATCCCTCCCCCCAAAAAACACAACCACAGAAGAATTGAGTTGACGCATTTTATTCCTAAAACAGAGGCTGCACCACAACGCAGTAGGGCAGCATTTATATAGATTTTATATATATATTGCCGTTTGGTTTTTGTGTCTAAATGTGTGGTATAAAATACTATATAAGACAATGTACCTGTTATTAGAACACAGTGAACTTCATTGCTGTACAAGTACTCTGCACTACAGCTTAGCTGTAAGCCCCCCCACACACAAGGCATGGACATAAACCCCCAACCTACTTCATCTGTACATCGTGACGATACAAATCTGTCCCCCTTACAAAAAATAATACTCTAAAAGCAACCTACTGCAACTTTATTTTTCTAGTTTTTGTGGGTTTTTTTTAAGACGATTACATATATTTTAGACCAATTGCTTTAAAGCAGGAAGGCAATATAAACCTTCTAGATTTTTGAATATATAAAAGGTTAAGAAATTATACATTTAAAAACTTACAATAAATAAGATAGATGCAGGCATTTCAACGGGATACAATTTCATCCAATGATAGGAATTTGAGATCTTGGCGCGAGTCTGATTAGTTGGTTTCATGACTGAAAGTCCCTCATCATCCGTATTATACAGACACGTGACGCAGACTGGCCAATTTCAGTGTTTCTGCGGCGAATACCATGGCTGGGGTGGGGGCTCGCCCTCCCGTCACTGGCCCTGCCTCCCACAGGCCGCCGAATCCCTGGGGGGGAGCCGCTGTGAGGCCAGTGACGGGGCCTGCACTGCCTCCATGGTACTGGCTTTCTGGAACATTCGGTGCATTGAGAAACCTCCAAACTCCTATAAAGTCCAGCACTGTAGTCATGTGACAGGTAAATCCCGTTCGAGTGCCACTGGCGTCCTCTTCCTCTTGCTGCTGCTCCTCTTCTCCTGGCTGCCCTGCTCCGTCCACTACAGCATGTTCATTATGAAGTTGTACATCTGATTCAGCACCACAAAGTGAATGGGCAGGCAGGACCGCCTGTCCTGCATTGCTGGGTCACACGTCAGCCAGGAGAGGGCGTTGTACTGCTCCAGAACAAATCTGCAAAGCGTGGGGGGGGGGGGGGGGGGAATAGGTGTTAGGAAAACTTCCACAACTGAATACAATACAGAACACTGTGGCTCAGTCATTCAATCCAATCAAAAGGGTGTTTACTATTTAACTGTCGGGGTAACATAACTGCGTTTTAACAGGTTAGTTCCATAATCACGAGAAGTCGTACGAAAAGAAGGATACCTGAGTACATCTGAGGTCTGGTTGGAGTCGAGGGGGTGGGAGTGTTTGCCATGCAGCAGCTCGTCTGATTGCACTGAAGACACGTGGAGGTGCAAGGAGGCCTGCGGTGACGAGAGGCAAGAATGAATGGGAGGAAGCCGCACATTTGAACACCAGTACACACCACAATGAGAAGGGTCAGGGCACTTATCCCCCCACATGTCATTTTACTGGACGGGAGGGGGAGAACAGCGAGGAATGAGTCATTCGCTAAACCACACATCTGGCCTGACTGGCAGATCCAAGCCCTTGGGTTCCGTCTCCACAAGCTGGAGGATTAGAACGATTTACTCATTTGGTCAATTACTCAAAACGGTCCTACAGGAGAACAAATCAATTATTTGCGATTGGGAAGCACAGTAATAAGAGGCGGCCATAAGATCCGATGGAGATGCAACAGATAGGCAATTCCTGTCCTATACGCATCACATTTGCTTGTTTTCCTATTTGCTGGGGATGCCCATGTCTGGAAACGTAATGGCCAGCGAAGTGAGCAGCCTTTCCTGCAGCAACACAGAGGAGCCGCTCACCTTGAGGAACAGGGGGCACTGGTTCTGTGCTTGCGGACAGGCTGACCAAAACCAGTCGGGCAGCGGTCCGGCCTTAGCGGTCGACACAAAGTAGCCTAGGGCCAGAGGCTGCTGGAGGATGTTGGGGGCTTCGTCGTGTGACTCCATCCGGTCGGTGCTCTGTCCCTGAGCGGGGGCAAGACAGGGGAAGGGGCATTAACCATTAAGCTACCATGAGGAGAGCAGCACAGAGAGCATGCCTGCCAACTCACCTTGCTGCCATCCCCGCCGTGGTGGTAGTGTGAGCCTGGCGAGTGCACAGGCGAAGTTGTGGGCGAGGCGGGCAAGATGTTGATGATGTCTGGGTCCACCAGGTCGTTCTCCGTCTCCAGCAGCTCAAAGATACCGATTGCATCCGGCCCGTCTGGAGGAGGCGAGAGATATTGGGACGGGGGTCAGTGAAGCACCTTGGCTAGTTCGGTCCACAGCGATGTTTAGGTTTAAAGTACCAACCCACCATTGATGGGGTTGAAGGCGATGTCAAGGTTCTCCGTAGTGTAGCTGGAGCTGGCGACCTGCACAAAGGCGGAGGTGGGGAACACCAGGATGTGCGTGCAGGACGTGTCCTGCGGCGTGTTCAGCTGGGATGTCTGCATGTTCAACGTTGTGCTGCGGCCGAAGACGGATCCCGTGGACACGGAGTCTGCGAAGGCCGGGAGATGCATATTAAATGCGACCACTTCACCAGACAAACAGTCACCGTGTAAGGCTAACAGTCAACTGCTTTCAGATTAGATGAGGCTGACGATTTAGTGATAAAATGCTATGCAGCCATGGAAGAGAGATCACAGCCACGTTCTAGCTGAATCAGAGCACCCCACCGCTGGTCACGATGTCAGCTTAGGGTTTGACGCTCAGGAACACAATTGTTCACTCCATCAGTGACTCCCGCTACCTGGCATGATGACGAAGGAGCCCTGGGGCTCCATGGCAACCAGGCAGGCGCTGAGGATGCTGGGAGTGTCCGCAGCAGAGATGCCGCACATCCTGCACATCTCCTTCAGGCGGCGGCTGAGGGACTGTAGGTTGCGTCTGCTGAGCAGGATGCTCCAGTCTGGGGGGGGGGGGGGTCAAGGAGGGAACAACATCATAAGGTGCCGCCAACTCCTCCACTGTCCTACTTGTGCACAGGCTACAACACTACAGAATTCTCTCAGAAATGTGAGGGCCGGGCCGGGTTCTGGGTCGCCAACAGGCTTTAAAAACACTGTCAGTTTAAAGCCTTGGCTTTAAAGCCGCACCTCTGAGCTCCCCATGTCCTATCCTGCCAAGGCGACCAATCACCACCCTCCATGGCAGTGAGGTCATCTGCACCAGGCCCAGACACCAGTCCCATAGCTTCTGAAGGCCTAGCCGCCGGGCCGAGCCCTTTTTCCGACGTGCCCTGGGTGGGGAAATGGTGGTGGTTATTACACGCAAACAGAAGGGTAGGAAATAGAAGGAAATAGACTGGTCCCAGAGCGCCACAAGGGGATGCTACCCCAGGTATAAAATAATTTGGACTAAGTCAACTAAGCCCAGTGCTGATAGGTATAAATGAGGCACTAATTAGACCGAAAAAGAGCACCATCGAGGAGCTATTGACCCCTTCAATAAGGTAAACACGGTTTTGAAAAACCGCGCATAGCGATAATGGTACTCGGGAAGAGCACCTCAGGGCCCCATAGCAGCCGGCATGCGGCGCACCTGTTAGGCACATCGATGCTGATGACGCAGGTCTCCAGGAGCTCGCCATAGAGGTCGGTAGCAGTGGCCAGCAGCCATCGCTGGTCGTGGGACAGGCAGTAGCCCACAAAGAGTACATTGTACTTCTGTGATGCCTCGCCGAATGTCTCGCCCAGCTCCGTCTGCTTGTCCTTCACCGGTGCTAGGATGAAGGGCGGTGTATACAGCCGCAGGCACTCGGGTCGCTGACGATGACAACAGGAGGGGAGGGGTCAAGACCCACAGGCAGGGCTCTGACGATAGAGTGCTCAAAAAGCCACAAGGGGCCCTTACCTCTGGGCTCTGGAGGGCAGTGTCCAGGGCAAGGCCCGGTCCGAAACCCGTCAGCGTCTTGACGTTGGTGGAGGTAGGTAGGGGGCGCCGGCACTGGGAGAACACCGAGAAGGCCAGGGACTTGAGGTGCTGCACGTAGACGTGGCGCTCCTCGCTGCGGACGGGCTGCAGCAGGTACTGGCAGGGGATGATCTGGCACAAACAGGCAAACCGTCAGACATGCACACCACAGGGATGCCCCAACCCTAAACAAGAAACCAGGGTACAGGAACACACCCCTCCTACCTGCACAAACACGGCATTCCTGACATGTGGAGGCAGGAACTGCAGCAGCTCCAGATAGCAGCGCAGCAGGCCCAGGGTCCAGACGCTTGAGTGCGCTGCCCCCTCCAGCTCCTCGTAGCTGAACGGGTCCACGATGTAAATCATGATGGCCGGCGGGTAGGTGACGGCATGCGACTCGCCGTCTGTGGGAACGCCAACCTTCTCGCGCTCCATGGTGCTGCGAGAGAGGGGTGTGCAAGCAGGGGGTCACCGGGGGGGAGGGGGGGCTTTGGAGCAGTGCGGCGTCACAGTCAAATGGGGGCAATGACCCTTGGGCTCACGCTGCCTACCTTTCTGCTGGTTCCGTAGGTCCCTGTGCATTGTTGCTGCCAGCCGCTGCGTCCCCAGTGACTCCAGCACCCTGAGCAGTGGCTGGCTGCCCCAGCTGCACACCCTGCGAGCCACTGCCCTGCGCAGCCATACCACCAAAGGGTGGGAAGGAGCCCGGCTTGGCAGACTGCATGGCACCACCTGCCCCCTGGGGGCCCGGAGCCCCGGTCACTGCGGGATTACTGCTACTGCTCAGGCTGCCTCCAGAGAGCAGGGAGGCGCCAGGGGCGCAGGCGGCCTGCGACCCAGCTGAGGAGGAGGAGGAGTTTGGGGGCTGTGCAGGCTGCATAGGGGTGGGTGCGGGGTTTGGCTGGGTGAGCAAGGAGCTGTCCAGAGACTGGGTGGAGAGGTAGGGCGCTGCAGGAACAAGAAGAAGCCCATGAGCGAGAGGAAACGCCTGCAGGTTTGCGCATTGAAACTTCCGATCAGGCAGAGATATCAACGCGGCTTCAGCCATATAGATAAAAAATCACCCCCCATCCATGGCCCAGCTCCCAGCCACTACATTTAAGACCAAGACCCCTCCCACCCCAAACCATCAGCAGCCATGAAACTCATAAATGGAGTTTATGTGTACATTCACACATGATGGGTAAAGAGTCACCCTTTAAACTTGCAGCACTCCCATCACTTGTGAAATGAGAACCATGTCGAAGGAGACTGAGAAGTAAGAAATGGAGGCAGATGAGACTGACAGCAACAGACCCATATAAATCCCATGGCTCACGGCCAGCCGGCGGCTGCTCGGACATACCGAGCTCGTGACGGCACACTTGGGCATAGAGTTTGAGCCTGCCAAAGGCGTCACCGTCGCTGCCCGCCTTGACGAACCAGTCGCTCACGGGCCGCTCGGCGAGCTTCCGAGAGGCAGAGCCACCCACACGCACGATGCCGTCCGCGTACACTCTGGAGATGGGTCGGTGCTGGCCAAGCCGGCAAGACTGGAGAAGTACAAAACAGACAGGGCTGTAGTTACCCATCAAATCAGACAGCGATCACTAGCAGGATGACGAGTCAACAGACGATATGGCCGAAGGAGTGACCGATTCCTACACAGAAAGCTGCAGCCATGGTGGCACCTCACCTCGTAGACTGCAGTCAGGTCTCTGAAGAAGCTCTTGGCGCCATTGAGCAGTGCATCATTCTCGGGACACACCACCAGGTAGCCCACGTCTCTCTGGGAGCCGAAAGGGTCCAACAGCAGCTTCTCCCAGTAGGGCAGGCCGAAGGGTGACAGGACCACAAAGTCGTACTCGTAGCCCACCAGGAAGGTGGGTATGGGCAATGGCTCAGGGGACTCGTCTGTGCCTAAGGGGAGGAGACACTCAGCATCTGGCGTCCCTTTTAGGCTATGGGCAGCTGGCTGTTCCGTTAGCAGGCGCTTACCGTACGAGCCTCGGCCTGCCATCTTGTGGAACTGCTGCCATGTGAGGGGGCCCTGCACGCCCCAGGAGCGCACAGTCCGCTTCTTCTGGATGGCGTCCTGCAGCACAGGCTGCAGGGACATCAGCACCCGCAACACGTCCTGGGAGCAAAGCATGCTGACGTCCACAGCTGGGGGGGATGAGGGAGACAGCAAATCAGTACAGCCAGGGGAGGCGGCGAGGGGAGGGTGCTCTGAGCGTGGGGCTCACCATTGTGCTTGGCCCAGTGATGGAGACAAGTACTCTTCACCAGCACCTCGTCCACCTTGCCACCAGACATGTTGTCCATGAACTGCCGGCCGTGCTCCAGCGCCAAGTAACAGTCGCCGTGGTAATCCCGCTCCTCCACGCGCACAGAAGTGGGGCTGCTGGCCGCGCCATCTGCTTCCAAGCCCAGCATAGGTGAGAATGGGTTAGTACATTGATCCTGGAGCAGCAGGATGACCTCGTCGGGGACGCGGTCCCTCAGCACACCAGGCCGCTCAAGGGAGGCAGCACGCAGGGCCTCAAAGCGCCGCTCAGCCTCACGGCCCGCATCCGTGCCACGCCCGATGATATCCAGCTCATCCTCCAGGAAGAGGCCGGAGCCGTTGCCGTAGCGCCGGTTGACAACGGCGCTGAAGCCACACGTGCAGGTGTATTGTGCCTCGCAGTTGGGGTCGCTGATGTAGACACCCACGTCAGCACCCTTGATGTTCATGTTGCACACGCAGATGCAGCAGCTGTCAAAGTTGCAGTCCTTGAAGAGGTTCATGACGGACTCAGACAGGATGAGCGTGACGTACAGGCTATGCGCCTCTGGCACTGACGGCACTGTCGCTGGCTCCACAGAGTTGAGCGGCCGGCAGGTTGAGGGCGTGGACGCGGGTGAGTACAGCTCCTCGTACTTCAGCGAGCCCTGCACACTGGAGGGCCCACGGGGCGTGCGTGGAGTGCGGGGCGTGCGCGGAGTTGGTGCCGAGAAGCGGGGAGTGGCTGGGGAGGGTAAGATTCCTGGGCCGCTGTTGCTTGGAGGGGCACTGTTTGAGAGAAAGGGGGTTTGGGTCTGGGGCGTGTATGTCTGGCTGTAGTCCTGGTCCAGGGCACTGCCCACGCTTGGGATGTTACTGCGGGGGAGACAGGTTGTTTGTTACAGAAGTGCACAAGATACGTCGCATGGAGAGCTCTGCTGCCCCTAGTGAGCACACGACAAAATCAGCATACAAACTACTAAAACAAGCTGAACATAAAACTGCAGCCAGCACGCCTGCTCAGGCACTGAATATGCAAATATGCGAGGTCTCTTGCCCCACCCCACCTCCCGCAGAGGTGCTATTTCCAGACGGCCAGCTGCTGTGGACACACGGCCCCCGAAATGCTGTGCAGTTACATGCCTTAAAATTAGAGCTGACTTGTGCCCGGCACATACGGCCTGAACACGCCGTCATTAAGGTGCTTAGGCTGCTTTTCTAAGCCAAGCTGCTTTACAGGCTGAAAATTCACTGCCCAGTTTAGCAGCAACCAGCTTTCCTTCCACTGCTCGATTTACAGGGAGGTGTGAACCCACATTCCCGCACATTTCCCCACACACAAACTGTAAAAAAAAAAAAAAAAAGTAAAAATAAATAAATTAGATAATAATAAAATAAAATTTAAATCACCACAGGGGTTCGGATCTGAGCAGTGGCATATTTAGAGAGTATAAATCTCTGTCATTTATAGAGCATTAGCTGAGAAAGGGCCCCAAAGTAAATCCCAGAGAGCTACTCTTCCAAAACAATGGAAGAGATCAGGTCAGCGAAAACGCTCAGTAAGAGTAAGGCTTGTCAGTGTACGCACATGTAGACCCCACCCCCACCACACATCTGATGCTTCCATACTGGTTTCCATGAGGACAAATGTGTGAAATGGGGGCTCAGCATGGGGGTGGGGGTGTAAAGCTCATATTACAACCTCGAGCAAACAGCTTTCAGTGCTGACAGACAGTCACTCAGGGGACACACTCAGATGGGGTGGGGTAGCACCTTACCTGTCCTTGTTGATGAAGGTCAGGCCGGGCACCGGGTTCAGCAGCTCCAGCTTGCCCAGAGCCCAGCTGGGCCTGTATACACACTCCTCGGGCAGGTTGATGGGCGGCAAGCACTGACTGGGCAGCGTCTTGAGGGGCGCGAACATGGAGCAGCCCACGAAAGCCTGGCACTGTTCCGGCTTGTACACGAACGAGAAGTCCTGCAGATGGGGGGGGTGGGGGGGGGCACATCAGTGGGAATGTGCAGGCAGATATTTGGAGGTGCATTTCCTGTTCCTCAAGGCTAGAAATGCCTGCATCACATGTTTAGCAACTGAACCAAAACCAGCAGACAGCTTGCAGGCTGCAGTTGGGCCAAATAATAGGAGCAGGATTTAAAAAATTAAAAAAAAAACACACTGTTCAGGGACACCCTATTAAAGTTAAGTGTGACTTATGCAGAGTGTAGTGCAGATATTTGGGGGCAAGGGATACCGGGTGTAGAGGGCAGACAGGAGGGTTGGCGAACCTTGATTTCAGATGGCTTGGGACTGCAGAAGCTCTCCTCCACCTCGATCTTGAACTGGCCGCCCAGTGAGGCGGCGCTATCGAGCACGGTCATGCTGGTCCCGGCGTCCATGCCGCCATACTCCTTGCCACCAGTGTTCATAGGGGAATAGCCCATGATATGCTGCTCCAGGGAAGGAGGGGTGGGGAACATCTGGTGCAAGTCAGCAGAGCCTGAATTTGCGGGGGGGGGAGGGAGCAGAAACAGGCCTAATCAGAATCCACATAAATAAAAAAAAATGGAAATCAAACTTATTGATACTCTGGACATCAAAACTGGTACGATCCCTGAAAAACACTACAGTGTTTCCCCTACCATTATATTAGGCATACCTTGTGTTTCCTCGCCCCCCCAGCAGTATCTCCCATCCCCCCTCAAAGGTCAAGTTAATGTTATTTTCTATATAGCGCCAGATCACAACAGAAGTCATTTAAGGTTACCTTTCCTATAGAACAGGTCTATACCTTGTCCTTTTATTAAACTAAATAGCCTTGCTATTTTATCTTATTTACACAGCTTGTCATTTTTGTCTGTACACGGTCACGTGTTTACAATTCTCCTCTGCTCTCTATCACGCACAGACAGGTGAGCGCACTTCCACCACAGAGTGCGCGTTTCGGAAAATCTCACGGCAACCAAATATCTGCATTTTTTTTTTTTACTGCTGTCATTAAAAGAAACACATGAACACCATGAATCCTGTCGATGTCCTTCTGCCCCCCCCAAAGCAGTAAACCTAGGGGAAACACTGCAGTACTTAAACTATACTGTATTTCACTAAAGAGCAGAACAGAGGCGAAACTTGTACAAGTTATTCAGAGGAAGATTTTTTTTATTATTAATAGATGCTTAATTCTATTTTTTTATTTCTTGACGGGTTTCAGAAGCACAACATCTCAGTCTAGGCTGGACAGGGAAAAGGTAATAAAATGTGGCTGTGAACACGGGAGACCATGTGAAACCCTCCCCTCAGGCTGTGTCTGTTATGGCGTGCAGGTGTTAACCGACAACTATCTGCAGCGATGCCTGTGACACCAAAACCAGCTCCATTTCAAAAGAGCGACAAAAATACCCAACCCGTCCACCAGGTGGCACTCCTTGGAGAAATCTGATGAGTAATCAATTAACTGGTGGCTAGCTCTTCAACGTGCATAGGAAATAGCAGAGAGGCCCTTCAAAGTCAGTGGGGAGTAAATGGCATTTTTGTACCTCATTAATTTGCTTTGGCTGCGCGTTTGGGGCATTTAGACAGGTTTAAAAGAGCCAAATCAATGGCTTGTATTCAGCCGGGAGCTGGACGGTCTTACTAATGCAGGAGAGGGGGTCCAGCGTTGCCGGCTTCGCTTCCTTGTTGCCGAACTTTTCATCTGTCCCATTGACAGCTCGCCTGGAGCCGGGCTGTGGAGAGGAGAGGCAGGGCCTAAGCATTTAACAGCCATTGCGAAAACAGACAGAAACACTCTCCAGAATCCACCAGAACCCTGTACAAATGATGATCTGATCATTTTTTGGGCCTGGCAAGCTAAGAAAGGCCTAAGACACCTTCCTCTTAGTGCGCTAGGAAAATGGCATGATTTTAACACTCAGCACCAATATGTATACATCAGAGCCTCCACACACATACGGGCACACAGCAAGCCCATCTGGCAAGGCCGTTTCCGGCTAATTGGATATTCATTACAGCCCATCCCTGCCGCGTGACCCTTTCGTGCCACTGACCGCGAGCTCATCCTCGTCAGAGTTAAAGAGGTTGTCCAGGTCGTTGATGGAGACTGCCAGGTCTGTCTCATTCATCAGGCTGGTGGAGGCCGTGCGGTTGTGGGCGGCTGCGCGCTGGGCATCTGCGGGAGAAATGGGCCAGAGTGAGCGTCCCGCCCCTGGACTGTTTTGGGAATGCTAGATATAACTATCATCGCCAAAGGTGGGTGGGTGTGTGTGTGTGTGTGTGTGTGTGTGTGTGTGTGTGTAAAGGGGTGGGAGCAACAGGCCTACAGAATTACTATGTTACTGTTTGCTGGCATCTCTGCATGGGGGACCTCACCCGACTTTCCAGATGGGCTGAACAGCGACATGGCGTCCTCGCAATCTGCTGAACCCGCACCACCATCATCACCCTGCAAGGGGATGGAGAGAGGAGCAGAGTCACTGTATTGCTTCCATTAGTCAAAAATAAACTTGGCACATACATGCAGGAAGATTGCTAAATGTACAGCAGGGGACTCCGCAGGATCTGTCAGGAGACAACCTGTAGGGGGCACCACTGTGCTCACTCTACCCCTCAGGGGTAGAAGCGTCTATGCATATTCAAACCACTTAAGGCACAATTTCTGCTAGAAAGGAACAGAACTAGCAAAAGGTATATAGCATTAATATCTGAGGAACTATCCCGGAAAAGTGCTTCGGAGTAGCATGTCCATTTAATTTATCAAGCATGGGAACTTCATTCCCTTGGGGGATCAGGGTTTGCTCTCCATGGTCAGAGACGGCAGTCCAGACATACAGCTGGTCAATTGAGGCCGGGGCAAAGGTCGAAACCCAGTACAACCCAAGCTGGCCCACGCTCAAAGCTGGCAGCCTGAAAGGGCTCACAGCATTTCATCTCTCCACGAGGGGGCTGTGCCTAAATATGAATACCCCTAAAAAAGGGGCCGCAGTAGAAACAGCAACGTCATTCCAGAACCAGGCTGGACTGGGCCGACAAAAAAGGTGGGTTAAGGACCAGGGATCAGCCATCAGCACAAACAACAAAAACGGCAAGAGCTCAGATGGGGCCTTCAGAGAGCAGGAGGCCATCAGGCTGTGACTAACCGCTGCTTGTCTGAAGGTGGGAAGGCAAAAACAAAAAATGCCAGAATGTATGGGAAAGACTGGCAAAAGAGAATTCACAGAACGCAGAGAAAAGGAGAATAGCAGGAAAGTATCTAGAGAGCGCCGGCATCTTCCAGGACAGCAAACAATGGGGTGGTGAGTGTGGGTTTCCTGCGAGGGGTGCCCTGCAGGGGGTGACAACGGCATACCTTGTGTTTCCTCCCCGCCTCCCTTTCGCCGCCCTGCTTGTCCTTCTTGTCGGGGAACATGAATTCCACATCGCCGTCCACAAAAGCGTACGGGTCCACCTCAGGCTCGTGCTCGCCATCGGCAACTGCCGCCGACAAGTACTGGTTCTTCCTTTGCAGGTAGGTCTGCACCAGCTCCTCGGACACCTTCAGCGACTTCTTGGATGTGGCCATTAACCTGAGGGGGACATCGTAGATGACAGACAGCCACTGCATCATGGGCTGAGGGGGAATTCCAACAAAGCTCATACTGGACTGCTCCGTGATATTTCCAAATAAAGTTTCCTCCTATTAGTGTGACAGTAACTGAATCAACTATCATTTCCTGTTCTGTACAGCTCTGTCAGTCTAAACACCATCTGTGCGGCAAAGACTCATGGGAAATATACAATTAGAAACCATACAGGACCAGGGGGTCCGTTAGCTAATATTATGGCATAGAAGCAGCTGAGAGTTGCACTGACATTCATTGCAAAAGTAACCCGATTTCTAGCTGTAATTCCCTTTAAAATTTTACTTCTTGGCTCTTGTTTTTATTTTAAAGGTTAAACACCAAATCAGGCAAAATCTTTGGAGGCTAAACCCATGCAAACTAGATTGTACAACTTCAGACTGGAGCAGTGAAACTCAAAACAGACTTAAAAAAAACAGGATTTTTCAGTTGCTGGACAGGGGGAAGCCCCCACAAACACACTGAAAGGGCCGCCTCGGGGCCAGGGATCAATACCACACGCAGATTTCAGAAAATACTTATACTGGGCAGGAGCTCACCACCATCGCAGGTTCAGGTAACTCAGCACACACATCTAATGCGTCTGTCACACAAACCCTGTTTACCAGAGCAGAACGCATACTGTCAGGGTGTAGTGCTACTAAAGCAGGGAACACACTACAAGAATGCACATCCTTTGAAATCATTCTCTGAAAGAACCTCTCCATGTTCCTCATGCGACCATAAAAGTATAGCAGTGAGAACATGGATGTTCACGTCATTCTGTGGATGAATGACTTTCATTAATACCTCTTTTTTTACTGTCGTCATTTCCCACTCCACGACACTTCCCCAAAAGGCGACAGCATGCAACTCGATTCCGACACGACCAACTGATGGACCAATGGCAAAGTGTCACCATAGAGACACTGGAGGTGGCGGGCACGATTACCAAACAGAGGGCACCATAGCTGACCTAAGCCTGACTTCACAGGTCAGTGGAAACAAAGGGACATGGACTGCTGTGGGCAATAGCCCCGCTGAGCGAGAGAGCGGTGTGGGCAGCGTCGCGTGTGAAATTCCCACCTTACGCGTGCGGAGCAGAGGCACCGACCCAGGACGGGGACACAGGCTGCCGGGCCGGTTCTGATCTGGTCCAACGGGGAAGAACAGTCTGGCCAGAGATTAATGGCCATTCAGAGCTCCATCCGGAGGATTACACAGTACCAAAATAAATGGGGAGTATCCTGGAATTACATAATCCCACCAGGATTCCTACTAAGATGAACAAGCTCCCGTTTTCTATTCCCGGGTCCTTCTGGCCTCTCAGTTCCATGTGTGAATTTCACCACCCTCCGCTGCCCTCTGCTCCCCCCCTCATCCCAGCAGTCCCCGGGCTGTCACAAAGGAGGCCACACTGCACCAATGGGTCAAACGCTGGGTAATTAATGCAGCGCCGGCCCCTGAGCCATGAGTGAGGCTCTCGAGTCGGCATGGCGGTTCATCAAAGGTGGACAGAACATTCCGGGAGCGGCAGGCAGCAAACTCACTCTGTGACCGAGACGGCAGCATCCTGCCCCCCGAAGGTATCATCCCGCAGCTTGTCGACAGGCAGCTGCGGCGTAGGGAACTCAAGGTCTTTCCTACGTGGCAGGTTGAAGCAGCGCCAGGGCACGTGCGCGGAGTCGTCCTGCAGGCTGACGGCAGCCCCCACGTACATGGTGGGCTCCAGAGCTTCGGGGAAGGCCGTGTGGAAGGATGGGGCTAGGGCTTCCAGCCGACTGTCCTCCGGGCCCTTGGAGGCCGCAAGGCAGGGATCGGCAGCCGGCTGGTAGAAGTGGGGGCCGTGGGGAGTGGAGGGGTTTTTCACCGCCTCACCAGACTCGTCACCACGCTCGCAGGGGTGGGGGCTAAGTGAGGGGGGCTGGGGTGAGCCCACCATCTCCGGCGGGCCATTGTGCAGCTGTGGCGTCTTGGTGGCGGTGCCACTAACCACGTCGGTGTGCCGAAGGCCAGAGAAACGGCCCGCATCTGGTGCCCGCATGCCCAGCCGTTGACTGGCGGCATCGGGCTCCAGTGTCGCATCCTCGCATGTAGAGTTGCGGTGGTGGAATGGCGTCTGCGGTCGTTTCTGCTGTTTGTCGCCCTTGTCCGGCTTCTCCGCCGCTTTGTGCTTAGGGGCCGACTGGGAGGGCTGGCCAGCGGACTGGGGCTGCCCCGAAACACTGCCAGCTCGCTGCTTGAGGGTTTTGTGCCTGGAGGGGGTGGTGGGTAAAGGTTAGAAATTTAATAAAAAAGGAAATAAGACAAGTTTAAAAATGACCACAGAAAGCCTCAAGCTGCAGATTTAAAAAGGAAACGCATGAATCTCATCTGTGACAAATGGCACCCAGCATTTCGTCATGACTGAGGCAGGTTTACCAAACCATCTAAGCAGTTATGAAACTAATGGCTTGTCAATCACAGCCAGAACAGAGCCCAGTTCAGATTAATTGCTAATTTGAGCCAATGGCACATCAAACTTTTTTTTTTTTCCTTTTACACATCAGCGGTTGGTTTCACAGGTGAGTTTTCCCTGCTTCTTTTCTTTATGACATTGTTTATTGTGGGGGGGGTCAAAAGCAGAGAAGGGACAGCCTGCCTGGAGCCAGCCTGTCACGCACACGGCATGGATGACCACACCCAGGCAGAGCTGACAGCCGCCATGCACTTTATAAACACGGGGGGGAGGGGGGGGCTATCCAAACACATCTCAGATTTCAGTCCCTTGTGAAGACTGCCGATTGTATTCGGTACGATAAACTGGGAGTGTCTGCTTAGGGCTGGGCTGACAGGGGGGTGGGACGCCTCTTGTGGTCATGCAGGCTGTGTTCACAACTCAGGGTGACTCCCCCCATCAGGGAGTTATGAAGCGATCAGCTGCTTGACAGGTCCAGGAAGAAACAGAAGGCAGCATAGACGCATACAAGCACTAACCTCTGTCCAGCTGACGAAAATGAGACAAGAATTTGAAAGGGGATTCCCAGTACATACCACCACCCCCCGCCCCCCCAAGTGAAAAGTTCAAGCTGTCATTTTAGCAGCATTTCCCAGCCTCAAGTCATGTCTGACAAGCCTGAGTGATGGACCAGCCCACGACAGCCCTCCCACTTCCAAAAGATGCTACAACAGGACCCACGATGGCAACTGCGTTAGGTTTGGGGGAGGTTAAAGGCTCCAGAGGACAGCTCTCTATTTTAGGTGGGAGTGCAGCAAAACGGGACACTCTCTGTTAGTGACAGGATGCCTATTCAAACGGAGACTTGGAGCATGGAACCAGACATGTGCGTGAAGCCAGAGATCATTGACCGTGACCCCAAACGCTGCAACCCACCAAAACCAGTTGGCCTACAGCATGGCTCTCTCACCTTGAGCAGTTGCAGTTGGATCTCTGCGTCGGCTCCACAAAATCCCAGGCCCCCAGTTTGTCCCCTGGCTCCTCCTCGCAGGCACCGCTGCCACCACTGCTGGCTGCTGGGAACTTCCTCCTGGTGACCAGCAGAGGCTCCCGTTATCCTGGGCCGGAGCGACCAGGCCGTGTTGTTTTTCCGAAGGTGCGGAATTAGGTTGGCACCACACTCAAAACGGCACGGCGTAAATACATCAATTAAAACGCTGACAAGTGGCTTAAAATAAAGGTGGGGTGGGGTGGGGCCAGGCGGGAGGGGGCTAAAAATACCCAGGGCGGGCAGCACCCTCGTCTCTAGGGCTAACTGAACTGTGAACACGCCTGGCAGGTGAATCACCACGTTAGTGTCAGGGGCCCACTGCAGGCTGACTGCTAATCCTGCTTTGGCGTGGGGGAGGCGGGACCAGAGTCGCGCCCTCACACGTACTTGTTCTGAGCTCGGTTGAGGTTGCACTCTTGCCAGACTCGCTCCACCACCTGACCGGCTAGCTTCCGCGGGATTCTGCCACCATGGTGGCCCGTGCTGTCCGCGCTGAAGGTGTCTGATGCTGATGGGAACTTCACCCACTTGGGCGCCAACTGGGAGTCCACTGTGGGGGAGGGGACACAGTAAATGTAAAACGGCTCTCATCCAGACAAAACCACAGGAGCCCTCATAGATGCAGGTGCCCACCTGTCTGGGCCTCCTCAGGAGAGGTGGGAGGTGTGAGGGTGACAGACGAGATGGCAGGGTCTCGCTGGGAAGCAGGCACTTGGTGGCCACCCGAATAGACAGCTGTGCAGTGGGAGGACCCCATGGGGGCCATGGCAGGGATATCGGACTGAGGTACCAGCACCAGGCAGGCAGGATACACCATGCGGACGCCACCTGAAACAAACGCATATATTCCTTCCAAAACTTCTGCAAAATAAGCCGTTCCACCCCCTAAAGTCTGCTCCCTGCAGAGAGCCTTACCGACGAGGACCTCCACGGCAGCTAAAGAGTCGTCCTCCCAGTCCATGTCCTCCATCTTGTCCTCTGAGCTCTCTTTGGAGCAGGAACTAATGGGATAGAACTGGTTCCACTCCTCGATCAGCTTCTGCGTGGGGGGGTCCGACAGCTTGAAAGACTGGCCGGTCAGGGTCCCATTCAGCCCAAACGGACTCAAGATCACTGGAGGCGGAGGCACACATACACACACACACATATAGTGAGGCTGTCCCACAAGCTCTGCAGCCCCCAGGCCCCCACTTTGAGCGGCAGGCACATGCGACCAATGCCCTTTAGAGCCCCAGAGAACGGCAGGACGGCGCAATCAGGAGCCCCATTCAGCACGCATAAAGGCCGCTTTAAATCGGGCCACTCCGGGCCGCCGTGGGCGAAAGGACGCCGAGAGACTCGGGCATCGCCGCTGACCTTTCTGCCGAAGCTTCGCCTAGGAACTAAAGTCAAAACAATGAGACAAGAGGCTGCCGGGAGGCCCCCCTACTGGGCCACCTCACTGCCAGTCGTCGTATTGATCCACAGGCCCGAACTTCCAGGAATCCAACCGTGAGGCTCTGCTTCAAGGAGCCAAGGAAACGGCACAGGGTTCCAACACCCCGTGATGCCGAGTGACTACCATTAAACGCCCCGGGGGTTGCCATGTCAGCGGGCCGCCTGAATCACCTCTCCATCACTTGGTAACAGCTCCTCCATGGGTGAAACGAGTTAAATCCCCAAGTCTCCAGGGTGTCCAGGAATCCCCCAGGTGGCGTGGTGCCAACAATTTGCCAAACCTTGCTGCTCGCCAGTCATACTTTAATTAGTTTACTGTACCTCGAGGCAAATGGTTGCCTTTACCATGCCATACTGTTATGGCAGACAAGCTCACTGCGTTCCAAGAGATGCTGACAAGCTTAAGCCAGATTAGCAAGACGGCACTGGCACGGGCCTCTAAGCAGGACTGGTAATGGGGGCCCAAGTTAGCTCAGAATAAATAAAATGAAATAAAATGAACAACACTGCTGCATATCAGTCAGTTGGTCAAGTAGTTGCAAGCCAACCGGCAAGAGCTCAGCGCTACGAACCATTCAGCTGCACCAGACAAGGGTTCTTAGGAGTGCCATGGAGAGTACCAGCCTCCATTCATGTGGACTGGCAAAGCTTCCATATTACTGCAGCGGGACGAGGTAGGCCCATAAGATTACGGCAAACGACATCCCAGACTACCATGATCAGACCACACTGCAGCATAACCAGGTGGGCAAGGAGTAAGTAATCTGTCACGCCAACCTGAGTGACAGTAACGAAGAATCAAATGCCAGATGGCTTTGAGGGACTCGTGTCACCCCACGGTGGGCTTTGGCAGTCCATCGTTTCTCTTAGAGCAGCCACAGAGGGCGCCACGGGGCTCACCTTGGAAGGGACTGCTGGACTGCTGAGCCAGCGTCAGGTGCTCCTCGCTGAGGTGGTAGACCGGCTGGTGCTGGTTGATCTCCACGCTGGTGCACACGTTGCTGTCTCCGTGCAGGAAGAAGGTGAAGGCGCAGGACAAGTGCTCACTGCAGAAGACAGACACAATGTGAGAGGGCGTGTCAGCCACAGCAACCCGCTGAGCCTCTCTGCTAAATTCTTCTATGGACGTCGATGGGCCAGCACAACATGGCAGACTCCCTAGTAAAATAGTAAAAGCTGGATGTACAACCAAAAGCTAGCAGGCTCATCATCGGGCAGAGTTAACCAAATTCAAACTCTTTCTCATTAAATAAGCGGTTGTGCAAGTGGTCTTTGCGTAAACCTGAAAGCACCACTATGTTGAGGGGGGGGGGGGGTGTTCCAGGGTGAGTACCACGTGTAACAGAGGGTGGGAGTGGCTTCAGACTGGGAGGGTGAGAGTCGCAACTGGAACAGCGACACTACTTAGAAGGTGGTCGAAAGTCCCACAAGCAGCACAGAGCCCTGAAGAGCCAGTTCTGCATAGAAGGGCGAGAGCAGGGCTCCGGGTAGGGCAAAGGGCGTTGTGGTGCAGCACGAGTGAGACATTCCAATGAGACCTTCAAGCATCAGCCGGTCGCCATGACTATACAGGGCTATGACCTCAGTGCTGTCCGGGAACACACTCCGGGAACATGCAGGGCACAACACACTGAAATGGAAGCCTCACCGAAGAGCCGGAGAGCACGGCCTGTCGGGCCCTTTGTCACAAGCCCACAATGAGATCTTTCACTAGCCGTCTGTTCACATGAAGAGGATACATCATCTAGGGGTGAGCGGGGGGTGGGGCAAGATGGGGGGGCAGTGCGCGGACATGCGGAGGCAGTGCGCTCATGGCACAGAGGACATCGGATTTATGGAGAGCCAATAATTCAAACCAAAAGACAAACACCCAGAATCATCCCCACTTAGGCTCTACAACTGGTCAGAAAGGGGACTTGGGGAAAGTTCTGGGACTAAAGAGAAGGGGGTCAGTGCTACAGAATCCACACTACCCACTGAGCGGCTGCACACTATTTAGCAAGGCCATGCGGGCTATTTTTAGAATGCAGGAGTTCCATAACATGCACACAGGTGTGGAAAAATGAAAGCCGTCTCCGCTTTTCTAACTCTGCGGATTCCCAGTCATTCAGAAAGTGAGACACCTTGTTGTCCAGAGTGTTACAAAACTGGCTAGGCCACAGAGGCACTGAGGTAATGCTACAAACCTATACAAGCACCTTAAAGGGAAGCACCTGACAACTTTAATATTTAAAACAGTTTAGCTCAGGATTTAATTACCATTTTGAAAACAGCGTCTTTAATGCAATAGATGCAATGAAAGGAATTTAGGTAGCAGGCTTGATCCAAAAACAGGAAAGACACCTCTAACACTTAAAATGGCACGCAAAGAAAACAGTCAGTCAGTCAGTGGAATTAACCCTCTGGGGTTGACGGCATCGTCTGCGATGCTGCGTATCATTCTCGTGCATTTCAGTTCATAACTCGCCGAAATCTTATTGTAGAAACATGAAACATTAAAAAAAAAAAAAAAAACGCTGACTAAATCCGTAATCTGTCATTTCAAAGCGTCCATTGTCGGAAGTATTAAAGTTTTTAAAGTTAGCTTAAATCAGCAAAAAAGTAAACCATGTCACCTTACTTTGTTTTGCCTGCATCGGGGGAGTGTAGTGCCGTTCCCACCTGAAGATCGCTAATCACATTCTAAATAGCCGCATTAACGCGTATTCAAATTGCATTTGCATGGTAATTTGATGAACAACGCAACGGTGAAACGCGATCCAGATACATCCCAATCAGAGCCATAAAAGGGGGGGGGGGATGTGGTCAGGTGTGAATGGCTCATGCACACACATGGAAGTTGCTACATATTCAATGAAAGGAGCCAGAAATAGTGACACGAGTTAGGTTTTTCCTATTTATCCAACTGAATGTTGCAACTACACCATTTAGTCATCTTCATGTAGCCAAGACTTTGGTGATCAGATATCTGGGATCAAAACAAACTTCCACCATTGCAAAATGCAGTTTGAAACACTTGTCGAAACATTATATAAAGTACACATTAAGCAATTTCCATACTTTGATGTCAAATTACAAACTTCACATAAATCTGACATATTTACAAAGTACACTAAGATTAAGATGAGTTTAATGCCAAAACAAATAATTTGCCATGAATTAAGTTTATGGTATTGAATGAAATGTATGACTCTGCCCCAGTCAGTGAAAGTGTGTTCCTTACCCCTAGACTCCAGAGGGGTAACACCAGTTCTCACTTAAACAACCACTGTAGTTTGATGTAAATATGGACAATTTGGTATGCCGGAAAATGAGAGGATGAACGGATCAGGCAGTGCCACCAAATGAGGTACAGACATGTGAGGTAGAAATCGGGCAGGTGCTATGAATCGGGTCGTTACACCATGGATCCATGTATCGTTCACAAACCAACAGACTTCCTTCCTTCTAGATGGTTGTGCCTATCAGCCATGTTATATATCATGTGTCTATCATAGGATCTCATTTGTGACCTATTTGACAAAACAATTCTATGTGAGCAATCAGCAGGGCGGGTGAGGAGGTATGGTACACAATAGATGAGGACACACTATTATCAGCCATCGAAGTTCGGAAATATCATTGAGAGGACGTAAAAGATCATGATCAACGATTCACATGAAAAGCAGATTGCGGACATTTCACAGATCTCCCACCCCTAACTCGGGGAAACATACAGCTGGCTTAAGGGGTGCTTTTTACTTTGAAAGTGGGCACACAGTAGCATGCGCAGCACCATGGCAGACCGTCCACATCTTTGAATGTTCTCTTGTAGAGCCAATGTGCCAGGAAACCGTGAACAAAGCTGCTTTTTTTCGTCATTCTGATCATACAGGGTAGAAGAGGTTTAAATGCAATCTTTGGTCTGACTACTTTGTAACACCCTGCTCCCTTTACCCTGGCCAATAAACAGAGCGGAGGCATTACTATATAATAATTTGAGTGCTGTGTGGTGCCGCCTATAGCACAGACAGGGAAATGCAGCCCTGTTACACAGCGATCAGGGCTTCAATCTCCTCCTTCAGCAATCACAAATGTAGAACAAATTACAAAAACTATTACCAGAGGTGTTGCACGGTTAGCAAAATCACTCCCTAGTTTCAAATAATGAAAGCAGAAAAAGGAAAAATGGTGCAAATCTTGGGAAGAACAAAATGAGTTTGAGATTAAACGTGTGTTTTCCTTATATCCGTCGGCTGGACCTCTGCTTCCACTTCAAGGCGGCTGGAGTAAAGTGGCTGGATTCGAACGCTCATATCAAAGAAAAACGGGCCAGCTGGGAAGACAAAAGCAAAAGTAGTGCAGGAGCACAGCTGGGGACAGCCTTCCTCATCATAGCAAACAGTAGTGCCCGTTTGAGCAGCATTCAGCAGCTGAATCTACCTCGGTGTGTGAAGCTGAACAGCAAGCTTTCACACAACCCCAAAACAACCCCCCTAACCCATGGGGGGGGGGGGGGTTTGACATTCCACAGATGTCTGTAGTCCCCAGCATGTAGAGACCCGAGGCAGGCTTCCGCTGAACAGAAATCTACTGGCTTTCAAGCATGGAGCTCAAAATCCTGATTATCTGGCCACAGACATCCGGCTCACCGCAGCGCACCAGGCAGAACGCGGGGGCCAGAGGAGCATCCATGCTCTCCACCGCACCCACTGCCAAGACAGACCAATCAAGTTTTACATCAGTATATCATCAGTGCGTGCCCCTTAAAGATGCATGTTGAAGAGCCTAGACGAGTCAGGGTCTTTCCTCGAGGGTGAGAGAACGCCTAGTTCTAGCTAATAATACTGTGAGCTGGAGCAGCTGGTAGGGGCCGCTGCCAAGCACTGGGGCCACACTCGTCAGCCAGATACAAGTACGCCGCCGCGAGGAGAGTCCAGCTACAGCTAAACTGCAGAGCAGAGTCCACACCCCGCCTATCCCACCCACCCGGCCCCATCTCGCCCACCCCACAGCACAGCAACTGGGCCAAAAGAGCCCCGGCAACTGGCCCGGGGCCCCACAGGGCGCAAGCTCCAGTGACGAGTTCAGTTTAAATTAGCCAGGCGAGAAGTGAGCGGCCCAGGATTTCCCAGCTCACTTGACAGGGGCTCTTCCCTGCATTGCCGCAGTCATGGTGATGTCATGCCCCACTTGCTGACCCCACGACAGCCCTAGTGTGGTGCCGGGGGGATAGTGTGACCAGCATCCCCCCCTCCATCTCAGCTTACACAATCCAGGTTCCAGAACATACCAGCACATGCTGGGCTGCCAGCAAGCCAGACACTGGCTGTGCAGAGAGAGAACACGTGTATGGGGATAAGATGTTCTGGCAGAGAACGGCGGAAAAAAAAAAAAGCCACAAACAATGAGCGCACTGCAAACTGACCGTGCCACAAGCGACAGCAAATGACAGCACTCCATGTGCCAGGATCTACCAGCGAGTGTCACCTAGAGACCGCGTGGGGACAAGCACCTGACAGCACAGCTTCATCCGGTGAGAGAGAAATGGCAGCATACCAAGGCCGTGTCGAAGCAGAGCATCATCATACCACGTGAGCACCAAACAAGCCTATTGGGACTGACGTTTATTCCCACGCCATCAGGTTGCTTGGCTCGTTCCCGTCATTCTTAACCCCTTCCGATTGCATTCCTGGGAACACATTCCAAGTTGTATGGGAGTGATGAAAGGATCGTGCCAAATGTGTCCCAAAAGTCAGAGCGAGGTTGCCACAACCACACACTCAGTGGCACACTGGACCATTGAGCTCCCGGCAATTCTCCCAATGATGATATCAGCCACATGGAACAACCCTGGGAACTTCAGCCGCTCTACAAAACTACCCAGAATTTTCATCATTCTACCTTAGAAACCAAAATTCTGGAACCTGGCCAATAAGCGATCTCCACATAGTATGGGCGGATCCGTCAACAGGAGGAGCAAGTAAAGCAAAGCATGATGTGTAATTAAAGCTGATCAGTCAGGTAAACAAAAGCAACACGGCTGGCACTTACAGCCGAACGGGGGTGGGGGGCCGCAGATGTCCCCAGTCAGAAAGCTGCCCTAGGCATGAGATGGGGATGTGGGAAGGATGAGGGTGGCGGTAGGATCTGTACAGAATCGGCAGCAGGGATTGGAACAAGCTGCACGAACTGGGAAAGGGCATATTTATAATAAAGCATTTACCATGTCGTCATGCCAAAGGATAGAAAACCATATGGCCCTTCTGAGATCTAGGACTCCTTACATTTTGCCGAGGCCTAGCAATTCACAGCTCAGGTGGGGGGGGAGGGGGGACGGACGCACAGCCCAACCCATTAGGAGAACCGGTGGTAGCTGGGGGCCAGGAGGAGCAGCAGCGAGTGACACGAGCGTCACCCTGCGGCCTGAAGGAAAGTCAGCCGCTCCAAGGCAATGCGAACGTCGTCCCATTCCATAGGATCGGGGGTGGGGACAGCCTTTCCAGGAAGATCATTTTTTAAGAAACATGTAGGAGTGGAGCATCCAGCTGGGCAGGGGTGTCAATGCTATCACGTGCGCCGTGACCTATTCCCGAAGAGGTGCCGTTATCCTCCGGTCTAACTAGCAACATGATATTCCAGAGAGACGATCACATGGCACGCTGGTCTCCGTGGAATCCGTGCTGCTAGAGAGACTGGCGAGGGGGATAAATTTAGCGCTTCTGCCATAGACTCCTGCCTCTGCCTGTTTATCTTGCCCTGTCCTACTTTGGGCTCCCTGCTTTCTGCCTGCTCTCAGCGTGCAAGAAGCGCCACTCGCTGCCAGTGATGGATTCCCAATGTACGCAAACATCACGCCTGACAGCAAGTGGCCGCAGCCATGGCCACAGACCCCAGCAAGAAAATTCTAGAGTACTGGATCAGCTGCCTCCAGGTGATCTCTGATAAAGTGCTGCAAGTTCAACCAGATGCTAGGAGCGAGGAGCTGCTCATGTTTTCACCCAGCCCCAGGGTGACAACGACCCACAGAAGCAGGAGCTTGTAGCCGTGGGTAAAAAGTGATCCAATGGCCAACCATCATTACCGGGACACCCCTCCGACTGAATGGAGCCTGCTACTTCCCACTCACCCCCTGCAGGCCAGGGTCAGAACTGCATGAGATAGCATCACTATAAAGCATTTTTTATAGAGGGGGCCAAATGGCACCCTGAAGCTGTGTTACGTGCCGACCATGCCTCATGCTGTCCACAGCGGTGCGACAGCAGAGTGCCGGGCGAGTGCGCGAGGCGATTACACCGAGCTCTATAAACGTCTTCCCGTGTCATGCAGGGCCGAAGCACCAGCCATAAAAACAGGCTGGACGGCAGGCTATTAAAGATGAGGTGATGTCTTCTGCAGAAGAGGATGAAGTGGCATGCCAGGAAACATGGGGAAAAGCTACTTTTTAAACCTGTCAGCCAAAGCAGCGGGTAGCACGTTCCAAGGTGGCCAGGCACAAGAGATTCCAGCACCGGGTCTGGACCACGGTAAGAGTAAAACATAGTCCTGGTCACACTGACGTCAAACACGTCCTTGACATTAAGTTACATTATATGACAGATTTGCAAGGAGAAGTCCAATACCACAAGGGTTCAAAACGCTATTTAAAATGGGATCAAAGCCCACGCATCTCTGGATAGTTCTAAGGGGCAACGGTTACATATAATTCCTATGAGATGAAGATTTATGCAACAAGAGTGTCCCAAAATCAAAGATGGCGACGTCTGGCTCAGTGGGTCAGGGATTGCCTCGTCCAGAAGGCTGTGGGTTTCATTTCTGAATGGCAAAGGAAGTATATCACCCTTAGGCCCTCGAGTAAAAGCCTTTACCCAAATAGTTGCAGGGCATGGGATGCTGGCTGACCATGCTACCCGGCACCAAGCTTTCCTCATGTATACGTGAAAAGATGTGTGTACAGAGCTTTAAAATAAACAACCAGTGGACATGAGCAAGACTGGAACAGACCGATCCTGTGGGCTTGGGTCAGACAGAGAAAGAACTTGGCTAACAGTTGGCTACATTCGCCCACATCCAACATGAGTAAACTCATTCCACAACACAAAGGTGCCAATTACAGGACACCACATACTGCATTGCCTAAACATGGCTGGGTTTGCAAATCGGGAGGGCAGATTAAGATGAGCAAATAGAAAACATTTGCCCAGAGTACACTTAACATTCAAACTTAATGGAGAGAAAAGTTCTAAACAGAGGTTCAAATAGAAAGGATAAACAGAGACCGAGAACCCTTCTGATCCTGATTTGGCCACACTGCTTGAGGTCTTCAAATCCTTCCTGGATCCTTCCTGAATGACCTTCCTAGTATCAAGCTTCATTTCTGTTCATGAGCCGTTAGACTCTGAAATCTAACTGGATGATGACGTTCAGCCCAGGGCAAAAGGCAGACTGTACGAACGACCAGCGGGAACACAAAACGGGTCACAATGTAAACACCTCCCATGGCTCCAGACACCGGGGAGAACCAAGCACGCCTTTGCACCAAAATGTTTAATCGGCAGGGGAGGATACCATGGAAAGCATTCATCCTTAAAGACAACCCCTCTAGATCTTCCCCTGGCGGGAAGAGAGACTCTGCAGAGCACCCAAACATGCTTGGACTACAACTTCACTTAAAGCAGTGTTTTACTACCCGGTCCTCAGGGACCCCTATACAGGAAGGGAGCAAAAATGTGTGGCAGGGAGCTGGGAAGGAGCAAAAATGGGAACCGACTGAGTGTCCAAGTGCCGGATTCTGAAATACCAACAAAGAACACTAAACACGATCCAGATTAGGCAGGTTGATCAATGACGACACAGACGCTGATACGGACATAAGGTGCAACACTCCTACTACTACTAAATATGGGCAGAGCTGGGCATTTACAGCCTTAATATCAGAGAAAGAGCAGAAGCTACTGACGGATCGTTAGGCTCCCGTGTGCCTTCAGTCAGCCGGTCTCCTGATAAATTTTTATCAGCTTGTTGAGGGGGGACATTAACCCTGTCCTGCACACCCCCTAGTGCCCTCAATTTTTAAAACAAAAATAAGAAGTACAAGTAAGCCGTGGCGGGCAAACACCAGCCATGTAGTTGGCCTGCATTCCCAAACTACTCGGGAACACAGACCTTGACAGCTTGGTGCAATGCCACAAGTTCACAGAGCAGTGAGCCGAGGGGGGGGGGGGGGGGGGGTTCACACGAGAGCTGGAACCACACTCTACCAGAACCGACTAACTTACACTTACATGCACCTTTCCATCACCCTCAGTTCCATCACATGCTGGTTTTGAACTTTACTGACATTTTTGGCAAGTCAAAGGAAGTTTCAGAAAAAAAGCAAGTTTTTCATAAACTTTCAATTGTACAGGTTAGCAAAGAAAGGGAAAAACAGAATGCCAACTCGGTAAACTGCAAAAAGTAAATATTAAAAGCTAAACTGACTCAAGGACAAGTGTGCGCCTCACTGCCAGGAGGGCGGGGCCGAGTACAGCCATTGGCTGGCAAGGCCGAGCCCAGGAAGCAGCCCTCCTATGGGCCTAAGGTGTGCGCCGATGTGCTACGCCCATGCAGTGGTATCAGCCAGTCTTGTCCTTCACGCAGGAGGCTGAGCATTAGGGTGGGGTGAAAAAAATCTAAATTTCCAATAGCAATTTCCAATAGTGCGGAATAGTGGTCACTGGACCTCGTTATAAAACATGCAAAATATCTTAGAAATAGGTTAGTATTCTCAGGTTCCGCAATGCGATCAAAGTTTCGTAATTTCCCGAAAAAAAGCTGATTTCCCCCGCATGATTCCCATGTTCGAAAGAATTTTTTTTTTTCAGGAGTTAATTATTCCAATAAAGGTGGAAAGGTTACTACTTAAGCAGTATAGTAAGCCTACAAAATTGTATTCATATTGGTTAATATTTAAAAGTTCCACATCGCAGCTAAAGTGTGCACATTTCAAATAAAATTCTCTGTACGCTGCAACCTGTATGCTCTTTGTGTATAATTTAACTTTGTCTTGAACTTGTATTATCAATACATGAACACTGAACAATGAACATGATGATCAGTGAACACTGAACAACAGTAAGCAACTAAACATTGCGAGTACTCAAATAAGCTCAAAGGGTTTCAGCAACCACGGTGAGATAGGCCAGGCTCTTGCTGGGGCTGCAACCAGGTACTGAAAGTCCTGAACATTTCAAGAAAACACTTAAGCAATTCACACTAAACGTGATGCGTAAATAGGGCCTCCAGTGTTCGGGAAGCACGCACAGGTCAGATCAATTCATATTGTAAAAAATAATCAACGCAATATAGCTGACACTTTTCAATTCAATAAAATATCCTGCCATGAGTTTGCACAGTGTGTACACTTAGATTTACAGAGCCTATTATGGACTGCTTCGATTTGTCATTTTCACATAAAAACCAAAAAGGTTTCATTAAAAAAAAAAAAAAAAAAAAAAAAAAAAACAGGAACATTTTCCATATGTAAAACCAACTTCACACACAAAAGCTGTCATTTTTAAAAGGCAGGGACTGTTTACATAGTGGGCGATCACAATGAAGTGAGGTGAGGTGAGGTGAGGCATGCAGAGTGGAACCTTCACTCATGAAGCACATATTGATACGTGGGAAGTAGTGGTTTGGCTGGATCTGCCAGTTAATTGAATCAGCACAGAATCCCTACCCTCCTCACAGATGCATTCATATCCCAACCAGCTAACTCTGGGGCCCCCACCACAGTCCCCTCCTTAACTGATGGGTCTAAGGGCCTCCCACAGGGGAGTCCCCCGCACAGGTCAAATAATGAAGTAGGTGAGTGATTCTCCGTTTCCCAGATGAAAAGAACACAATCCATGCGGGAGGGCATCCCATCACTAGGCATCAGGAAAGCAGCTTTAACATTTACACTGAGCTCCCAGGTGAGTGCTCTCCCTTTTGTAGAGATGGCTCTGTCCTTTGAGGTGAATGCTCCACCCAGCCTTTACATTTACAGAGTTCTGCAGAGAAGGAACCACCCATGTCTGACAACACTCCGCCCATCCTGTTGGCTTTAAACGAGGACAGAGAATCTTGCACACATGAGCGCAGCGTCTGACTCGATCCACCGAAACACGCATCCAGCAGAGATAAGAAATGAAACTGAGCCCTGTGCACCAGAGTTTCAGTTTCTTATCAAAAGGCACAGGCGCCACAAGCAAATCCTGCCCGTCAGATACAGCGAGGGGGGGGCAGCTCACTAACAAATACTTCCAGGAACAGCAAGAAAATCGCCTCAATGTCCTCACAACACCAAACGCTTCCGGCAGCCCATCAAAAACACAGGGCCTAGCAGAATTACCGATGAACTGTTCATGTGAAACAAGCATATAATGGAGACCCAGTGGACAAATCATTGGCGTGACAGAACCAGCCAATCAGGGCAGCTCCTGAATGACCAAATCCCCATCGATACAGGACCCTGATCGATGACCAATCAGGCAGTCCAGAATAGATGATGGACATGACCTGGCAACCCCAGAGGCGAGGCTTACCTCTTGTTGATAGGCTTCTCATCCTTCTCGTAGGGCTTGACAAACCACTTCCCGAAGCGTACAAAGCTGCGGTTCATGAGGCAGCGCTCCAGCAGGTTGTGGATGGCTTTGAAGAGCAGCGTGCGGCACTCGTAGGACAGACCGGTCTCCCAAACACCATCTTCCTCGGCTGCAGGGACGGGGGTCACACAGAGAGAGGGCATCAGGGGCGTGGACAAGGGGCACTCCCACCAACCACAAGACAGCAAACGCAACAGCCTTTACGAAGCAATTCCTACCCACTTCCTGGTTAAGAGAGGGGGGGGGTTTGTTAAGGGAACCAATCACAACCAAGCAAGCGAGCAAGAATGGCACACAAATGACCAATCAGCTCAACAGATATAGCATCCCTAAATTGACAGGTCTTCTACACACCGACACTAACAGATTTTTGAGCAATACCAAGAATCAGACGCTCCATGTTTGCCAAACAAAAAACCAGATACATTTTTTTTTTTTAACAAACCAAAATTTAAGACTGCGATCAATGACTGCCCCAGAGCTGCCGCTGATGAGAGCGCATCAAAACCAGAGCCGAGCGCAGGAGGAAAACGCAGGCCAGGTTATTTTTAAACCTCAAACAAAGCGGCACAGCAAGGTGGGGTGGGGCGAGGCTGTTTACGCAGCAAAGCGGCATCAGGTTCACGCTCACGTGTGCCCTCATCTGCCCGGTCACTACGCTCCTGACACGTTCAGCGATGCCGCAGCCACTCCAACAGAAGCTCTGGCAGGGGACTACATGCCGGGTACATGCACCAGTCCTGACAGACACACAACAATATTTGGATTTAAGGGTAGTTAGAGTTCATAAACTGGCTGCCATTAAGCCAACATCCCCAGATCTCAGGGTTTTGTCAACGGTTCTGCCGATAAGCAGTTGTGATGCAGCTCTCAGGTAAACCTGGGGGAGGGGAGTGTTTCTGGCGTAGGACGGGGAGCAAAGGCACACGTGCAATGGGTGAACACCATAGAGTGTGAGTGTGTGTTTCTGGGGGGGGGGGGCAACACCCCATTTACAAACTATGTGCAAAATAGGGCTCTTACAGGGGGAAAATGGTGGTCTGATGCCCCAGGGAACGTCTCAGATTAGTGTCAGGTCAAGAGGACGTGAGGAGAGGCAAATGTCCGAGTGCCTCCATCTGTCTGCTCACAAAGACTGAGCAGGGATGGCTGCAAAACCAGTGAACTATGCAGAGGAATGTCACTGCAATGCCACCCGTCACATTTTCACATGCACATAAGCATTCCAACAGCTGATGTAATAACCATTCAAGAACGCTATTAATTTCACCACCATCTCCCATTCCCCAGCAGCCATGGAGAACAGTACACCAGCATCACTTTCCAAAAAATCACGATCAGTGTCAGAGGGAAGCCAATCAGGCTGAACCAACACTGTTAAAGGGTCGAACTGCTGGGGGACCGGATTTAAAAAAAAAAAAAGTTGGAGGATGAAGTATTCCAGCAGCATAAGAACATAAGAAGTCCCAATCGATTTCCAGCAAAACATGTCAAAACAAAAGTCCTAGTCCTGGATGACAGGGCGCACAAACCCAGAGGACAGCTTATCAGGGAACGCGAACTGGCTTTTTACAACAAGTAATGAAGGATTAAGAAAATTCCTCCCGACATCCGACTGCCACTCCAAGTTCGGAATGCCTTCAGTCATATCAAGAACCTCCTAGCACAGTTAGGACCTCTGAAACAGGGAAGCGGGCAAGTGCAACTTGGGAGTTCCCATGTTGATTTTCCATTTTCCTGGCACAGACAAGGGAGGCACGAGGTCACAAAACAAGACTTCACTCCACAATACTCCCCCAGCCCTGAGCTTCACAGAATGACCATAAGAGCGTTTGGTGATAAAGATGTACACCAGCCCCCAAGGCCATCGGGGAGGGGCAAAGCTACAGGGATCACTCCACTCAACTGGCTAGACATTTTAAAAAGGGTACTAGAAAACTGGTGAAGAGGGATAGGAAATATTTACACCTAAATACACTCGGGGGGGGGGGGGGGGGGGTCATGTCACGTTTTGTGGCTTCCTACCAACTCATAAGACCCTGGTTCTAATGCTGCTGCAAAGCTCATACTGCAGACCACGGTGACTTAGACTTATGAAGAGTTACACCCCGAAAAAGCCTGTCCCTGTTCGACGGTGGGTGTCACCCAGAAACGCACACTTCATTATCATCTCCTAACCAGCACAGGAAAACAAAAATCATGGCAAGGACAGGCAGTAAAAGGCCGTCCATAGTATACAGTTCCAACACTGCCAGAGGACAGAAGCCTAGCCAATGAGTTCCACCTTGAGGGCGACAATGGGCCGGAATCAATTTCACATGCGGTTGCAGGAAGCAATAGGATCGTTTCTCGGGAAAATACTCAACGACCAGCGTCTTTTCTGGGAAACAATCATATACATTTGATGGGTTATTACTCATCAACACCAAAAATCGCAGTTCAGTGACATTCCAGGGTCCATTTATCCCAAGGGTGACTTACGGGCTGGTTGCCAGGGCACATGTGCCATCCCATATGACCATACGATGTTCTTCCTCAGAGCAGGGTTCAGGTTAAGGGTCACGGCACAGATCTGGCAAAGCAACAGCAGCCAGGTGGAGTCTGAAACCATCTCCATGCAAAAGGTCTGGATCCCCAAGCCTCAACATTTACCCCCAAACAGTGGGGCTAAGAGAGACCCATCAGCCCCAGGGGCATTCAGCAGGTCTGCCTTTTCAACATGGTACCATGTGCCCACATCCGTGGAGGCCTCTCCTCATCCTTCTAAAGACCACAAGGTATGACTTTCAATCACACCTGCTCCCATCATTCACAAAGCAGCCCGACATTCCGATAAGATGTGCAGAGAAAGTTCAAAGTCTACTGGCAAAGGGGCAGGGCAGGGGGAGGGGCTTAACACTTCAGTTTTAGTGCCAAAAACATTCCTCTAACCTACTAATACCACCCCCCCCCGCCCCCCCAAACATGCGGGCAAATGCCGCTACAAAATGGCTAACGTGATGAATTTAGAATTTATGCTGGGACAATCCAAATTAAGTCCTGATCTCCCCATCCAAGAAAAACAAAGCAGGTTCAGGAGGGGAATAAAGCATCCCGAAGCTGTATTAAAACATCCAGGTGTGGAATCACACCACCGCAACAACACTTAATGAGCTTTTCCACCAAACCAGGTACCGGACTTTTGGTACTTTCCCTTTTCTATTGATTTCCAGTCTAGTACCAGTACCTAAAGTGCCAAACCAGCTGAGGAACTTATGGTACTTAAAGGTGGTTTTTGCAAATGCTTTCTTTATCGATTGGTCATGCAAATACCCTGCTTCTGAAACGGAATACAACCAGTGCCCTGAAGGGAAAAAAAGTTACCAACTCAAAAAACAGAAAATTAAGTTTAAAAAAAAAATTGTAATAATGGACTCAAGGATAATAGAGAAGCGATCCAAGCTAATTGCGATCCAATCAGAAGAACAGATACATCAGGATGGCATGAGAGGAAATTTAAAAGTGTTTTGTGAACTACATTATGGCAGCATGGGTTTTTTTTTTTAAGCAAGAAAGCAGTTAAAATTTTTCACAAACCTAGGGGAGGTAGACCCGATTTTTTTTTTTGCACAGATTAGATAATATTGAAAAGAATCATTAAAATTGTAAAACTTGTATTTTTTCCTAGAACACAGTATAAATGTTTCAGCGAAACAAACCCCCTGCACAATAATGTCCATATAGAATTGAAGGTATGAAAGCCTGATCTTAAATCTAGCTAAACTACCAAAGTTGAGAACTCGGAGACTGAATCTATACTCAACTGGTGGGTTGAAACAAAATCTTGGTCAGGATTTGGACTCTCTGGACCTGAAATCTCCACCTCTGCTGACTACAATTGTAAGAATTACATGTACATAATATGCATCTTGGTATTAATACTGCATTTTGTCCAGCCCTATAATATACTACAAATTCAGTACGGAATACCCCACCTCAAGGTGTAATGACATTCAGCACTGGTACCAGTTTTTACGCCTGTGGAAAACCAACGCAAAGTACCACCTTATTTAAGGCACTTTCATGAAGTACCAAAAGTACAGTACCTGGTGTGGTGGAAAAGCATCATTAACTAACCTTCATGGATAATTACTACCAGCCCATCTAATGCTGTGTGGCCTGGCTCCTGCTAGCAGCTTTATCACCTTACCTTTATCACCTTTTTTCTAATCAATTACCTCAGTCAGCATCTAAAAAGAAAGCCAAACAGGGAAAACGATGCTGTCCATACTCTCCCACTCAGTTCACATAAGCAAATGCTGGCCACTCAATAAGAACTTCTTTCAGGACATTGCAGTGAAGTACTCCGACCCTCCTTGTCCATCTAACAGTCTTAAATATCTCAATCTCATAAAGTCAGGGGCTCGGTGAACATCCCACATGGATGACACGATACTCCCTAAAGGTGCTTACCCCCACCACACCTTCTGATTGCTGCAGTCACCCCCCCCCCCCAACCCTTTTTTTCCCCCAATTTCTTGCCTATAAAAGATGCTGATGCACCATCCCAAAAACACGGAGTTCTCTCTCGCAAACCATCACAGTTCAGCCCTAACAGCAGGTTTCACTCATCAAATTCCTGTGTCACGGTTGCAACAGCCACAGTCACAAGGTGAGCAGAGCATCCCCAACGTCATTAATAACTGAAGCACCTTTACAACGCTACCCCCCCCCATCACCAGTCAAGAAAGAAAGAAAGAAAAAAAAAAACACGCTTTGTATCAAGGTAACCGCTGTAAATTCACAGAGAGCAAACCGTTCATGGAGGGGTGTACATTGCGTCGCTGGCAGGGTCCCCATTACGACTACACAAAAATGGTTATGTTGGAAGCAGTAGGGGGGAACAACCCTGGGATGGGGCTGGAGAAGTCAGTTGAGTGATTAACTTCAGACAGACCACCATCTCTCCCCCCAAATGTCGATTTCGCCTTCCCAGCTAAAAACACCCATGTTTATCTGAGAGCCGTGGATGGCAGGCCAATGCAGCTCCAGGGTCAATCTGCATGACAATACAGCCCACAGTCCACCGAGGGGCGCCCTTTCGTTTGGCCACCACACACAGCCGATTCGAATAAATCCAGCGTGTGTCCAGGGGCAGATTAAGAAGCGGCCCTCTCAAGTGCTTCGGTCCTCAACGGTGGGTAACAGGCCCCGGCACACGTCCCACCCCCAGGCCTTCCCTCAGTGGCGATTAAAAGCCAGGCATTAAAAAGATCCAGAGTCCCACTCCCCCCCCCCTCCCCGGAAAGAAGGGATTAGCAGCACGCCTGTTTGTAGAAATGGCACTCACTCAAAATTAAAGACTTTCACAAGCCACTAATCTGATGAAGGAGCAAACAAGTGCTCTGTGAGGAGAGAAGGGAGGCAGACACTCAACCCGCATGTTTACTGCCCGTGGGCCGGGAGACATGGCTGTGTGTACGCCATGGATATCCATTATTGCCTCCGCAGTGGGGGGGGGGGGGGGGGCGGGGTCGTCCCTCCAGCTGTCCAAAAGCACCAGGCGCCAATCACGTTTTTGAAGGCGACACTTGCCAACCTCAGTGGATGACTGTTGCACATGTAGGACAGAGACGACCATGGACCAACCAACCAGCATACACATTACCAGCGACACTCACAATTTGATAGCTATGCGACCCATACAAGACCCCAAATCCCCCGACCCATACAGGATCCTCAACTGGGGCACGATTCACATGTCAAAATTTTTTTTAAAAGATTCCTGACAAAGCAGAACAGAGGCACTATCTCTTCTCAAAAAAAAAAAGTTCCCCACACACACAAGCTTAAACACTCATGTGGCAATAAAAGGATGAACCCCCCCCCCCCCACACACAAACATACACCATGGTCCATTTCACCCTACCCAAGTCATTACGCCACACCAACAGGGATCAAATCGGCCAGCCTTATAGCTCCAATTTCTATTTTCGGGCCAGAATGGGGAAGGGGCCAGAGCAGAGCAATGTGAACTGCACACCTCCCCGTCCGAAATGGGGCTGGGTAGCAGCATGTTAGTCTTCACTGGGTGGGGGTTAAATGGCAGGTGTCCCTTTCTAGTGGTAGGGTTCCGGGGGTTAGGGCACCGATGTGACAATGAAGATCTACACATCTCACGAGGCAAGTTTTCATCTAACATTTTTATGCACACACAAACTAAGGCTGAAACATTAACCCTAAAATTTTCCAAAATGTCAGCACAAACTTTTTCCATTTAGTTGTAACAGATAATTTCAAGTGTCGACAAAGAGTTTTAGCGAAAAACCACAATAGAAACATTTAACGAGAAAGAATGACATTTAAGTGAAAGTTCTGACAGGTAACAGGACTTCACGTGCCTTTCCTACAGTAAACAAACATACAAACTATAAACGCAGCGGTTGTCTTACTGACACCGAATGTTTCTCCCACTATTGTATACTCGGCGGAGGTTGCCAATTTGTACAGAGCAACTGCAATGCACTTTCAGGTTGGAACTAGTGGTTGCCTATTACCTGAGGTGGGGACTTGGGTCAGACTTGTGACTCAAGTCACAAATCTGATAACTTGTGACTCGACTCAGTAAAACTGATGGAAAAACTTGGACTCTGCTTGAACCTGAGGGCAATGACACAAGAAAACTTGAGATTATGGTCCCCCTCTAGATACCATAAAGTTCATTTTATAAATTCAGTGTATATTAATTCTCTGGCTAAACGCAATGTCTCCCGAGATAGATTGTTGGGAAGACGCATCACTCGATGCATACGCACACGTAAAAACCATATAAGGACAACTGGAATTTTCAGGTCCAGAAAGTACAAATCCAGACCAGGATTTTGTTTCAACCAACCAGTGGAGTACTCTGACTCTTTATGCTCAACTGATTGGTTGAAGCTAAATCCTGGTCTGGATGTTTACTTTCTGGACCTGAAATTTCCACCTCTGCTTTTCAACCTCTCTGCCAGTAAAGAACATATCCTACGACCTACCGCGGCTGGTTTTTAATCACTGAAGGTAAAAAACTGGCAAAGGTAGGGACTCAAATTACATGACTCACAATTCGACTTGGACTCGAGTCACAAATTTAATGACTTGTGACTTAACAGCAAAAATTGATGGAAAGACTTAGACTTGAGGGCAAATAACTTGACTCAGACTGCAATGTTTTAATTTGAGATATGACTTGGACTCACCAAAGAATGACTTGTTCCCATCCCTACTGATTACTGGCCCAATAAAAGGTTCTATGTTCCGGCATTTTACATTAGAACTGGGCATCATAAAACGTTTAAGCCTGAGGTTTGGTGTAAAGTGGTCCAACTAAAATGCAATTATTTTGTCGACGACTTCTTTAGATGATAAAACCTTTGTGTTTAACTAATTGAGCTAATAAAATCATTTTAAAATTCCTAATGCATATTAATTCCTTGTACAGGCAGTCTCCAAGTTACAAATTCGACTTGGGGAATGCAAGTTAGAAAAATAATACAGTGCATAATAACATAATAACTACATACAGAAGAGTTGTTGTGTGATTGATTGTACAAATAGATTTAACACAAATATAGGAGCTATCTTTTTAGAAACTGCCAAAATTTAAATAAGCAAGTATTGAACGTGGATCGGTCATGAATATCGGACTGGTGCATCTAGTTCTTAGCCCAGGGATTGCCAGTGTAGCCTTTCCATTTTGTCCTGAAACCCTTATTTGGATATGGAAATAAAATGTATACGTTTGACTTCTCTTATCGATACATGTGCAGCTCTGGATGGAAACGCACCTCAAAGAGCTTTTCTTGGCAATAAGACAAAACTTATTCGACAGTTTTTCACCCGATATTATGTCATTACAGGTGCCCTATTTGTCAATAAAAGTCAGTTTCGTGGAAACGCAATGATCATAAATTTTAAGAAGGTTTTGATGCACACACTGCCAGCACTGCGAGGCGGCAAGAATCTGGGCAGACAGGACCACCAAGCCAAAAAAAAAAAAAACACTTCACATCCTCTAAGACTCTTGAATTTCAACTTCAAACCATGTGTGACCATAAAATACCACAATGCAGCAAAAATGGCTCAATTAAGCCCATCAAACTGCATCCATCTGAAGCAGCCCAGCCCAGCACCTTTAAATGAGATATCAGCTCGCTCGCTCACGCTCTCTCACACACACACACACACACACACACACACACACACACACAGGATGGGGAGCACAGCAACACTCAAAGACAATAATAATCATCATTATTATTACCAGCAGCGAGCTCTTAAAATAGCCGTACCACAAAATCTAAGCGGGTGAGGAGAGGGTGGGGCTTACCTAAGAGCTCGTGGTGGATGAGTTCAGCAAAGTTGGGGTCGTCGCCCCACCAGAAGAGCCAGAGCTCACGGCGGCCGGGCGTCTGGTGCCGCCGCCACACGCTGAGCACGTCAGCCTTCAGGCAGCGGCTGAAGCTGCACAGGATGGGGTCCTCCTCAGTCACGGGGAAGAGGATCGGCGCCGAGGTGGGGCCCCCGCCACACATAACGCTTCCATTTGATCCCGGTCAGGTCAGCCTGTGGGAAAACGGGTGGAGAGTGTCAGCTTAACAGCACCTGGAAACAGAGGTAAGGGTGGCTGCAGGTCGTCACTTACAAAACAGCTCACTAACGGGGGAGGGAGATAAGAGAGGGGCTTAGGTACGTAAACCAGCAGACAGACTCATCTTCCCAATTCAAACACTGAGGCATAAAACCCAGCCACCGATCACCAGCTGGGGGCAAGGGGGGCAAAGTGAAAATCAATGTGGCAAAAGGCAACTGACAGGCTAAATCCTTTTTAATGACACGCACAACAGGGGTTCCAGTTTATACAAATGCCGTTTCGCCTTTATGGGGAGGGGGAGAGACAAATCACCAGCACTGTTATTAGGTGCCGAGACTGGAATATTACGCTCTACTGCAGTCAGCAAAGGAAGCCATCTTTTTCTGCTGGTGACAAGAAATACACAAGGAAAATAAATAAAAATATGACTTATTTCAATAAGAAAGGGATCATTTTCAGTGACTGCTTCATTTTGCCTGGTTGTACAATAACGCCCAGGTCCTGATATGTTCCTGGACAAAGATTAAAATAATTCAGGTCCTCTACATGCCAGAACAAATGAAATGCCATAAGCCTAAGTGGGCTGCTAATCTAGATCCCTCCGGATGCCCCCAAACAGCACTATGGATGAGTTGCGAGACCAAAAACAAGGGGAATACTTCAGTTATGAGAACAGTTCATTCATCAGTGATTAAACTGGAACTCTAGTGAAGGGGGGGGCACTGTTATTTGCACTACAATTCAAGAGTAGTTTATACTGGAAAAGCCAGACTTGGAAAAACCAAAGTAGTGAAAACCTTTCTGCCGGGAGTTGCAGTAAAAGGTACATGAACTGGCAAAGTCAAAATTAAATCTGAACACTGATAAGTGCACTTGTGCGAAAGGGAATGAAACTTTACACTACACACCTTATCAAACGCATACATAACCAGCCCTTCACCATAGACCATCATTCTACCAGCCAAACCAACACTGCAAATACTTTCCTAAAGCGAAGTATTTTGTGTTCTGGAAAACAATACCGGGACCAGCTCTACGCTGCCTTTTAAGTTTAGAACACATTTTTTAAATAGCCTCCTCCTGCCAAAATATGAAGGATTCATATGAAAGTTATAAAGTAGGGACCGACCCATAGTACTCATACCCCTCCCTGGAGCTGCCCAAGAAACATGGGCACAGTAATAAAATGAGTGACATCAAAACTAGACGATGTAACGCTGCAGAAAAGACTGTCGATTTTAGCTATTCATCTGCAGGAAAAGGCCCCACAATCCATTATGACGCTATATTTGAAGCAACATGAAAGCGCAGCACAAGTTATTCTGGGCTCACCAGGAAATAAACCCCTACACAGTGACACTCAGCAAAACACGGCGTTCTGCGTGTACGGGTTCTCATCGGCACGAGCCAGCTGTGTAAACAAGAGACGACACTCGACTCGTCCCTGCAAATCCAGCCCTTCCTCTCAGAGGAAACAAAGCTTTGATTACAGTGTAAAGGATTTTTTTTTTTATTATTAAAAAGGTTCAGTGGCGTCATCAGCCAAAACTGAAACGGGTTCCCAAAACAAACTCCCTCTCTCACATGTGGCAGTGAAGCTGGAACGCAGATCGTGGATGAACATTCGGGTGGCATTCCGGTGGCCTGGCGTTTCAACCAAAGGGGTTAGAGTGCCACAGGCATTAGTCATCAGATGATTGGTCTAAGAGTTTGGCGTCGCCTGTAGCACGGTGATTCATAACAAAGAAGTTTCTCGGGAAGAAAGGCAAAAGGAAACACTTGTAGACTATAAATAAGGTCCAAAACAGTCCTGGAACATTAGCCTGAGCTAATCGGAAGTGCTACATGGAAGTATGCAGTGAACAAACGCACTTTCATCAGTTATCAAGCCAATTGCTTTTAGCTGAGACAAATTAAAAAAAAAACACAAAATGACTATCTCCCAGATGCAGGGAGGCAGATCATTCACTCCACCAGTTTATGAAATTCATGCTCATTTCAAAATCTGTCACCTAAGAATAAATCTCGGCCACATCTCTATGGTTAGGTTAGACCCTGCAAATTCTCATCCTGCTGAGTCAAAATTGGGAGGGGGAACGAATTGTGTCAAGTTTTAAGTCTTACAGCCAGGGCAGAGGAACAGGTTAGCAGGTTTCTGAAACACTGGGGCTCCATCAGTTAACGGTCTCTCTCATTTTTCTTCCCCTGCATTCAAATTAAGCCGCCATAAGCTGCCAGGTCTGCGTGCATTTGCACAGCGTGCCCTGCATTCCTGCCCCCACTGCAACGTTCGAAACAGCTGCCATCTGCAGCAATTTTGTGACAACAGGTGATATTCTCATCTCCCCCCCCCCCCCAACACCCTCCCTGTCCTAGAAGCAGCAACAGATGACTTTAAATCAGAAACAATCTTCTTGAAATCTATTTCAAGAACACGTAAATAAGGCATAAAGAGAGATTATTTTAAAATGTCCCTTTCTATGCTTGTCTTTAGACATGCAGCAAGATTGCAAAACAGTCAATACAGGGGAAGACGTCTTGGAGGCAGGGAACAAATTTGGTAAGAGTCATTAATGATTTATGAAAACCAGCTGGTGTGAAAGATAATCTGCTTTCAGCACAGGTTAGATTCACAGCCAAAAAGCTGGCCTTCAACCGTGCAGAAGGCTAATTAAACATTATAATACGGTGGCCAAACAAAGCCTCTCAATCCTACCATTTCCTGATAGCAGATCTAAAAGTTTTTTTAAAAAATCGCTTATTCAGGAACAAAAAATACTGCTGAAAATAAGCCCTAGAGCATGCAAATGCAGGACAGATTGCAGCGGAGCTGAACTCCAGTGATCACTGCCAAACATGCCGTCAAGCCGGTGAGGGCGACGCCCCCCGCTGGTCGCGATCGCCGCTGCGGGTAAGGACGACGAGCTGAACGGATCGATCGCGGGAGAAAAGTTGTCATTAAGGCGGCGTAAACAAAAAAACATATTCAAGATAAATGTGGATGCGATCATCCACAGCCAAGACTGTAAGGGATCGCAGTAAACTGCCCCTTTCACCGCCCCCTTTTCCCTTTCCGATGACAGTATTTCACAATCCCGCACTAGCAAGACTGAAAAAGCTGCCAATTAACTTGCGTTGTAACGGCGGGCTTCCCCCCAAGCACACACACCTCCCAATCGACAATTACTGTAAAATGACTTTGATGGCAGTTACATCCAAACCACTCAGCTGATTACAGTAGAGGTATAATAAAATATTAACAGGCCTCCTTCAGTGTCCAGCGTGCTAAACCAAGCTAAGTCGTGCATGCACACTAAAATTGCACTTGGATAAAACGGGGTCAAACCCCGGTTCGGGACTGTAATTGGAATATACTGCAATTTATGGATGCAAGGCACGGATAAACTTCTAGGAAACGTGTGTGGGGGGGGGGGTCCTAAATACCCAGAGAATAGCGTTATGTGCCTCGCCTGGATACATAGTCACCAAAAAGTTAAGGCGGATGACCTCCCATTTATAGATAGTACTCGAAACCACAAAGATGGCATCGACAGCTTGCCCAGTTTTTAATGCAATGCTAATAAAGCCTGCATAAGAATGCCATGCAGCTGCCTGGGCCTAATAGTGGGCGACAAAAACCAAGACATCAGATCAGATCGTTCCCGAAGTCGTAATCCACCCAAATGCATAAGGTTAAAAACTGCCTGGGCAAATAAGTTAGTTGCGATCATGGCTGCGCCACCACGTCCCAAATGCCCCGAGTATAAAAGGAAGCACGATTACACTGAAATGCATCTAGTAAATAGCTATATTTAACATTTGCTCTGAAATGAAACCAAAACAAATAAGGTTATGCAATGGATTCAAAAACCACTTGCCTCGCCAACAGACAATCACTATCCGATACAAAAAATAAATAAAATGAAAAACCTGAACGCAACAATCGGGCAAAGCTGTTGCTTTAAATCGTGCCCACCATTTACTGTACCCCATAGCCCGGAAAATAAACATCTTAAACCATTTAATCGTTTACTAAACATCGACTAAATTTCAAACATACAAAAGTAAAACAATACTACGTGAAAATAGTTGAGGCCACCGATCACCTTTGCCAAAAATAAATAAAAACGATCATACAAAGTTATTTTCCCCGCATGTCTATAAACAAAGAATTAACTTTACATCGCCCTGATATTGCGCATATACTAAATATCCAGAAAGCGACAACGTAGTTTGACTTGCAGCCACAAGCTTAGATGCTGAAATAAGGCGAAAGCGGGGGCGCCGCATCGGTCGAGCGGCCATGCAGCGCCCCCCTCCCCCTTCTGCCAAAAAATAAAAGAAATTAAAACCCCGCAAAAAACTTCGCAAAGCCGAAATAAACGCCGAGCTGCGCGAGCTGCGGTGTCGGATCCTCGGCGCGCGCCAGGCCTCGAGCCTGCCCCCCTCGCGCTAGCATTAGCTCCTCTCAGCTAGTTAAAAATGGCTGCTTTCCCTTTAGTTTTAAATCTCTTACCAGACAGAATAGGTTGGAATGGCAATCCTCCAGGCTGGCCCCGTTCGGTACAAAACAAGCACTCATCCTTTCACAGCGAGGTCAAACACTCCATCGTTTCAGTTCCCGAGAAAGAAAGAACAAAATTTCAAACGCATATATGTGTTTTTCCCCCACTGAGGTGAATATAGCTAGCTCGGCTAACAGCGGAGAATTATTTTTAAAACAATCGGTTGGCTGAATGTAATTCAACAACCCCCCTCGGCTCCGCTCGTCCGCCAAAGGTATCGCCTTTTAAATTAAAAGCGACGCGATCGCCGCCCTGCTTCGGCTAAAATCCGCGAATAAGTTAAGTTAAAACGGAGGGGGAAAAGAAGCTAAAATGCTCTTAAAACAAAAAAGAAAAGGAGAGCAAAGAAGCAACTCTCCCCCTCCCCCTTTGCTTAAAACGGTCTTTGCTTTAAAAAAACGTTCCCCTATTCCTCTGCCGCCTCCAAATACGATTTAAAAACGAAACGCATCTTGGAGAAAAATACGATCGAAAGCTGGTGTGGGGCTATATTTTCGCGATCATTTTAAGTGTAATTTCGGTGCCTGTTCCTGCTGGTTTCCATTTGAATTCATGGATTCCTTTCTTTAATGGCGGCCACAGGGACAACTCTGCCTCCCGGAGCCTATTGGCTCGTTCGTGGTCATGAGGGGTGTAATAATACGGTAACTGATGGCTATTGCCGCTAGGCGAGAGCGAGCGGCGCTACTGAGCAACTGGATCCCGTCGCTAATGATCGGGCCTTCAAAAGCCGGCGACTTTAGCGGCGCGCCACCTGGCGGCCGCCGCGGCATAGAACGAGCGAGAGGAGGCAGCGTCGCGACTCGGCGGCGCGAGCACAGACGCGCTGGGCATCCTTCGGGTAGCCGCGAGGCGCCTGCGCCAATCTGAGATTAGAGAACGAGCTAATGGAGCTGGGGGGTCGGGACGTTTAAAAGTCTATCAAACATTTCATCATAAATATGGTTACTACTGCACGTCTGTTAAGTCTCAAACACATTATAAAGTATATATTGTTATGTAATCACTACTGTGTGATACGTTGCACTGTGACTATCACCAACAGTTACATTTTTGCATGCGTTGCATTTTGCATTGCATACATGAAACACTTACAGCAGTGTAATTAATTGTGTCTGAGTTCTAGTTCAATACAAACCTTTACTTTTAGTCTATTTGTGGTTAAATTCTGGAATTCAGGAATCTGTAGGTTCACATTAGCGCCACCTTGGACGTGGATGACTGCCAAGTAGATTTACCAGTTTCACTTGTTCCTTTCCAGTAACCATGCCAACTAAAGAATAATGACCAAATGTAGTGATGCAAAAATGTCATGATTCAGGGATATTTTTCTTGCCTTCTTGACTTGTTTTATTTTTTACTTTAAAATATACCTATATCCAAAGGCCTTTAGTTTCTTTTTATGAAAACTGTGCTGAAACTTTAGCTTAATATATTTATTGTGTTGTGTTTTGAAAAAAATTAAAAGCATGTTCATTGTCGTTGTCCATTCCAAAATTGTTTTTGTGTACACACTGATATTTCAGCATCAGAGATTACATTGCCTACCTTCATTAATTTTTTATTTTTATGGTACTGATGCACCTGAATATATTTTCATTATTATACTTATTAAGCGTAGTTTAGCCTTTTTTGAATTAAATTACTTATTCTGGTTATATGATTATTAAACTATAAGACAACAATGTAATGATGACCAATATTGTGTGACTGTGTAATTATATCGAACTATAAATTGTTGAAAGGATGCATTATAAAATCATAAAACTGAAAACAGTTCGGTATAGCTTGAGGAAAAAAAGTCATGGTAAAAGTGAAATTTAAGCATTGAATATCAAATGTATCAAAGGAAAAACTTTTTATAGCTTATATTTATGTCTCTGCAATCTCAATCTGTTGTGGTCAACAATGTGAGAGAAGGATAGTTTGTAAATGACAAAATGTGTTAATATCATCCTAGAATGGTTTCCACCAGAAAGGAAATAGCTCTTTAAATATATATAAAGAGATGTATCCAAATTCCATACATCAACAGAAAAATGCCTTGATTTTAAATGGATGGCATGAATAAATGAAAAGAAAGACAAAATACATCTTGGCAGCAGTTTGAATTCTGAATTAGAGCTTCGGAGTTCATTTGGTTATTTGATTAAAAAATCTACGTTGTGTAATGGAATAGCCATTTATATGAAGAATATGTCCTTGCATTGCTTCTAAGGTCATGATTAAGAATGCATTGCATTCGCATGTCAACATGAATAGTATCAAAATAATTGAAGTTTTTAGTCAACCTGATTGACCCATTGACATTTATTATACACTGGATAGTTCTGGATGAAATGTTGATACAATGTTAATATTTTTTTATTATTATTATTTACCATCATTGATTGCAAGTGTTTGGAGGGTTAGACAAAAGTAACCAGCATTATGTCCAAGGTAACAAAAGGTTATTGGGTTTCAATTCAAAATTCAACTTCCTGCGATAACAAGGACATTTTTTTTGTTTCCATGATGCCACAAACCTTCAGACAGACATATTGTTCCTGGATAGAACTTTAGTTAAATATGAGCATGTACATGTTTAAAAAAGTGAGCTACTTCAAAAACCTCCAATAGAATTACATCAGTACCCGTCAAAGGAGTTCAAAGACATTAAAAACATTCGTGGTGGGCGTGCTAGACTTTTGAGAGAACAACCGGTTTTTCATCAGTAGTTGATGTCTTTCATTACCAAAAAAATTGCTATGACCATTTTTGCAGCATATCTAATTGGCTGTGCCTCGCAGCCACTTTCTATCTGCCAAATGATGGTAAAGTTAATTACAGCAACATAGGGTGTGAAATGTGGTCATATTCCTTGAAGCTTTATTTGTGGATAAATCTAATAGGGAGGAAAATGTCCAAAAGGAAATTAAATCTGATTGACTTAGTACAATGTTGGTAATTTCAATGACAATATGAATATGTTCAGAATTGAAAGCAAAATTGAAATTGGATTTTAGCCAGAAATTATTTGCTTAAGCTGTGTTGTTTTATTTACCCAAAATTTAGGCCATTCCAATTATATCACCCTTATACTAATTTGAGAATGAAACTAGAATTCAAGTCTATAAGATTTGTATCACACGTCAAGGGAAAGCATTTGTAACTTACTAAACAAGACTGTACTAAAATACAGTCAGCAGGTCCTGGCTTCCTCCTCTTGTTTTTCAAAAGGGACTTTGGCAATCGGACCGGTAACCTTCAGCTGCAATGGATGTTGCCTTTACTGCCTTTACTGACTTGTTATGTGACCATTTCAGAAGCCCTCTACCGATCAAGGGCATTGACCCATCAGGACAGGGTTCTCTCTGCAGAGTTCAAAAGTGCACTTCAAAAGGGAAAAAGAAGTCACCTAGGATCTCCAGGACAAGACAACACAAGAAGAACTTTCCTGTAGGTGTGAGGTCATATGCATCCTACTTTCAGTTACAGTGGAACAGCTCTGTGGTTGTTAGTGCTGCCGCAGTCAGGACATTTAAATAGCGCAGCGACCACGACGAATCTGACTTTCCCCGTTTAATATATGAGTGGATTGAGAGGATTCTGTCGGACTGAACACAGTGAGCAATTATCTTGTCTAAACGCGCAGATAATGATACTGGGCCTTAGCCTGAAAATCTTGCAACAAAAATGAGCTGTAGGGACTGAATCTGTGTTTATGCTCTAAAATGCACCTCTTAAACAAAGCCGGTTTAGACGTGCTAGCAGTGAGAGTGGCTGAAGGTGGCTGAATGCTGAGAGTACCCCTCAGCTCATAATATCACATTGTAATGGTGTGTTGGACATTTTCCTAGTGAAGCACAGACCCAGATCTGTTCACTGTACCCATCCGTGCTCTGCAGTCCTATTTATTTATTTATTTATTTAATTATCAAAGGGCAGCAGAGTGACTCAGCAGGTAGCGCTGCTGCCTCACACCTCCAGGCTTTGGGATTTGAACCTCCCTTTGTCGTGCATTCTAGATTCACATTTTTATCTATTTACCAGACGCTTTTGTCCAAATCAATGTACAAGTGAGGATCAGAGAGTTGGATCGGCAATTGGGCTTAAGGGCAATGCTGAAGGGCCCAAGGGCCCTTACTCTCCTATGTATAGGATTTGAACCAACAACCTACTGGACATGGGCACAGATTCAAATCAGACTGCGCTACCAGATTTCATCCCTGGAAACCCATCCAGGGTGTACTTCTGGTTTGTGCTTCCAGACAGAGGCTTCAGGTTCCTTCAAGTTTATGGGAGTTATTTAAACACTGCCACCATGCCACCTTGTCATCAGGGACAAAACTCATCACTGTCATTTTGGATAGAACTGACCCAGGTCACAGGGTTATGGGGAGGGGGTTGTTTCTGACTGCCCTCCCTGCACCTTAAAGCTCTACCACAGTGCTGAGCTCAGCGGCATTTTTTAGCCACCACACAAACCAGGCATTTGTCTGGGCTCCCCCGGGTTTGGGGCCCTCTATTGGCCACAAGCAGTCACTATTCTGGGGGGGGGGTTCCCAAAATGACTATTTGAGTGGAACCTCAGAAACAGCAAACCTGACCCTGGCTGACCCTCATTTATATCCACAGGTGTGCCCAGCCCCCCCCCCCCCCCCCCCCCGGAACCATATGCAACAGGAGCCAGCGAAGCTCTCTATCGCTTTCGTAGAATGTACAATGGTAGGCATTTCCTGGGGGTCACCCGGGGGGGGGGGGGGGGGGGGGTTGCAACCCCACCACAGTCTCATTAAGGGCATCTGAAGAACTTGATTTTCATTCACTTATGCTGCATGGAGGGAACCTCTTGGGCACAGGGCCGGTGCTCGAACACATGCAAACTTAAAGCCGCACATACTCCTTTGTCAGGGTGTTTCCGCAGCACCAGCACCTTAAAAAAGCCCAAGTAGCACATCCTGCTGCCACATTATCCGGCGCAGCTACTACAGCCACTCCCTGTCAAACCCCCTTCGTTAGGCCACCGCCTTCTCCCTGGTAGCTGCGAACAGATGGAGAAAACGTGTCTGTAACGAGTTATTTTTCTCTCTCCCTGTCTCTCTCTCTTTCACCGTTTCTTAAGTGCAGCCTCCAGCGTGTAGCAGCATGGGGCTAATAAATGCAGTAAGATTCTGTGCAAATTGTAAGGTAATGAGACCAGCCCACCATCCTTGTTGCCATAGCAGGAGAACCGGGGAAAATTATGAGTCTTATTTTTTCCCGTCAGAAAATAGCAGCACCATAAAAAAAAAAACAGAGAAACAGCAAAGTATTGTCAGTACCTGATGTGTGAGATTTAACAACATAGTGGACGTGTAGAGGGCAATGCGGTCGTGCTTCTGAGCTCCATTCATCCATCCATTTTCCAAAACCACTTATCCTATTCGGGGTCACAGGGGGTCCGGAGCCTGTCCCGGAGGCTAAAGGTACAAGGCAAGGAACAACCCAGGATGGAGTGCCAACCCATCGCTTCGGCTTCTGTGGATGACAAAGCATATTTGGAACGCTGTGTGTGTTATTTGTTGCAGTACCTGGTCAACGGTATAAGATCTAAGTCCATCAATATATTCATCAGAAAGCTTCAGGGGTACAACAGCAAGCTAGCCAGTGCTGAAGACATGCGAAATCCATGCCTTTAATCCAGAAGGACATTGATCAAAATCTTATCTCCCAAGAAGCCCAGCAATGCAAGTACATCGTAATTCACCCCACTTGCATAATTGTTATTTTAATTTCAAGGGCAAGATTGTAGATTGTGGCGTCTCAATCAGCAGTAATAAACAAAAAAAACTGCAAAACCCAGAAGAACGCCCTGTACGACATGATTAATGTCTGCTCGGGGTTGCATGTTTGATGCACTGTAATACATCCTATTCCCGCTGGATGCTACTTGCATTACATTAATGAGGGGCTCTATGATTGGGCAGCTGCGTTCACATTTGTGCTAAATGGGGTGGGTATTTATTTCTTTATTTTTGTTGGATAAATGGGCGTCAACGCACTATCACCACGAGACTGCGGGAACCCCATGCAGCTCCTCGAGCTCCCTGGTGACCAACTTCTGATGGATCGTGACAGCGGCACTTTTTATTTTTCTAAGTATAAAAAAGAATCTGTGTGACCTCTGTGTCCTCCCTCCTGTCACCGGAAAGCATTATTTTAGCCATTAGCATGAAGGAACGGAATGTAATTTAAAATATTAACTACATTTATCTTTGCCAGTTGGTTTTGGTTTCCTGAACGCTTATTAAAGTGGATTTACACTTCTTTCGATAATTCACAATACCCCCAAGAGCTGTCATCTAGGTTTTTACTACCCTTTCAAGCAACGTAAAAAAAGTTTGCCAGTATAATGATTTAACCTAATAAGTAACTAAACATGCAGCAAGTCAAAGTATTTAAAATGCAGGTTGAGGGTACGAGCTTTTCCTGAGAATGTGCTCTTTCTGTCTCATTGCTTACCTCTCTCGAGGGTTCCAAGAGCCGAGCCTCTCCAGGAATTTAATTCAGGGTCCATCAGGTTAGGAGTCTATGTCTGCTTTGCTATGTGCCCAGGCCTGTGTTCTGTTATGGACTGGCATCACATCCAGGGTGTCCCCTGCCCTGTGTCCTGTGATGGACTGGCATCCCATCAAGGACATGTCAGGTTCAGTTCCTGTTCAGTTCCCACTCTGTGTCCCTTTCCCGTTTGGCCAGCAGACGCTGTTGGTCATCCCATCCCTCGTGTTGTCAGTCTTTGTGTTTTCCCCTGCTCCCTGTCGGCCACATGGCTCAACTTATTAAGCATGTGGTTCCCTGTTCGAATCCCACCCCTTCTGTTTTTGTATTTTGTTCCCCAGTGTTTCATTTGTATGAGATTTTCTAGTTCCTGTGTCTGGTGATTTGTATTTGGTTTTGGTTTCGTTCTTTGTGTTTCTACCTGTCTGTTATTCCCCCAGTGTTAGATTCTGTTTTCCCTATTTCTTTGTTAGTTCTTAGTTTTAGCTCCTTGAGTTAATTATTAGTTTCATCTGTGACCTGTTTTCCCAACCTTGTTGATTAATCTCACCTGTCCCTTGTTAGTCTTGTTACCCCTCTGTATTTAAGTCCCTGCCTCTGTTTAGTTTGCTAGTGGTTCATTGATTGTTGAATGTTTGTGAAGTTGTATGTTGGACCTGCTTACCTGCCCCATGCTGTTATTAGTCTTTGTTTATCCCCATTTACTTTTGACCCCTTGTGGTCCATTGTTTTGTAAATGTTTGTGTTTTTTTTTTTAGTGGTTAATAAACCCCGTTTGTCCTTTGAGTTGCCGGTGGATCATCTGCCTCCTTCCAACCTGCCTGCATCATGCCTTGCCATCACCCCAAATCCCTCTGATTCCCTAACAGGGGGTCCCAAAACCTTGGGCCCTGTGCTGTGTGGGGTGGGCTCCAGGTCTCTTTGTGACCCTGACCAGATGCCAAGACTCTGCACAGACGGAATCCAGTAAACAGGAAAAGTGTTTCACTCACTGCACCCCTGCATCAACATGGTTGCACTCAGTCGCATTAGGGAAAAACGTGTAAAATGAAGCCCCCCACCCAGCCTGCCTAGCCACCCACCACATGGCCCATACCAACAGTGCATTAGCCATGCTGCTAACTTCCCCACCTAATCCACATAAATCTACTCAACTGCCCAGCGAATCGGGACATGTTTCGGGTAACAAAAATATAACACAGGGGTCCTATTAGATTTGCATGACATTGTTGTCCTGTGACATCTATGATCTTGGGTGCACTTAGGAGAGACCTTTTCCAAAAGCCCACCCTGGACTTATTTTGAGCAACAGCCACAAGACACCCGCTAGCTGTGGAAATCACTGCTGATAGGTCAGTAAACTCAGCCGGGAGAGGAATGCTTCTACCCAGGGAGGTGGCTCCAATCTCCTCTGGAGGGGTGAGCTGCGCTTGTGTTTCCCGTGCTGCCAAACAATAAGCTAGTGTACTGAGTCATTCAGGCCACCCCTACAGCACCCAGAGGCAGACACCTGGCAGAGGAGTCGCAAATGGGGCGGGCCTTACGGGGCCGAGCGGCCAGGACTTGCCTGCTTGTGTGCTCATGCCGCTGTCAGGCTTCCCCTTCAGATGACACAGTTGATTTATTTACTGCATGCTGCTTTTTGTTTTAAGAGGCCTTTTCCAGAAAAGCATTATTAACCCATGCCCAGAAGCTGATCATGTGATCTGTGCAGACATGTCCCGGGATCCTGAGCCGGCATTCGGCACACCTACACTGCTTTGCATGAGCTCGGCCCCATTTAACGAGTGACCGCATCTCTCCTGTCCCTCGGACCCCATCAGAGCAATGAAACATACAGGTGAGGGGAGGGGGGTGTTGCCGGAAAATTCAGAAGGCTGACAGAAAGGGGAAGCGCTCTGTAGCAGATTGGCTTTGAGGGAACACCTGCTCCGCAAGTCTGTGATGTAAACAGCAAGCTCGAACCAGGGACACAAGGAAAGGCATCATGACCAGCAATGTGACTGCCATCCTGCTCTCACCATGTTCCCCCTCCCCAACTCTGAAAGCACATCAAGGCTTGACAGGTATAATCCGGGCAGGAGCAGCAATTGCCCACAGGGGTGGGAGGGGGGTTTGTGGTAATCAAATCCTCACCGTCATTTAGATAACATGGATTGCAGAAGCTTTCAGCCAAGAGACAATCACAATCACTTCCACAACTTTTCCAACCTGAAATTTTACGTCACTAACTTACACTCTCACCTCAATAAGGGGAACCATTCCTAGATAGGCTAGCCTGCCCACTTAATTATAAAGTCATCCACAATGCTGATATTTGTTTCCCTCTGTTTATAAGGGCTGCAAACAGAGGCCTGTATTTTCAGTAGAATAAACGCAAAAAAAAGAATTGATGTCAATTAGCACCACTACGCTGTGTGTCGTCACCTGAGCAATTTCATTTACCCTAGAAAGGGAGTGTCTACAAAGACCAGGGCAGTGAATGAATTCAGGAATGCTGAGACTGTAAACTGCTCATTCCCAGGCAATTTGGTTTGCAAATCGGGGAGGGGGGGGCACTCAGAGTTATCGTGTATCCTCGAGTTTGCATAATACCCCCATTCAAAAAAAGGTAGGCTGGCTTCTGTTCCCGAACACTGATGGGCCCTTGTGTCACTCCGAATGGGCCAAAAACAAATAGGGGTTTCACATTCCTGAGCAAGGAGCTCCGCACCAGCGTCCCGCAGCAGGACGGGGAGGATCTCAGAGAGTTGTGCTTGTCTAGCTGAGGAGGGGGGGGGTGCCAATGACAAGCAGTATTTCAATAATTGATTGTATGCTGCAGGAGTGGAAGGGGCCAGGCATTGATTGCAGGCTTTCACTTTGACACGGAAACCTCTGACACTGAGACCTGGGACAAACAGGGCCAGCTTGTCTCTACTTACATTCCTTAAAAGAAAAGTATTACCTTTATAGCCAATTTCCAAATGATTCCCATATTTCCATAGAGGAAAATCTTCTGCATATGTTTTAAACTAAGGACAGTACTGTGGCCTCAACCTCCAGGGTCTGGGGACCGAATCCTGTCCCCATTGTCTGGGGGAGGAGTTTGCATGTGTTATATAGTGTGTAAGCGTGCATGTGCCCTGTGATGGGCAGGCATCTCATCCATGGTGTCCGTTGCCTTGTGCCCTGTGATGGACTGGCATCCCGCCCAGTTCGTCCCATGCCCTGTTTCCTGTGATGGACTGGCATCCTATCTATAGTTTACCCTGCGTTGTGAACTGTGATGGACTGGTATCCCACCTAGAGTGTCCTATGCCCGTGCCTTGTGACGGGCTTTTTACTTGGGTTAGATCCTCCCCATACTCCCAAAACTGGATATATGGTTGGAAGTCATCTGACAAGTAAAAAATGAATATTCCAATGCACAGTAAAAAGTAAATGTACATTTGATGTATTTCATTAGGCGGCAATTTTCTCCCAATGAACATACAATCCAGGGGACTCATTTCTCAAAGTTGTGTACACACAAAAAGTGGCCTGATTTGTGCATTCACAACTTTTTATGCAATATCCCATATTTATCAAACAAAATTTAACCGGGAAAACTGCGTACATTTACGGAAACACAGTTGCTGCACCATCAACCTTCACATGAAAAACAGTGAATCTAAAAACATGGACTGGGATGTATTTTATTTTAAATTTAGTAATTACATTTATTTTGTTCTGCTGGTATTCCATTTATTTGTGTACTTTTTTCGTACATTTTTTTTGGGGGGTCCGGAATTTATTGCAGTGCAGCGGCAATGTGTTGCCATTCAACACCTTTTCAGATTCAGCTTCATTATCATTTCTCTAAGCACAAGAACTCAAGAAACACAATATACAGCTTGGCAGGAAATCTGAAAGTGCAAAATAGTGCAAAAGTGCAAAGAACAGCTGTGCAATATATACACGAGTGATAAATAAATCATTACATGCGGTAGACTTGATAAATCTGTATTTTTGTGTGCGTATAGATTTTTTTCTTTTGGTGCGTACGCATTTTTTCAAGATGAATTTTAAGCAAAGTTTGATAAATGAGGCCCCAGGATTTTTTAGCTAAAGGGTGCATTTTAATTTATTTAGTGCTCATGCGCTCTCTGCCGAAATCAAAATACTGGTTACGGAAGCAGTACAGCTGTAGGTGATCATCATCACCATCATCATCATCATCACATCGTCATCGTGATTATTAGTTCAAGTTCAAGTTTATTTATATAGCACATTTACAGACAACCACTTGCTGTCCCAAAGTGCTTTACATATAATAAAAATACGCCGCAACAAACATACACAGTAAATTAAAAATAAGAAGCAAAGCATAAAAAGAAAATAAGTCATATTAAAATTAATCAGTATAACTAAACTATAAAATAAATAATAATAAATGTCAAGCACAACTGGAATGAAAAGCCAATTTAAATAAATGCGTCAAGTAGAGACTTATAACTTTCAAGGGTCTGAGCAGTTCTGATATGAAAGGGAAGAGCGTTCCATCGTATAGGGGCAGCGACCGAGAAAGCTCTGTCGCCTCTGGTCTTTAATCTAGAAGTTGGAACATCTAGAAGCAGCTGAGATGTTGACCTCAATGCTCTGACTGGAGCATGGTAGTGCAACAACTCAGTCAAGTAATCGGGTGCCTTTCCCTGAAGCGATTTAAAAACAAGTAATAAAATCTTAAACTGGATCCTGAAAATTACAGGAAGTCAGTGCACAGGGGCCAGTACAGGGGAGATAATAGTATATTATTATTATTACTACCTCAAGCATCAGAGAACTACCCAATGTCATTGGGATTTCAAAGGAGAAATATAAATGCAGCATGTTTGCCATTTGTCCGGTTCAGGTGTAGTGAAATCGTGATGGAACCTTCTCTCAAACATGAACTCCTAGCTGAGAGCGGGTATAGGAAGCTTTTTAACTCTTTCTCACAATCTGCTCTGATGTCGGATGAACTGTAATCCTAGTGAGACCCATAGCGTGACTCTTTGTAGTGATTCTGAGACGCTTTATAAATATAGGCAGCATAATTAAAAGTCAGAGAGCCCAGAAAGCGGTCATCTCCTCCCTCATGCCAGGCTTCTCTGAAACATGCCGGGTAGCTGGCACCCCCATGGGACGGAGCAGACCCTAACTGCTCCTGTGAGATATCCTGCTGCATAAATCACTAAAGTTGGGGGCTGCCCTGCGTGGAGGTGCCAGCAGAGTGATGAAATGCCCAATGAGTAAGTAATATCAATTCAGCCTCAGGCAGCTGTCATCTCCGGGGTCTCATAATGGGCCAGCCTGGCAATGGAGAGGCGGAGCCAGCAGAAGAGAAGCATGGTTGGCAGCAGAAGTGAGGCGGGGCCGACAATGGAGAGGTGAGATTGGCAGCAGAGAGGCGAGGTGAACAGTGAGGGGCAGGGCTGAGGTGGGGCTCCCAGAGTGGCCAACAGCAGAGAGGCCACCCATTTCTTGGCAGGTGTTCAGGTGTCTGATGCTGCCCGACTCCTCGAGGCCTGGGGGGGAGGATGGGGGGGGTTCCTTACACTCGCAGCCCTTCTGGCGATGTACGACGTAAAGATAGATACCAGAGTGGCTGGCCGACAGAGGCTCTCCAGCGTCTGGGAATTAGGAAATTGGACATTACTGAGGCCTGCGGTTTCTCGACCTCTGCGTTGCCTACTAGAGAGAGAGAGAGAGAGAGAGAGAGAGAGAGAGAGAGAGAGAGAGAGAGAGAGAGAAAGAGAGAGAGAGAGAGAGAGAGAGAGCTAAATATAGTGACCATAAGACGTTAACAAAGATTGTTTTGATATTTTTTCTGTAAAAACAAAATCCATTTTGAAACAGGCTTACTACATAAAACTTATTATGTAGTAGTAAATAGAACAATATATATTTACCTATATACAGTATTTACCAGACATTCAGCTGAATGCTGAAGTGTGTCAGATACAATCCACCTCCAGCAGATATACACTCCGCAGCTGCATCTCACCCAAGGTGCTCTTTTCAGACACAGCAAATGTTCAGCATGCAGCTAAATGCCATTTCTTCACATAAATACGAAGATTAAAATACCCTTAGCTTGCACAAAAGTAAACATGTTCCGGTAATTAAGAGACTTACAAAAGAAAAAACATTATGTAAAACCTGAAAATAGTTTTCTGGGTGATTTTCAGTTTTTCCTGTTTCCTTCCTCCTTCCTCGTCTTTCTTTTTTCATTCTACTTTTTTAATACGGCTCAGAGAAAACCAATTTGATGGTGTGTCCTCTGAACGTAATTAGAAGGATTTCTATTGGAGAAATACATAATTAATGACAAGTCTAGAGTCTCTTTACAAGAACAGAGACTTCATCCTTTCAGCTTTGAATCCCCCACTGCCCTCACCTTCGACAGCGTCGGTATTCCCTGCATTTTAAATTCAGACCACATCTTCGGCAGCCTGTCTGCAGGCTGGCTAAATGAAATCTGTGCCGTTGCCTTTATTTTTGTTGCATTTCAATAACTGATTAGTTTCCTATGACCTGGGTTTCACGCCAGAGTTAGCAATTCCATCCGACAGCTGACTGGTTCATCCTGAAGTCAAATATGCGCTTTGCTCTTATGGGTCTCTATCTGCACAGTCACTTAGCAAGGAGGGGGGGGGGGAGGTGAGGTGGGGGCAGATGTATGGCTAAGGAGAAGGAGAAGGGAGAAAGAAAGTGAATTCAAAAAATATGAAAAATTGTACATGCCACTGCTGTGGCAACACTCGGGTTCTCATAACACGTGGGGTGCGATATCAGGCAAATTTAGGAGGAAAAAAAATGCAGAATAACCAATATAGTGTGTAGTGAGGCAACTTACACAGGAATCAAACACAGCAGTGGGGAGATTTTCCATTAGCTTCCAATAAACACAACATTCAGCCTAAAATTGAATCAATCGTCATAAGGCGCACACACGCACACCCACACGCAATACGTTGGAACAGAACGTCTTGATGAAAATAAACTGCACCTCCCGACAGACTGGCTATCAGCAAGTCAGGAATCTAGGCATCAGCAAAACTGAGGCTGTATAAGAAAACTGATTTACCTACTAACCCAGAACAAACCTGAATGACACCCAGGAATCTTAGAGCTCTGAACCAGCAGAAGGCAGGTTTACCACTGATGTTATGGACCAGAAAAGGTTGTCTCAGAAACAACAGTACAGTATTAAAATGACCCATAGCACCATATTAAACTACATGTGAGCAGAAGGCAGGTTTGCCCCTCACAATGAGAACCAAAAAGGCAGCATGAGAAATAATGATCCAGTATTAAAATAATCCCAAGCACTGTACTAAATTACACACACAGTGGTTACTACCACAAACAGAAGCAGATTCAAATTTGGAACAGACAAACCTCTGATTTACAGTACTGTTGCTCATTTTCTGAATGTCTAATTCCTAGACTGGAGTAATGTACTTGTCTGGCCAAGCAAGTGTAGTTGTGCTTTGTTTTTTAATTTGAAATTCTTCTCGCTTCAGGTACCACAGGATGGTTTTGTAAACATTTAGTCAGACTTGAAAACAAACAGCTAAGTCCGACCCCTGAATTTCAGCTGTCCAAATGCTTCTCTTCATGAAAGCCAGAGTGAACATTTAGATAATCAAACCACAAACACAGAAATACTTGACAAACTCTCCAAAACCCAAAATAAGCACCCGAAAATACAGACTCTGCATACAGATTCCACAAATACAAACAAAAAGGAGTACAAGATTTAAAAACACTACCCTGAACTAAAAATATTCAGCTGAATGACATTCAGCATGCAAAGAGAACCCAGTCTTGGCAAATGAAACTAGCAATTCACAGCATAATGAACTACGGTCTGATTGTCCATTAATATTGTTCTTTCTGCCTGTAACTATATATCCCACACTGTGTTATTTTAATCTTTTTATTTTGATTACTGCATTCATGCACATAATTTCCTCTCAAATTTTCGGACTTGTTTTGAATGCCTTTGGTGGTCGAATTCCTCTGGTCTTTTTTACTAAATAGCTTCAGAAAAGCTTCCCGTAAGATGAAAACCACTCGTCGTTGTTCTAAAATGAACAACCAAGGCCACATTAAAATTAGCTACTATAAAGAAAAAAATAGAAGGATTACATTGTAGCCATTTCATCATGGTAATAACTGAATAGCTCCTTATCGATCTGACGACAATGCTTATAGAAGAAATCATTCTTATGGGGACAGAAGGCGATCCGCCTTAAAAATAAACATCTGATTTGGAAGGGAAACCTCACAGTGTTTAAAGAGTTATGATACAGGGAGCTCTTCTCTATTGCACTATTTTAGAAAAAGAAGAGGTATTTTGGGACTTGTTATACATTTTATTTTAAGTACACTAGAGGTGATGCATCCTAATTACTCCGGCTCTCGTAGCTGGTGGTTTCTGGCAGGAGAGTAATTACCTGCCTCGATGATTAATTACATGATTAGTTATGAGAAATACACAAGATGTCCTCAGATCTGTGTTCGGGCTTCCGAGCCCAGGTGAGATGGGGCCACTGCATTGCAGCATGGACATGGGCGTGAGGTGGTGCCCTCTACCCTTCTGTGACTGCTTCGCACTTAGTGGTAGACATTTCTGGAATCAAAGCCAGAAATCAACAAACCCTTCTGTAAAAGATAAACACACAGGCTGTTGACGAGATATAACTGAAAAAAAGAGCTTAGAATATTTCTGCTCCAATTTCTGGCAAATGAATGATAAATGAGCTGAAAGTCTAGTGAGATGCTTGAATCAGAACCTGACCCAGCACCCACATCACATGTAAGTTTATTCAGGTTTATTATTGCCAGCTGGAAAAGGAAATTTCAAAACCTACAATGCACAGAATTACCACATGTTTCCAATCACCATTTGGTTTATCATAAACATGTGAGGAGAGTGCATAGTAGGTAGGACACTTGCGTGGAATCAGGTTCCCAAAAACCTGGTTTATTGGGAGAACTGCAAATTTAAATTCAACAGTCCAGGTCAGTTCCAAATCAATCCAAACAGAATCCATATCCGAAGGTAATGCTGGTGGTCAGTGGACAGGAGAAGGTAAGGCAATGTGTGTAGTCAGGTGGCAGGCTAGGCGGGTATCAAAATCTAAGGGCAGAAATGGAATCAGGAAAAAATGGGCAGACAGGAAGGACGTAATTCACCAGGGAAATGCTCGAACTCTAGGAAAAACGAAGATCTCACATCTGGCATAGAATTAAAAAAGCCAATTGGTGATTCTTGATCACACCTGGGAAGCGGTGTGGCCGCAAACAAGATTCCCTGGTGAGTTTAGGTACAGGCAGGATGAGGCCTCCCTGACTGAGCAATTCTTGTAAACTGGGATTCCTTGGAAGGCATGGTCGTAGTTATGTAGGGTGTCCACGTGACGTCATCGGTGTTCCTCTGGGCTGGTCTATGACAGTATCCTTCCCCCTACAACCTCCACCAAGCAGGTGATCCAGGACCCCGGGATGGTCATGGCAAAGATCAGCAATGGCAGAAGGGCCCAGGATGTGTCTCGCCGGCATCCGGGACCGGTCCTCTGGGTCATATCCCTCTCAATCCATGAAATACTGCAGCCTAAGACACCTGCAATGGACAACAACAAACCATAAATGCCTCACCCCCATCAATTAACCTGCGGCCTCTCTGCAACTGCCTTGACCTTCTCAGGGTCCATCTGGACTAATTCGCCAGAATAATATGTCATCAAGGTAAATAAACACAAACTTATTCATCATGTCCCAGAGGGCATCATTGATCAGGCTATGGAACACCACTGGTGTATTAGTCAAACCAAAAGGCATCGCAAGGTACTCATAGTGACCTGTGGGAGTGTTGAAGGCTGTCTTCCATTCATCCTTCTCCTGAATCCTAACCAAGTGATGAGTGCTCTGTAAATCCAACTTGTTGGAACACCCTGGCTCCCTGAATTAGATCGAAGACTGAGGACAACAGGGGTATGGAATAGCAGTTCTTAACACTGAAGCCCCTTTAGTCAATGAAGGGACAAAGCAACCTGTCTTTCTTCTCTATGAAGAAAAATCCCACCCCCACTGGAGAGCAGAAAGACAGCCATTGCCCATTCTCTGGCAGAGTCGGTTAACAATGTAATTACATATGCTCTCCGGTAGCCTGTGGGAAAACAAATAGCAGTAGCTTGAAAATTAGGGAACCACATTAGGGAATGATCAACAAGTACCTGGACCTTTATTGTATTCCCCTTGAGGAGAGAGGCATGATTCGCTGACCTGTGGGGGCAATGGAGCAGCATTACGAGTCAGGTGGAGACATTGTACCTCAAAAGCCAGTTCCATAAAACCCATGTGAAAGGATTCCAGGGAATCCAAGACAGCTGTTAGCTCAGACTGGTTTTAGGTCCCAGCAAAGTGTCCTGCAATCCTAGGTGTTCTGCCAGCTGCTAAACCGTAACCTGATCTGCTGGATCCGTCCTTGGAGGTGAGATCTTCTGTGAGGAGAGTGCACAGTAGGAGGAACACTTGCGCAGAATCAGGGTCCCAGAAAGCTGGTTTATTACGAGCAGCACAAATTCAACAGTCAACAATCCAGGTCAGTTCCTGAACAATTCAAACAGAATAAAAAAACCGAAGGCGATAGCGATGGTCAGTGGACAGGCAAAGGTGGGGTATTGTCTATGGTCAGTCAGCAGGCGAGGCAAGTTTCATAATCTAAGGGTAGAAATGGAATCAGAAAAAATGGGCAGAAAAGCAGGAAAGAATTCACCAGAGAAATGCTCGAACCCTAGGAAAAACGAAGATTTTGCGTCAGGTGTGCCAGATATAGACATAGAAGTAGAAAAGCTAATTAGCGATTCTTGATCACAACTGGGAAGGGGTGTGGCCCCAAACAAGATCCACTGGTGAGCTGGTGAGGTTCAGGCAGGACAGAGCTTCCTTGACTGGGTGTTTTTTGCAACCCAGGATTCTGTAGGAGACGAGGTCATGGTTATGTGGAGTGTCCATGTGATGTCACTGGGGTTCCTCTGGCCTGGTCCTTGACAAAACACGTCTGCATTACATAACCAATAGGAAGTAGGAAAAAATCTGCCTTTGACTGACAGTGATTTTCAAGTCTCAATTCTCCAATGACTGCAGTTCTATCTGAAATCTGCTGCCTAAGAGGTGCATGATGGGACATTGAAGGTAACACCAAGTTCTCCTTCATGAAGACCATGTTCTCGATGTGGGGGAATGAGTGAGAAGGTCTCCTCTGACCAATGAGTAGACACGACCACGGTGGCCTAGCATGTCACCGCTTTCTCCCCCACTCTCCCTCCAGCAATGAATAGCCATGGCAACAAAACAAAACCCTCAAATCTGCTTTGACACAGAAGAACAGGACGGCTGGCAAGAGAAACGCTCACAAAATGCCACGATCCATTATTCCCCTGGCAGCGAACTGTATTACCATTAACCTAGTCTGGATTTTGTCCACCACTTGTCCCTATATATAAGACCACAGTACTTTCATTTGTACCAAACATCTTGCTGATTAACTTCAAATGACACTTTAATAGACTTTACTGTCACTTACCTTAAACAAGAGGACCTCTGCGGTGGCTCCCCAGTGCCAGAAGAGGCTAAAGGCTGCCCAGCGTGGCCCAGTGTTAGGTGGCTTTCATCCAGCAAATGAACCTGGGTTTCACACCCTCAAGAGAAGCTCAGGAATCATCAAGTGACTCTACAGCAAGCAGCCCCCAGTGTTGCTCTGACTCCCGTTTTTTGCAGTTGACAGTGTATGACCTTTGACCATACTTTAACAAGGTGGGTTAAAGTGACAGATTATTAAGCACTTTAAACTGGCAAATCCACTAAAGTAAACAACACTTAAGAAGGGCCATCATTTTGCATAAACACAACATAGCTTAAAATAGACAGAACAGTGTCAGTTTAGTGGCCACAAGATCCAAACCAGTGATCACAGGTCCACAGAACCACTCACTGCACTTAACACAGAACATTTTTCAAACAATAATATAGAAGGAGTAGGACAAGGAGCAGGGAGAATTTGCAACTTCTGCTGTTATCATAAAACACTTCCCACCTGAGAAACACCTGGAAGCATTTATAATAAACATGTTCAAAGCTCTCCAGATCCAGTCTACAGCTGTCATACTTCCTGCTTTTGGACTCCAGAGCAAAGGGCAGTAGAGACCAGATTAACGGTGTCTTCCATAACACAAGGAGATTCCTCATGCTCCAGCTAATTGAACATCCTTAAAGAGAAAAACGGACACGGCCGCTGGAAGGTGAAACGATCCCTTTTGCTCTGTCATGTGTCACCCTTTGACTCGAGGGTATCGTGGGTTTTGGCAACATATCTCCCAGGCCTCATGTAGTTTACCAACATGTTTCTGTGTCCCTAAGGACACCTCAGCTTTCAGGTTATTTTCAGAAATTTCCCATTTGGAGTCACAGGCCCCACCCCCACTGTAACATACCTAAACATGCACGCATACTCACACACACAAAGACTGCAAAATCAATCACAGGCAAATCCCGTGGGATCGGCAGGCCGTACGCCGGCATCGTTAAAACAGACAGGGCACTGGGAGACCATCTGCTCTGTACTGTCGTTTAACCCTGCGACTGCCAGCTCCTTACACAAGACACATTTGTAAAACGAAGATACACATACAAGCGCGTGTGCGACAAAGAGCTCTGCTCATCACAACAGCCACATGGGAAAACAATTCCTCAGTGAGCGGGATCTCCCATACTCGTTCATCCACGTTCACATGCTTCACAATCCCCCTATGACTGACAATCAGACGAGCTTCCTGTCACCAAGACTACGCCTGTTATGGCGGGTCATAAAAATGTCCACCGCCCTACTGCAGAGAGTGCAACCACAAGCCAAGCAAATGCTCGTCAACACCCCCTGGTGTGCACTTATAAACTCAGCTCGTCCGGTTGTCAGTCACCGTCGTCTTGGCATTTGGACAAACCGGGCAGCTTGGCCTTTTCCACTGGCCGCCAAGAGCTTGTTTTATTACTTCATTACATCCCTCAGAGCATGTCTCACATGTTGTTTTTGGTTCCGCGGCCCTGCAGACAGGCACAACGCCGCCACATGTGCGAGAAAGAGGCCCTGATTTACTGGATAATTACTGCTGGCTGATTCCTATTATCCTTACCGCCTTCTGAACGCCACTAAAAGGTGAGCATTAATTATGCAGGGAAGCCGGGAGAGATGACACGGCGGCACACAGCCCCCGGTGAGGTTTTCTGCCACTAACGCTCCTGACGCTGAGAGGTGGCGCCGCAGTTGGGGGGCGGGGGAGGGGGCAGCGTTCCCGCATCCGTCAGCGATTAATTACTGCGAAACCTTGCTATCTTTCACCTGCTAATTAATTGGAAGCTCGGCTGGCACGGAAAATCGGTAGAGACGGGTGTCGGAGGAAAATGGGGACTCTGATCTGGAATGTTCCAGAAGGAACTGTGCAGTGAGCCAATGATGCTGAGACTTCGGTGAGAGTCACGCAACACACACAGATGTTGATATGCATCTACAAAAACCACATCCATGTCATCAACCTCTTTAAAATGCCTAAAACACACCTAGAGGGGCCCCCAGTTTCAGCAGTATGCTCCCATTGTCTTAACCAAGTATCGTAACATCCCCCCAATCAAATCTGCTAGGTGCAGATGGCTACCAGGGGACAGAAAGCTGGTGTCAAAGACTGCCAGCATCACCTGGCAGGAAGTTGAGGAGCAGGAGACCTTTGGAAGATGGGCTTAGGTCCAGGTCCTCGCTGGCTCAGCTAAGGACCCACCCCTCCCCGGCATGTCACCAAGTTTCGTTGTCAGTCACCAGTACAACTACACAGCCGCAGAGAGGCAAATGTGTGGCTCTCGCTATGGGAAGAGGCACGAAAAGGTCCCTCCCTTTATTTACGCAAACATGAATTCGTCCCTGCTTCTCTGGTAATGCATTTCGGTGTGTGGGGGGGGTGACATTTTAAAATCAAATTTGATGCATTATAGATTTCACGCCTGACTTGCCCAGAGGTTGTTACATTGCCCATTTTTCATTCCCCATCCGAGTTTTCATGCTGTCATGTAAGGGCAAGTGCGCACTTACAGCATCTATAGGGAATGTGTGTAATGGACCGTTCCATGGGTACAGGAGGGGGAGCTGCAATATTACACAATTACCCAAAATGCAATTCAAAGGGACCCCATGCAAAAGAAAGGTGTCCAAGCCACTCAGCACCATTTATGTAATATACATGACTCAGTGTTTTAAACTTCGATGCGTATGTTATATTAAGTCCTGGCACTCTGCATGCTGCTGTCAGAAAACACACAGCGTATAATTAACAGTTGAAGCTGGAACTACAGATTAAATCAGATTTATAAAAAAAAAAAAAAAAAAAACACTTTGAAAACTTAGTCGATGATTACAGAAAACCTGAGCAGTATGGCTCATTGCCTGCTCCTCAATCAGCAATTACTTTGGCCTAACCCACAGGGACGTGCCTACAGCACTAGGGCCGACTGAATGGATGAGCCCCTGCTCCCTGCCAAGATGAGCGAGAGAACTTCTAAGGAGGCTTAACACTTGGGAAGAAGAACAAGATGTGCGGCTACCCAGAGTCTCTCCCCTGACTTAGCAAACTTGCTAAGAAAAAGTACTTATATCCCGTACATTGCTGCTTCATATCCCAGGAGGGGAGCGGCCTGTCAGTCAGGTATTTAGCAGAAATATCCAACTTCATAAATGCCTGGGAAATTAAGCTGTAAATCAGGTGGGATTTTACCGGCTAGGCAGGTAAATGGGGATGTGTGAACACACCGCCTGGGGGGTGAAGACAGGGGGAGTCGGGCCACGAGCTCTGCTTGGGTCTCTCCACGGAGTTGGGGGAGCTGGTTAGAGATGGCCGTCTCCGCACACAGCCAGACCTCCCCCTCGTTAACTAAAACAGAAACTTCTGGAAGGCTGTAGATGCCCAGCAGCTCACTGCCGTCTCCACATGGCCCGAATGGTGCCTCTATTGCGGGTCCTGAGCCGGCTGCCGGGACAGAGCACACTCCTGCTCTCGCCCACGGCCGCCCTACTAGGCAAAGCAGTCTGCAAATGCAACCCAGGTTCAAAACACACTCAGACATGCTGTCATCGCAAAAAGGTCGTTAACACGGTCCCAGGGGAGCCGTACCCTAATTGGAGGGGACTCGCCACGGGTGAGGGGCTGCTAATGACACCCGCTTTCGTGAGAGTGAGAGACTGCCATCCCTGCCCCTCCCCTCTTCATGAGTTATTTATTACCTTCAGATTTTCTTAAAATCTTATTGTGGTTAAAATCTGTAGTCTACAGTGCTGTGTAATAATTCCAGGATGATCTCTATACATGTCTCCCCCCACTTTAGCATGTTTATTTATGCCTGTTCTTGAACATTATTCACACTCAACTAATATCACCGGTAGGCAAGGGCCTAACTTTGAGGGGGGTTGGGGTCCCTATCCATTTATCATGACAATATGATTATATGGAGGAAGGCTGCATTAGCCGATTCTGATTATTGGGGGGGGTTACAACCCTCCAACCCCCCCTCCATAATTTATGCCCGTGCCATTAGGTGACAGAAATAACGTCTGGGGCAGTGTGTGGCTCAGCCAGTAAGGCTCTGTCCCTCTACCTATACCCCAAACGAGCTCAATGGACCGAATGGCCTCGTTTGTAAATTTCTTATGTTCTTATGTTTTACTCAGAAGGTTGCCAGTTAAATCCCATGCCCCATGAGGAAGGTCTATGAACCCCAATTTCTCAAAAAATATATAATGCTTTCAATATAATAAGCAAATAAATGAGTGCCCCTCCTCCCTCTGTGGTAGACTGCAATCTAGCACCCAATAGGGTTACGTGGGGTCTGGTACAGGCCTTATATGCCTGGACCCACATGTCAGCACAGCAATTCAATCACTCCCCATGAAACCATACCCTTGGCTTACCCCCCCCCCCCCCCCCACACCAAGATCTTACTTCCCATCCCCATGCTCCTCGTCTCGCCCCCCAAGACTACAGGTGTAAGATCGTTGGTGTTCTGGCTCCAGGTAGGGCTATCCCAAACAAACCTCATCTCCACAGCTAAAGGCAGAAATCAAACATTAAACATCCATCAGGAGTGATATCTAACCGCAAGACCACTTAACCAATCTAGTTCCTCTATATAAAAAGACACTATTTTCATTAACAAATATTTTCGTTTTCTGCTCCACTGGAGAATTGGACCAGAAGGACACTAAATATTTAATAGCGTCACCAAGCCCCAGGGGCATCGGGAATAATGAACGCCCCGCAAATCGAGTAGCTCATATAGACAAAGCAAAAATTCCATGTTGATATGCATTGAACAAACTGCCGTTGTGTCAATTAATGGTTTATTCCATCAGACAGACTTGGTACAATCCACTTTCGCAACACTCTGATGTGAATCGAACAATGTCATTTAAGTTTGTATGTTTCTGTTTACTTGTGAATGAAAATTACTGGTTGGGTAAATTGGTGTTTTTAAATTGCCTTAGAGATTGATTATGTGAGCCTTGCGATGGACTGTCATCCCATCCAGGGAGTCGTCAGACTTAATCCTTGTGCTTCCCAAGACAGACACCACACTCATTGTGACCCTGTACTGGATATCATTCACATTTACATTTATTTATTTAGCAGATGCTTTCATCTAAAGCAGTGTTTTCCAACCCGGTCCTCGGGGACCCACAGCCAGTTCATGATTTTGCTCCCTCAAAGCTCCCTACCAGACAATCAAAACAAAACAAAAGCAAAAACATGGACTGGATTGGGAAACACTGATCTAAAGGGACCTAGAAGTGAGAAAGAGAGTATATTCCAAGCATAATTATTTAGAAGATGGATGACTGGGTGTCTTGGTCATAAACGGTACAAGACTCAATCCTCACCCATTTCCCTGACAACAAGACCCTGGCTTCATTTTCCCCACTGCTGCCGCACTGTTAGCTGTCTTTATATCACATGCTGACTGACATTTAACAATCCACCACGTTCTGCTAAAAGCATTTATTCCTTTTTGACCAGAAGAGGACAGAATAAAGTGTCATTTTCCTCCTGCAAAACGCATCACTGTGAACGTGCTTCTGTCTGACGCAGTGGAGACCCACCAAACCTCTGGTATGAAATTCTAAACCTGCTGTACTGCACCTCGCAGAGAGGAGAGCAGCAGACAGCTGTCCGGATGTGAATCCTGGCCCTCGGTGATGGTTAAGCAACCGTGCAAACGAGAGCTGTGTATACGGCCTCCTCCTCAGACGGGTAATGGAGGCACTCAGACAGAACCCATGCCATTTGTTTTATGGCCAACCAGCAAATTAAGACATGGGTCATGGAGTAAACTAAATTTTCCCGAGGTCCTACGGGACTTCGTGATTAAAGTCCCCAACTGATCCAGAAACAGCGGAATATCCCAACTGCTTTCAGTAAGTAAGGTGGGACTCATCGGAACATACTGAGATGGACCATCCTCTGAAAATTGGCAGCCCAAACATTAATAGCAAGACATGTACATGACGTACACAGCAGCTGACACTCGTGGGGAACGACAGAACGTCCGGCAGCAGCAGATGACACCGAAAGCGGCAGAGAGTAGCTCTCGCTGTAATCGCTGTGTGATATCTGCTATGTTAATCACCATATGATTCCCTGTGTAAATCACTAAAAAAGCCATTGATAATTTTTATTACGGTTCCTGCCTATTGCCACATCAAACGCCAGGACAATCAAGCACAGCCATCATCACAGAACCTGTTTACATTATGCTCACATGCCCTGGGGTGCCAATTAACTAGACTTTATACCCTACTATGTCGTATTACACCTTATTACACATATCACACCGAAACAATTGCTTTGTCACGGTCCAAATTCAAATCCACGGTCGCTTATGACATTCTGACCCAATACCGTGATTCCACGTAGTAATCCTAACTGTGAGGGATACCCGAACAGGAAGACACGGATCCAGAAATGCAAGCTGTCGCCTGGTTTATTCGCGTGATCGGAACAGAGGTAATAGTAGGGGCAAACAAGGGTCGTGGTCGATTAAGGAGAGCAGGGGTCGAAAGCCAGGGAATCCGTCCAACGAGCAGACCCGAGACAGGAACACACAGGGGAGTGGGGACGGGACGTGCCGGTCTCGGCGGGGAAGTCCGGTCAGGAGCGGGATCGGTTCTGGGGAAGGAAAGGGAAGCAGGTAAGGCAAACACACTAGGCGGATGGAGCGGGAGTGGGAAATAGGGAAGACAAGAGACAAAGAAACGCTTGGTATGGCACGTAAACATTTGGCTCAATACTTCGCGGCGTGCTGAGGTGGGTTGGTCTCCTTTGTACTTCCTCTAATTAACGGTGACACCGCACACCCGGTAACTCCCGCCTGCGTGGGCGTGACAGGTAACACCGCACACCTGGTGGCTCCCGCCTGCGTGGGCATGATACTAACAAATCCAAGGAGGCTTCAGTCCACATGGGCAGGCTATATTATGTTTGTACTGGAACACAGTGGTCATGTGACCGTTGCCATGACATCAGTCGGTCCAGAAACAGGTTGTCTATCAGTCAAAGCCAAAATGTACAGTGTAATTCCGACATGTCAAAGTTCTGCCTGGCATTAACTGTCAATAAACATGAAGGGCTCTTTTAGATGGAGACGCCATAACAAGTAATACAACCAGGCATAAATTCCACCCATCCCATAGCCCCACCCATAACCACACCCTCAGCATTAATCTGTGACAAATAGATGTGCATGTGTTTCGGCTCCTACTGGGATTGCTGCTGTCACAGATTCAAAGCTTGCATGTCAACGCTAATGGGAAAACACACAATTTTTTCCGAAATGTACCAGTTCATTTTAGAAAAAAACGACAGAACCGCAAAATTGCTGCTGCCGTTCGTTTATGCAGGCTGCTGCTTATAACAGTAGCCATGCAAATAATGTTTGGCAGACACCAGAAATCGATTAGGCATCTCAATTAGAAAATAAAGATGCCACTCAACTCAGTAACATCTGTAATTTATAAGTGGAAATCAGACTACTACGTTACTGTTTTTTACAAGAGTTAAGACTGATATAAAAGGTAAAACTTTTTTTCTAAAAGGAAAGAACCCCAAAATTGGGAACATCTGTTGCCAAAATGCAACGTGAGCACAAGCCTGCACACAGGCTGTTCAGGCTGTCAGTGAAAGCTCAGGACAATTACAGACAGAGTCACAGGGACGTTTCGACTGCAGCTCTCATGTTTGTGTACATACATATACATTTTTTTTGTTAGCTTTTTAATTTAGAAGGAAGCGTCACAAAAAGAGAGAAACTAAACTTGCACTGGACTCCGTGTGCAGCTCATTTGTTTGATGGGGGTGGCCAGCTGTCCCAGCAGGGCACGAGGGCTGGAGCTTGATGACCAAGCACACGTTTCAATGTGAAGGGAAGCCGATTGAGTGCTTAGGGAGGGTGTTGACTGGGTGGTTGTACTAAGTTCTAGCATAATTATTTTTCAATGAAACGTCAGCCAATCAAAGACCAGCCAACTTTTTCAGTTGAGAAAAGATAAATTCTATTCAACTCATCCTCTTTTATTGCCATCTTAGCTATTTTGTTGAAACAGCTAAAATCGTTAGGAATGTGAAACTGATATGACTTAAACAAATAAAGTATTAAACAAATAAAAAATTCTTTCAAATGCAAGAATGTACAGTAAAATAGACACACATGCCAAGACTGACCCAACACCGCTGTGGACAGATATCATCCCAAACCCCAGGCTAATATGGAAACAAAGTTCTGTAGCAGCACTTGGGCAGCGTGACTACAAAACCAACTGCCGGCATTGGGGCAGTGTGGGTACCAACATCAGGCTGATACTGGGGCAGCATCAGAACAAACACCAAGCTGACACTGAGACAGAGTGGATACAAATACAGGGCCAGCACAGGGGCAGCCTGGGTACAAATACAGCGTCAGCACTGGGGCAGCGTAGGTACAAATGTGAGATCGGTACTGGGGCAGCATGGGTACAAATATAGGGCCGGCACCTAGGCAATGTGGGTACAAATGCGGGCTTGGTACTGGGGCAGCGTGGGTAGAAATACGCAGCCGGCATCGAAACAGAGTGGGTACAAATGCGGGGTCGGTACCGGGGCAGCATGGGTACAAATGTGGGGTTGGTATCGGGGCAGCATGGGTACAAATGTGGGGTTCGTACTGGGGCAGCGTGGGTACAAATGCGGGCTTGGTACTGGGGCAGCATGGGTAGAAATACGCAGCCGGCATCGAAACAGAGTGGGTACAAATGCGGGGTCAGTACCGGGGCAGCATGGGTACAAATGTGGGGTTGGTACCGGGGCAGCATGGGTACAAATGTGGGGTTGGTACCGGGGCAGCATGGGTACAAATGTGGGGTTGGTACTGGGGCAGCGTGGGTACAAATGCAGGGTTGGTACTGGGGCAGCGTGGGTAGAAATACGCAGCCGGCATCGAAACAGAGTGGGTACAAATGCGGGGTCGGTACCGGGGCAGCATGGGTACAAATGTGGGGTTGGTACCGGGGCAGCATGGGTACAAATGTGGGGTTGGTACCGGGGCAGCATGGGTACAAATGCGGGGTCGGTACCGGGGCAGCATGGGTACAAATGTGGGGTTGGTACCGGGGCAGCGTGGGTACAAATGCGGGGTCGGTACTGGGGCAGCATGGGTACAAATGTGGGGTTGGTACTGGGCCAGCGTGGGTACAAATGTGGGGTTGGTACCGGGGCAGCGTAGGTACAAATGCGGGGTCGGTACTGGGGCAGCGTGGGTACAAATGCGGGATTGGTACCGGGGCAGCGTGGGTACAAATGCGGGGTTGGTACTGGGGCAACATGGGTACAAATGCAGGGCCGGCATCAGGGCAGTATGGATACAAATATGGGCCTGGCACTGGGGCAACATGGGTACAAACACTGGACTGGCCCTGGGGCAGTGTGGATACAAAAGGGGGCTGGTACTGGGACAGTGTGGGTACAAAAACGGGCCTGGCACCAGGACAGCATGGGCACAAACATCATGCCTGCACTGGGGCAGCGTAGATAAAAATGCCATGCCAGGTGAGAGCCAGGCAGATGCATATGGCAGCTAACACCAGAGCAACACGAGCAAAGACACCGGGCCAGCACAGATGTCAGCTGGCTCCTGGTGGTGGACCATCTGGCAGCACGGCGAGGTGCCTGAGTCTGGGGGGGGGGGGAGGGGGGGGGGGGGGGCAGTGGGTGCAGGGAGCCGCCTCCTTGCCTCTAACCGGAGCCGCGTGGGCATGATAGATCCCACCTCCACGGATGGCCACGATAACCAGGTGCGGTAATTAAACATAGTACATCAAACACCGCGTGTTAATCACAGGCTGGCTGGTACGGTGCAGCAGGCCAAGGTGTCGCTATGAGCTGGGGATCCAGAGAGCAATTGGTGAGGCTCTCCTTAAGCTGGCGCCCATGTATTCCCATCTGACCTGTGTAACACCTGCTTTTTTTTCCCAAAACCCACTTTTTTTCCTAGGGGGGCTAGCTAACAGGTGTAATTAGTACTGGGGAGTACAGTGAAAACAGAGGGAGTGTTCTCACGTTTCTGACTCTCATTCTCACACAAACACACACACACACACACACACACAAACAGCGTGCGAGAGCAAGACAGTGAACAATGTTCTCACAGGAGGGAGGCAGATCAACACACATTATTATGCTTTCCAAGTGTGCACTATGCATCTTGCACTCATCGGAAGTACTGACATCCCAGAACCAGGATATATTGCTATCCGACTAAATACTTACCTTTTTATTACTCAAAGTGAAAACAGATAAAAAAAGGCACCACTGAATACAAACATTAATTATTATTTCTCTGTGTACTATGTGCAGAAATAAAAAAGCACAGATATTGGGTAACAGAATTGCACGCACTCAGTCACATACTCCACTCTCACAATTTTGCCTATTTGTACAACTGGGTGTTTTACTAGAGCAGGTTTTGCTCAAGGCTACTGCAGCTGGGAGTCTCTTGGAACTTGACCCAGCAACCTCTGCCTTACCAATCCAAGCGTTTAATCATTACCCGTCTCCCCAAACGTTTACGATCTTCTCTTAACCGGCATAGGAGGACCACTCGTGGCCACACTGCTGTGCCACACTGCCAGGAATGACCTGCGCTGACCTCCTGAACTGTGTCAAAGTGAACCAGACGCCAAACACGTGGAACATTTTTCTAAATCCCGGTCAGCTCCACCCAAAGCCTTTAATAATCAGCATCCTCCCTCCACCTTCCTTGTGGCATCCTCGGAAGCCTCCACTCCTCTGGAACGTACAGATGACTCCGTCAGCATCGTCTGTGGAGTGCGGGTCTTGGCTGCAAAGGACTGCGGGTCGGCCAGATTAAGCTGCTGCGCTGGAGGGCTGCCGATGGTTTATTGTGCAGCCGCACTATCACATTTATCTTTGCAGAAATATTTATGTAGTGGCTAATTCAGAAGCCTGCTCACGGTCTCGTTACAACATCCTTGACCTGTAATATCCCTTACGAGGCCGCTCTCCAGATTACAATAAGCACAATAAATGCAAAGTCAGATACTATTAACTAAGCGAGGCCATGCATCAGGGAGGGAAACGCACCGCGCAAGCCGGCTAGGCGCAATAGGGAAGCCCATTATCGGGTGAGCAGGATATTACAATCTTACATGCGGCAGAACAACCAGCTCGTGTGAAAGGCCAAATTAACCCTTCACGTGGCGTCTGTGCTATGCATTAATCATTGTAAACTGCTCTATTTAGGGAGTGTGCTTAGTCGGGGGCCATTTCATTGTTTCTGGGACCCCACTCAAACCATTATTCCCTCCCCCCCATAGGCTTCAAAAACTAAATAAATAGCTGGCGAGTAGAGACAGAAGATCATAGCTAGCTGGCTGGTTAGCAGAACATCATCTCCTACATAAGGCATTTACAGGGAGTGCCTAAGTTGAGGACATCTGACTTACGGACTACCATAAAGCCTGTTATTAAAGACTTAAATACAAATAAAAGGTTTTATACAATGGTTCGTAACAAATGCAATGCACCACTCTCACTCTGTGACACTTGTGAAGCTTGAGTGGTTCGCTGGGTCAAGATACAGTACATATGTACTGTATATGTAGTTACGTTTTTTATTATTATTATTATTATTATTATTATTATGTACTGTAGTATTGTTTTTCATTTACAAAATATGGCCAACTGGGCAGCAAACGTCAGGGGCATACATAAACATGGTTAGAGTGGTGGTAAACACGTTTGCTGTTTTTAGCATACATCTGCTTGCAGAGCCATAGTCAGGATTTTTTAAATACCGAGGTCAAAAGTCACTTAGCCCTTCCTAAGTGTGCCCCGTAATGGATTGTGGTTATTGGAGCTGCAGAAAAAATACTGAGGACTTGACCTCAGTGTCCTTAATGGTAGGTACGGGTATGTCTGCATCCTGCATGGTGGGGAGATTCAGCGATTGACCTGGCATGCTGACTGTGGATAGCAGCCTGGTCTGTTCCACCTCGGATATGACAGCAAGCTCTTCCTGTTAGGTACATCAGCAAGCTCCTGCTGGATGTCAACCATAAACACTCACACTCTTCCTTAGATACATGGACTGAGACACAAGCCATCCTGTCCTTTTAGAGCCGGGCTTTTCTGGAAGACAAGTGAGACTCCTCATGTCGAGCGACCTGGTGTGTTAAAGCCACGTTCGTTACTCCGTTCCTGTGTCACTGTGTCAATAAATCTTTTAAGCTTAATCCCTGCAATTATTTTCAAGGGCAGGTTGATGCAACAGCTCTAAAAATCCCCCTTCGTAGCGCTGATGCCAAAGGAATCCCTCTGTGTTTAAATGTGACATTTTCACAAGTAGTGTGCTCATTTAAACAAGCTGATCAAACAATTACCAAGTCTTGGAGAATTTAAGACTGTAAACAGAAATACTGCTTTGACAAATGATGAAAAACTGCTGTTGACTGATGCGTTAATTTGTACATATATGTGTGAGAATTTTGTATTTTTCATGAAAATGTATTGAGACATATTGAGACAGATGCAGAGAACTGAGTGGATGCGTGAGAAAATCGCAGGCACATGCATATTATGCATTGGTTTAAATCCTTTTTTTGGCCTTAGTCATGCCTTTTCATCTAGCGCTCTCTGCTGGAGCTCTGGTGTATCGCCATCTTTATTGGACACAGAGGCCAACCTTGTTCAGAGCCCAACTTTTTCTACGTCTCGCCCTCAGCGTTTGAAGTGCCTCGCAAGATCAAACGTGAGAAAGTGATCTCCGCAGCCTTGCAGACAAGTGGACTGCCTTCATGGTGATACTGTCATTCTCACTCAAGTTTTCCCTGATTTTATATATATATATGCACAGTGGAGTTCTCAGATATCAGAGGTCTACAGACGGCAGATAAAAGCTTGAAGCCTGGCTGCCTGGAAACGTTCCGCTCGCTATCTAGAGCCATCCCCACTGAGTGAGCGACACCAAAAAATTTGCTAGTGACTCAGAGTGGGAGCCACTGAACAGGAATCATGCCCTGACAGGTGTGATAGTCGATTTGGCGAGATGATGGGCAGCCACAGCAGAGCTCCAGGGGAAGCCCCGGGCCATACAAGATAGGCCAGACTCCAAGTGACGACAAGCTACTGCAATGGATACACTGCTTCCTCAAAAATACAAGCATTTACAGCATTCAAGCAGACAAAAAAGGAGAAAGTTGCCCACTCAGTGTCTACATGCATCCCCCCTCCCTCAAACAAATAAAGGTACTGATTATGGTAATAGCTTCAGTGCATCAGGTCTCCATAGCAGCAGACTAAACAATGAAGTAACACAAAAAACCTAATACAGGGAGTCTTTAAGAAACCAAGAATTGGTTGGTTACTGGAGTTCGTTGACCTTCTGTCCTTGCTCTGGACTTGGTGCTGCTGCACATTCCACTTATAGTAAACAAGTAGCATTTATCTCCAGGGATCATCAGACCTGCCCTTTTGTACCTAATCTGCTCCGAACTGGTGGCTCTGTTCAGCTAGCTGCCTCTCACTAACCAGGCAACTCTGCGAGCAAATGTGGCCGTAAAACCGCGCAGACCCAACATTAAATGAGATCTCAGGAAAGAATGCATTCTGTATGTCTGCCATTGTGTGCCAGCCTTCTTACCTGTGTAAACAGTGATGACGAGGGCGGTAATCAGCTTTAGCTTACTGCTTATCAGGAATCTGTGTTATCTGTGCTTTACAGTGGCAATTTCAGTAAAAATGCAGCGTAGTGAGGAAGCAGGTAGTCAGTGTTATGATAGCAGGGTGCTGAGCAAACTTAAGCTGGAAGGGTCACCTTGGGAAGTGCGGTTAATGTTCAGTGTTTAGATTATGCTGTTCCAAGTGAGAACTTTCCAAGAGGTCTTTGAGAGTGATGAACAAGCCTCCCGCAAAAGGAAGAATATCTGGTTATCAGTTTCCTGATAGAGTTCCAGATAAGGTGCTTGAAACCTCATGGTGATGCTTTCACACAGGGGCGCCGCTAAGGGGGGGAAAGTTGGGACAATTCTAAGGGCCCACGCCCTTTAGGGGCCCCCAGAGATCTGAATGGGTGTGGTAGGGGGACCCAACCTCATATTTTGTCATAGGGCCCAAAATTACTAGCGGCGCCCCTGCTTTCACAAGTAGACAAAAATCAAAATCCTGTCAAAAAAGCAGAGGCATTCGGCCCAATGACAAAATTTTATTGGGATATCAGTCATTTTATGTCAGTCATGTTAGTCGTTTAGTTTTTCCAAGTTAGTAGCGAGGAGACAGCGATTCATAAGTCAGGCTAACCTCCTGACCTAGCATGGGTGTCCAATGCCACAATATCCTGCAGCGTAATAGCACAATTACACGCTAGAGGGAGACTGGGAGCAGATTGTGGCCGGTGTGCATTAACCTCCTTTCAGCGTGACAGGCGTACGGATTGTGGCCATAGCAGATAATTATACAGAACAGCCAGAGAAAAGTTGCTCTCAATTGCAGCCAATTACAGATCAACCGATTTTTCAATGAACAGCTGCTGACGGCTGTTATTGAAGCAAACCTCTGTACGTCTAACTATGTGCTGTGGATAGAAATAACATCTGTGGGATACAGAACATCTACTTAAATTTCCAGCACTTACACTAATGTTTTTGGCATTGAAAAATGCTTCTACGTAGTATAACTACTGAGATGAATACTTGCCAAAAAGATCAGCCGTTTTTCATCCATGCCCTATTTACCCCCAACCCTTCATGTAGGACAGTTGAGGGGCATCTGGGGGCCTTATTATCTTCTCTGGGAGGAGCCGAACAGCAAACCACCAGCATATCTGCTAACCTTGGATGCTCACCTAGGGGGCTTCAGATCACATGCAGCTCAATCTGACAACACCGCCCAAACGCTGCTGCCCCTGCACACACTCCTCACACTCCCCACATACCCGTACCCACACAAAGCTCCATACACACAGATGAATGCACAAACACTCCACATACACACAGACACACCCACACCCCCACACACCCCATATACAAACAAGCACACACACACACACACATACACCCCACATACACACACCACATACCCACAGACACACCTCACATACAGATAAACAGACAAGCACCCCACATACACATACAGCCCCATATACAAAGATGCATGCACACACACACACACCCCACATACAGACATCCAAACACACACACACCTGCAACCACACACAGCCACATACAGACAGCCAAACACACACGCACCCCACATACAGACAGCCAAACACACACACACCCCACATACAGACAGCCAAACACACACATACCTCACATACATACAGCCAAACACACACACACCTCACATACAGACAGCCAAACACACACACCCCACATACAGAGAGCCAAACACACACGCACCCCACATACAGACAGCCAAACACACACACACTCCACATACAGACAGCCAAACACACACATACCTCACATACATACAGCCAAACACACACACATCTCACATACAGACAGCCAAACACACACGCACCCCACATACAGACAGCCAAACACACACACACCCCACATACAGACAGCCAAATACACACATACTTCACATACAGACAGCCAAACACACACACCCCACATACATACAGCCAAACACACACGCACCCCACATACATACAGCCAAACACACACACACCTGCACCCACACACACGCACACACGCCCCACGCACTCTACACCTGCAAACTCCAAGCAAAACATTTCAGCTCCGGTTCGTGAATCTTTATTTGACACAATGTATAAGTTTAAAAGCACATAAATGCCTAATTTGCCAGAGGGGCAGTGTTGATCTGTGATATTTCTGTTGATAAATGTCACTGCAAAAGATTGCTTATATGGCAATGTCATTTGAAGGGACCATGGATATTTAAACAACCAAACAAAATAGCAACAAATGCAAAACACCAAGACAAACTGTGATGAAAACAAACAATGTGTAATATTAAAACAGGAAGCAAAATTCAATGATATAAAGAAATATACATTTGCATGAAAAGTAAGAGACACAAATAAAATTAACAGCCGCTCTGGGCATAAGCCAGTAATTGGCCAGAAGGCTGTGAGAGGAAGGAGGCTGTGAGATGCTGGGGGCTGTGATGGGGCAGTAAGGGGGCAGGAGGCTGCAAGGGGCAGGAGTCTGTGATGGGGCAATGAGGGACAGGAGGCTGTGAGAGGCAGGGGGCTGTGATGGGGCAGTGAGGGGGCAGGAGGCTGCAAGGGGCAGGAGTCTGTGATGGGGCAATGAGGGACAGGAGGCTGTGAGAGGCAGGGGGCTGTGATGGGGCAGTGAGGGGGCAGGAGGCTGCAAGGGGCAGGAGTCTGTGATGGGGCAATGAGGGACAGGAGGCTGTGAGAGGCAGGGGGCTGTGATGGGGCAGTGAGGGGGCAGGAGGCTGCAAGGGGCAGGAGTCTGTGATAGGGCAGGAGGCTGTGATGGGGCAATGAGGGACAAGAGGCTGTGAGAGGCAGGGGGCTGTGATGGAGCAGTGAGGGGCAGGAGGCTGTGATGGAGCAGGAGGCTATGAGGGGGCAGGAGGCTGTAAGTGGGCAGGAGGGTGTGATGGGGCAGGAGGCTATGAGGGGACAAGAGACTATTAGGGGGCAGGGATGGCCTCCTGGACGTATCATTGTCACCTAGCAACTGCATCAACCTGGCCGTATCAAGCTCAGAGGACAGGCAGTTCATTCTGCCTCTATACTAATGTAATGAGACAAGAATGTCACTAATGTAATGAGACAAGAATGAACGGTCACTGCCCACCTTTGGGCATCTTGAGGCCAAAAGCAACGGCCATCTGCTCATGTGATGCGGTCGTGATTATGATCCGAGGCATCAGCCGTTGAAGGGAAAGGCAGATTCTCTCATGTTATGCATAAAAGCTGACAGGCCTGGACAGGCTGACAGGTCAGTCATAATGATATTTAAAGCCCCACCTCCTGAGTGCTGCCTCAGGGTCGCACGGTACTTCCATTCAGTTTTGGTGCTTGGTAAAAACCATGAGCAGCCAATATTTAATCAATACTCTTCCTCAGTTTAAAAAGTCTAAATTGTTGTTGTAGGTATGCATAAATGTCTGTTTTAGGCCATACTGTTAAAGCTCAAGTGTCAAACAACTCCAGAGCACTGAGTCCTGTGCAGCTCAGCATGTAAGGAAAGGCTGTTTTTTTCCCTTCACTGGGTCTATTAAGTTGTTCATGATGTTAAATGTCCAAAACGGTGACATTCGAGTCATGTCATTGAAGTAACAGTGCGTTTTAGGAGACAGTGCTCTGTCTTTGTGTAAAATGCGGATGGCACCTTATAGTGAAAGGGCTGCCTGCATGACCCGCTCCCCTCACTAGCCCCCCCCCCCCCCATTGCCACTTTGACATCTTTTTTGCTGAACTTCACTCACACACAGCGATTGCCTGACCTTCAAGACCGAGCAGAAATATGCACAAATTCCTGCAATCAAATTATGAAGAGGTCTGCATCTAAATTACGGAGAGGCCTGCATTTAAATTACGGAGAGGCCTGCATTTAAATTATAGACAGGCTCTACAGTTGCTATTCTGGTCAAGTCTTATATCCCTCTATATTGCATTTCTTATCATCAATCTTATATATGACCAGTGCTTAGAAAAAAAAACATTTCTTTTGCAATTTTGCTTTTATCTGATTTGTTGTAATAAACCATATAATAAAAAAATGTGTGAAGGTATTTAGATGATGCTGTTCTCTTTCCCTGCTGTAGCTGCAGGATTCAGAGGTGTTGTTAGTCAGGTCAGGGCTACCACGCTCCATGTTTCTTTTTTGTATGTAATCTATTACACCCTGGAAGACGAGTACCGGTACCCCCTAGCTGCAGGTGAGCCTCTGCCTGCCGAGAGTCTGGGGCGAACAGATGGTTGGCATGACACCAAAAAAGAAAAAAATAGAAAAACATCTGAACAGACGGAGGGGAAAGATGAACGGCACATGAGAACCAGCTCAGGAAGAAGTTTTGGCCAACAATGAACAGCTCTCTCGCTCCTTGCAGAAGATTTGATTTAGCTATGACAAAGAGGGCAGGCGTGAGACACCTGGAATAGGGGAGGGTCCTTTAAAGTCCTAAGGGAACAACAACCACTATGTTACATTTATTTATTAACAGATGCTTCTATCCAAAATGACATACGTTTTTGAAAAAGCAGGGTCAGCCAGTCCCTGGAGCATATGGGAGTTAAGGGCGTGGCTCAGGGAAATCACTCTGCTGACCTTCAGAGTTGAACTGATGACCTTCTGATCACAGACATAGGGGCCTAACCACTGAGCCACACAGGGCCCCCAAACTGAAGGCAAGCATAATGCTAGAACATCTATTGCAGCAAAGCTCAGCTTTGGATTTCTGTATTTAAATTGGGTGCAAAAACTTTACATAGTGAAATGCATTTAGCAAAGCAAAGCTTTCATGTTACCACACACAGATAAATACTGACCAATCATCATTCTATCCATCGCCCATAATCCCTTCTCCAGATAAGGGCTGTAGTGAGGCACAAGGCAAGAGACACCCCGGACGGGATGCCAGTCCATCACAGGGCACAATAACAGACAACAGACAGGGATCAGAATGTTATGAAAAAGATGAACTCTCACCCACAATTACCAATATAACCCAGAATTTGCAGCATTTCACTTGTCACCTGTTCATCATTAGCTAAGGTTGTTAGCCGGTGTTGTTTGTCAGAAATTTCTGAAAAAAAGGGAATTTGTAGAAATGCAAGGTTTTGATCCAAAGAAACATCAATTAATATATGACAGTTTCTAGATGTTTTTGAAGTTTGTAAGGCTTTAAATCAAATTGCAATTAGACTGTATAATAACTGGTATGAACCTTAACTTTTGATGTTTTTCAGTAAAATGAAAAAATACTAATATGCCTCTGATGTCAACAAAAATTTATCTTATGGTCTTATCTATATGAAAGAAATCTTGCATTTCAGCACTATTGGTAAACAAAGCTCTGGCGTTTTCAGTTACCTGAGTTGTGCAAATGTGGCAGACAATATTGAACTAAAAGGGGAAAAACTACATTGGTAACTAGTTATCATGTGGGTGGACATAAAATGAGAAATTTCCATAGTGGTCCAGCACTGCAGTGCATGGCATACGTGCTGAACGTGTGGATATGCATTTAATACATCAACTTAGTATGACTCTTATTATAAAGGGAGAACCTGGAATCACAAAGGCATCCTGTGAACCTTATTGAAATAATCTGTGCATTAAAGCCACTTCAAGACTAGGTGAAGATGAAAGGATTTTGTTACCATTGAATGGATGAGTGTGATTGAGTGGTTACTGCTATCAAAAGCGTATTTAACTCTTAATTCTGCAACATAGATTAAATGTATTCAGTTTGATCCTTGAATAATGCATTCAAGCAATAAAAGATAAAATGACAAAAAAAAAAAAAAAAAAAAAACGTTTTTGTCCCTTGTTAAATGCTTACCTGACATCATTAGATTTGAAACTAGGGGGAATGCAGCTGGTCTGGAGCAGATTTTAAGTATTAAACTTAAGTAGTTTAACTTTTACAAATTGAACTGTACCTTTAAAAACTGTTGCTATGTAGGTTGGCATGACAACAGTCGTGATACGTTGGGATAGTTTACGAGACGTATTTACGTCATCGCTTTTTACGTCTTTTTTAAATTAGAAAACACCCAGAATATTAATTATCTGCTTTTAAAGTGAAATAGATACTCGTTACATTGTGTTTTAATAGCACAACGTACAATAAGTAAAAAATTGAAGTAATAAAAAGTTACCCTTTGACCTTTCTGTTACGTAGCGTTTTACCCGTAAAGATGTCTGCGAATCAGTAGGTGTATATTATAAGTAACTAGTTTTTGTTTCTTTAGTTTGTTTTTTATTTTTATTTTTCAGCTACCCGAATATTAAATGGATATTGAACATTTGCCATGAAACTCCGAACTCATCATGACAGGTACTCGAACTGTGTTTATTTCGTTAGCTTTGGATGAACTATATTTATAAACACCACATACCAGTCGGGTGTCATTTTTTACAAACATTACTACTAGTTTGATACAAGTTATGCGTCGTAAACGTATCTATTAACTAGTCGCTATGCAGAAAGTGGTTCAACAGCTGATTCGATCACGGGAGTATATCGTTAACGTTAGCTAGATCCAGTCCAAAAGGGCGGCTTAATAATGTGATTTATGCAGTTTTAAGTTTGACATTTAATACTCCATAACTGGTGACGCAATGGACCCTCTCCGACTGTTTATCGAAACGTTATAAGTATTAGCGTCGTAGTGATTCCTGTGGCAAGGGGGGGAAGCAACAGGTGCTAAAACAGAAACGACTAATTAGTCTTCAAAACACGAGTCTGGTGTCTTCTTGATGTTGCATTTGAGTTATATATTAAGTGCAACCCCTGGTAAGTGTATAGAAAATCGTATAATTAAAAGGAAATTTATAATTAATAATTATGTTTCATAATTCACTTTTTGGCGTGTTTTAGGAGTTATTCTGCAGAGTCCAGAATATTGCTGAAACCAAAAGAATCACCATCTGTAATGCAGACCAACCCAAACGAGCTTCACCCTCAAGCAGGCACCAGCTTATCCCTAACCTTGCAACCTGAGCTGCTGACAAGGACGCCTGTGGTGGGGGCCACCGGAGAGGAGGTCCGGGTTTCCGTATGCAGCTCCTCCGGGGAGGCCAGTGGTCGGCCAGCATCCAGGAGGCAAAGAACTGGAGCGCATGGTCACACCCATTCCCACTCGCATTCTCACGAGCACCCCCATTCCCACAGCGAGCCCGAGTCTGACCCAGGAGACGCCGATTCGGAGGCTGGAGAGCCGAGCATGTCCTTCTCTGAACTGCGTTACCTCTTTCAATGGCTCCAGAAAAGTCTTCCTTTTATTGTGATCCTTTGTGCCAAACTAATTACCCAGCATGCCCTAGGTGGGTTATGCTGCCAGCTTCCTGCTTTCAGTTCCAGACTGTTCATAGTATTCTGTGTTTTTAGAATGACATCTTGCAGCTGCTTATTTCCATTGTTAAATTGGCAACTTAACAAAAGAAAATCCAATCCTGATTAACCTTGGGGTACCCGGTTTCACCACAGAAGACTTTATTGGAGAGATTAACAAAAACAAAAAAACACCACAACTGCTCCTTGGATCAATGTTTCTCAAACCATTCCTTGGGGACCTCCAGACAGTTCAGGTTTTTGCTCTCTCCAAATTTCCTGACAGTTGGGAGGGAGCAAAAACATGGACCGTCTGTGGATCTCACAGGACTGGTTTGAGAAACACTGCCTTGGACCACTAAGGCTCCCCTGACCTAACTGTTTTTTGTTAGACAGCTTCAGGCAGGACAGCTATACTGTCAGTTTGCTTGCTTAATTATCAAAATGTGAATATTTGTTAAGGATTACACTTCATCTGTTGTTACAGGTATTAATTGCTTGTGTAAACATGGAGGACTATGGCATTGTATTCATATTTGCATAATTTTAATAATTCTATATATCACATGTAAAGAAATGCATTTTAAAAATGCATGGGAGCATAAACCAGACCTGTTTTTTGCATTATGAATTTACAGTTTTATATGTATGTGACATTTGAGTTGTATGCTTTCTTGTAGGTTTAGCAGTTGGAGCTGGCCTGTTTACAACCTTCCTTTATGCAAACAGAAGCATCCAAAAGCAGGTCTTCCTGCAGGTAGGTTATTGTGAGCGTCACCCAACATGTTCTGAAGCTTCCCAGGAAACCCAACACATCAACTGGTGTCATTTCAGGGCCGGCGCTCCAAGCTTCACTGCCTGTGGCTTCTGCTGTTCATGATGTCCTCCACACTCCTCCTCTACTACACGTTCCATACTGAGACTCTTTATTACAGGTGAGAGTAATCAGACACTCTACAGTCGGGGTCCCTGAATGTAAACCTAGCAGGTTTTCATTACTGGTAAGCACCTCGTCAATGTATCCTTCTCATTTATCCGTTACCAGCCAGCCATTATACCAGCCTATGCACTGGGCAGCCAGGAGCAGATTTGGGCACCCCGTCATTGTAGGTAGAACAGAACAGACAGCTCAGTCACTTCCCCTGTGCAACTTCTCCTGTGTAACTTCTCCTTTCCACTGTCATTGCAGCCTAATCTTGGTGAATCCTAGTGTTGAGTTCTTGGGCTTCTGGGAAGTGTTGTGGACTGTGGGTGTGACCAACTTCATATTGAAGTTCATTTTTATGGGAGTGAAGTGCCTTATTCTTCTATTGCCTGTTCCTCTCGTGGCTTCCAAGTCGAAGGTAAGGCTGGTATCTCTGTCCAGCCAGAGTATTTGGCATCCTGCTTGGTGGATCAGTATTAGGCCTGTAGTTGATTTTTCTCTTGCTTTGTTCTTTAGGGCCGATGGTACATGCTCTTAGAAGAAATTGGTCAGGTTTACCAGACGATAGCTCCGATGCCATTGTGGTTCCGCTATTTGGTCACCTACCAGGAGGCGGACGGCTCCCCTGCTCTGACACTTGGTATCCTTTTAGCTTTGGTCTACCTCATTCTGAAGGTAAGACTGGATGAAATCACTTAATCATGAACTTTTGGCAATAGTTGGGATCCTTTCTAATGTTTCATAGTTCACAGAAGCCTAATTTCTGAAGTTTTTTTTAAATATTTCCCAATGTATTCTAACAGCCCTGCAGGGTATGACTTCAGCTATAGCTCTGACAGATACTGTTTGTTCATTGATAAAAGATCAGAATCAGACAGATTTATGTGACAGCCATGCTGCTTTCCCCACAGCTTCTGGGACTGTACGGACATTGGGGGTCTGTTCAGAAAACTATCCGGATATTTCTCAGCAGTCAGGTACCCAAAGTCATGGTTGAATACAAAATGGTCATCTTGCATAATTGGTTAAATTTTGAAAATTTAATTATGTATTTGTGTTGTGATTACGCACTCCATGGATGGAGAAAAAACAATTTAAAAGAAGCCAGGGTCAGCCAAACTTCACTCACCTGTTTATGTGTGTGTGTATGTCTCAAAGGGGAGTCAGATGGGATATGTAAAAACAAAAGGATTCCAATGTCCCTGTACTCATCCTTTAGCAAACAGAAAATAAAGCATCATTTATAGACATGACTAACTTGGGCTGTGCCTTCTTGGAAACTGAACATCAGTGTTTTGCAGAATAATGGAGTTACTGCCACCAAAAGCCAGTGCTTCGAAGCAGGAGAGGTCTGCCCCATCTGCAAGGCCGCTTTCAGGGAGCCCCGAGCCCTGCCCTGTCAGGTAAAACCAGTTTCGATGGGCAGGGGTTCAAGCATGGCCAATGAGTAGCGTCTAAAAAAATATATAAATTAAAGCTGGTCACCGGATCCCATATGAAATGTATACCCCTTCCTTTCTCCCGAAGCACATCTTCTGTGACGAGTGCATTGCATTGTGGCTCAACCGCGAGAGGACTTGTCCACTCTGCCGCACTGTAATAACAGACAAAGTCCACAAGTGGCAAGATGGAGCCACATCTCCCCACCTGCAGGTTTACTGAGAAACCAAGTGAGGGGTGGGTCTTTTCTTTGGGGGTTGAATATGATTAAACTTCATGTCGGACGAGTTGGCTTGCTTTACTGCTTTGCCGACTTTATAAATATGTCAACTGCAGTGGTCTTTGGTTAAACCTAGATTATACCGTGCTGGCACCCGGTGTCCAGAACACAAATCACACCCCATCACAAGGGAGTCCTCCTGTATCTTCTACCACATTGCAATCAGTTCTGCTTGTAGGAGCCAGTTTACTCTGTTTTGATGACTGTTCCTCAGAGTCATGTACATACTTCCTGGTGTTTTGAAGGGCCTTAAAGATACCAGGACTCCATAAATCTGGTAAATCCTGGAGGATTTGTTATCTGTTAGAAGGTAGAACACGTGTTATTATTTTGACTGCAGGATTAATATTACTCTTTAATAAAAATATTTGAGGTGTTTTAATGGTCTCGTGTTTGACCTCAATTAAGCTTGTATATAGATCGGGGGGGGGGGGTGAATGATTTGCTCATTTTCCCTGATTTGTGTTTCAGCAATACTGTGTGCTAGGTGCTACTTCTCATAGGAATAAAATCAACTAGCCCCCCGCTTACCCAAGTGCAGACACTTCGGTATTCAGATGTCATATGTTGTCGTTATGTCTTAAAGACTGTGATGCATTTTAAGAGTTTCTGCAGAACTGCAGTCCAATGCAATCACCTACATGTAACGGTCTCTCAATCTTTAAATATTCATTTACTTCCGTAGGATGTTGATTTTTTTTTTGTTTTCAGAGCTTTAAGCAGATTTTCACGATTTAAGAAATATGCAACAGTTACATACTGGTATGTATAAAAATTTGAATCCACACATACAGAAACTGTAGCTGTTTCTGAAGTGGTGCAGTAACAAATGAACCAAAGACTGGGGAATGCATCCATATTGTTACAGTGATCCTTTCTGTTGAAGTGTTTCTCTCTTGTTTTGCATCACTTAATAAAATGCTGGGGTGTCTCTGGTTAGTGTGATTTTGTTAAAGAGAGGCTTGAAAGTAGCGCACACATCCTCCTGCCAGGTAGTAATGAACAGACTTTAATGCCATTCATCTATTTGCAGCCAATGACTTTTAAAATCAAGGGCAAAGGTCAAACTCCACATGAAATGCATTTGTACTACTGTCCAACTTGCTCCTAATCTGATATTCAAAACATAAAAAAATTAAAACTCCACAGCATTTACAGATAATTCCCCCCCCCCCCCCCCCCCCCAAAGAGAACTTGTTTCAACATTTTATGTTGACTCATCCAGACCAAGTGAGCAGTCCCTCTGTATATTACATAGCTCAATAAAGGTAGTTTGTATGGCTATCGCATATGAAGAACTCAAGTCATTCTTAAAATAGATGATTTAAAAATGATTAGCTACTGAATTTATAGACAGTAACATGATTCCATTAGATTATACAGGTGCCTGATAGAGAAATGGGAGCATACAAGGAGTGGTGTATAGTTTCAAAAGCAAACCCATGAAATATGCAACAGCTTTTCAGAACGAGACGTTCTTTTGCATGAGGCAAGATGCACTAGGGGATCTTTACTACTGAATAATAAGAAAAAGAGGTAAAAAAAAAAAAAACACATACACACCTAGACTTCATAAAAATAATAAATGTCAATAGTTACTTATCCAGCACTAAAATAAAAGGCAAAATATATGGGACCGTAAGAACCAAACGCATGTTTCTCCAGAGGAGACCTGGTTTGGTCATTATTATGCAGCTGGCGTTTAAAGGCAACGCAGGTCCCTGGTTTTTGGGTGGTTGTTCCAGCTCCAGATCACAAATGACCTCTCCTGTTATAAGCACAAAGAGGCATATACAGACGGAGTTGGGTAATTCAGGTCCAGAGAGTAAAAGTCCAGACCGGGATTTTGTTTCAACCAACCAGTGAGTACTCTGTGACTCGTCATGCTCAACTGGTTGGATGACACTAAATCTTGGTCTGGACTTGTACTCTCTGGACCTGACTTACCCAACTATATATACAGAATGTTATGATCTAGAACTACATGAGGATAATGTATGTTTTTCCAGATAAAGATTATGTACATCTTTGAAGTTGAAAGAGAAAAAAAAAAATCAGCAGCTGTTTAGAAACACTGCCATATTATCGTGTCAGAAATCTCATCATAGCAGAGGAATCCATGCCCTCCCTCCCAATAATCCAATAAGTTTAATTACATTTATTTCTTTAAAAAAATACAAATAAAAAAATAAGGCAAGCCCAGCGATTACTACTAAGACAACCATAAAATGAAACCACAGCTTTTAACACCTAGTTAAGTTCAACACTGTATAAGAAAGGCCATCATAAAGCACTTGGGGAAAAATGTTTACAGATGTTGCCAGTAAACAAAGCGAGAATTTCTCCCTCCTGAACATGGCACTCCACTGACCGACAGTGCACAGGCTGTATATATATTTATAGGTATTTTGAAAAGGCACAGACTTACCATTTTTTTGCATCAACAGTTGAAACCACTTCACACTTCCATCAACTGAAGGGAATTTGGAACAGGAACTCAAAGTACAAATCCACACACACACACACACACACACATATATATACATACACCCAGCACAAGATCGTGAGCTCTGGCTATTTCTGATACCTGCAAATGACAGATCCGTGAATGTTTTGGTCTTCATACGAGTCCTTTGTCCTTTCACCTAGCTACACAGTCCTGCTTTTTGTCAAGTCTGTACCCACCCTCTGAAATACTTAGGTACTAAACAGGCCCTACTACTATACAAGATAGGGGGAGGGTAACTGGCTTCAGCTAAATAATATAGCTGGAATATATTAAGCAAAGAAATGATCCCTAACTTTATAAAACAAACTAATATGCGGAAGGAAAAAAATATATGTATAAAACCACTTTAGTGGAGAAAGACAAATCCAAACAAATAAATATGACATTTGCATAGTGTCTTTGATGCAGAATACAGGAAAATCTGAATGGCACTTGAATAAATTATACACATCATTAAAAAGAATCACAGTAAAGTAATAACAAAAACAGACATTTAACAGCTTGGAACTGAAGAAAAGTTCTGAGTGATACTGAAGGCACCACTCTGCCACCTACTGGTCAGCAAATGAGAACCCTTGGCTAGAAAAACCACAACTTGAAACCTCATCTCAGCATTTACTGAAGAACAAAGGAGGCAGCAGTGGCTGACACTCTGATGCAGGCTTTCAAGATCACAACGTGTTTCTGTATAGCGAAGTCCACCGTTCCGATACGCTCGTCAATTCATCATAGAATGAGAATCAAGCGGAAACAGCAGCGCCAGGAGCAGAGCGGCCTTCTCTCCGTGCCTTTTGACCTCACGTGTGACATTTTCAACAAAGAGCCTCCTTGCGCTGGACAAATGCCAGCCAGCCTGCTTCTCAAAGACCAGATTCCAAGATGGAAGCTCCTAACCTGTAGAGACTCCGCTCATCTGACCTCACGCCTGCTTCCCAGGAAGGCCAGGCCACTCGTGAACATTCACACAGCTCACAGAGAGTCATCTACTGTCTCCTACTGCAGACACCAAGTGCCTGAGAAGCCCAAGCCCATTGTGAACAAAACCAACACTGATCCAAGATCGGGAAACTGGGGACAAACCCACTATCCATAAAAGGAGGGGGACAGGGAGGGCGATCTAGAAGCAGCTAAACATCTGGCTAAACAATTATATACAAACGGGTGCTTGTCAACGTACATCATCTGTAACTCACATGCTGTCCTAAAACCATAAGATCCATACCTAAGACCTTCTGAACATTCACTGGAGCTCTATGTCACAGCTAGAACACTTCTCTGAGAGGTCAGAGAGGGCTGATTATGTTATACAGGATAGGTACGTTATTCTTTTTATTTTTTACTTGTAGGAATTCCGATGCATGAATGCTAACGGGGATTTAAAAAAACTTCAAGGGAAGCATCCACGTGCAATAGAGAAGAGACCAAATATCGAATAAAAATCATAGTGTTTATTCAACATCAACACAACATGGAGCCCTGACCTCTCTGTCGCGGTCACAGCAACCACGGCAACACAGGAGCCGCTCACGAAAGATATCGCTCTGCTGACTTGGATGCCAACAAGCAGCTGGGACGCACCATCCCGCCATGTGGGTCCCACCCCGAGGTCCGGATCTGAATACGTCTGCCGATTATGGACGAGAAAGTTATGGCTTTACTCCTCTGGCTCAGTTTAGAAAACAGATAAAGCCTCAGTGACAGTGAAGTGTTTAAGACATCCTGTAATGGACATGGAAGTCACAACATGGTTTAGTAAAGCATCAGTCATTTCTCAGGTGCACATTATAAAATAACCATAAAAATACTTCACCTAGCTGGGATGGACAGTTAATACTCTATGTAAGGCAGCAATTAAGGATTGGCCTCACATCAAACCGTGATATTAATCACAGAAAGGAAAGTGAAAGACAGAAGCTGTAATTTCAGCAGAGAAAATGACCTTGGAAGATCAGCCTATTATTATTATTCTTTTTTTAAAACAGTAAACTTGTTCACGGATTAATTCAAGTTCTTAACCTGTACGTAGATTCTGGCACTCGAAAGAAAGAATGGAGAGAGAGAGAGAAAGAGAGAGAGCAAGGGAAAGCGCCAAACTGTCGGTAGGGTGCTTGTCAGTCATACGCAAAAGGCCTTAATATTTGTGATGTCACCAGCGTTTCCTCACACGATTCAGAATGGCTGAGCAAGCCTGTAACATCCTCACAGCCATCTGCTACATTTGGTATTGGACATGTGCTAGAGCGCCGTTTTACCGCGCTATTCAGTCAGCAAGCCGTGTTTGACAAAATACACCCTCGTACTGGATATCTGACAGGCAACAAAGAGTGGAGAAAAAACCTGGGCCGCAAGTATCTTATTGGGTCAATCACACTCAAACCCACATCATTTAAATAGAAAGATATTAAAACCAATTTGTTCTTTTTTTTATTGTAGTGTTTATATACTGATCTAGTAGTATATAGGATGTTAGCGGCAGCTTGCTGCAAACCCATTAGGCGCATCACATATTTGCATTGCAAGACCCCAACTGATCCTTAAATTATAATACATTTGTTCAATGATTCGTCCTTTCATTCTCAAAAAGAAACAAAAATAAACAAGAGAACGACATAGCATCTAAAGTAATACTGTAGAAGAGAACTCCAACATTCCGTGGATGTTTGCACGCCGGTGACGACTTTCCTCCCGCGTTCATTTCATTTTCCTGATGAGCCAGAATCATGTAAAAAAAACAAAATTATAAAATAAAAAAGAGTATAATCAGAGTAAGGCCCAGCTTGAATCTGTCAAGCCAACCCAGGTGAAGATGAAAAAAGCCAGTCCCCACGTGGAGGCGGAGTCACACTCGCCATAGCAACAGGGGGCAGATGTATGATCAGGCTGGTGGTGAGAAGATGTGTCCGTTTCATTTTCTCGTGTCCGTTTAAAAAGAAAAAAGGAAAGGGGGAGGGGTCAAGCTGAGCGTCAAAGATTCATCCTCAGGTGCTCGGGCCTCTTTGAGATCATGGGGTAGGCCTGCTTCTTGAAAGGCCCTGGGTTGGTGCCGGCTGGCTGCCGGATGGGCAGGGGGGCCGAGGCCTCTGCACTGGCCGTCACGTCCATCTGCTCCACTGTGGACACCTCCATGGCCAGCTCTGTGGGGGACTGGAGGGATGGGGCCACGGGCAGTGGCGGGCCCCGGGGCCAGCAGTCTGCACCAGCGAACTTCACAGGGCTGAGGGTGGGTGGGAAGTGACATTAGAGGGAGGGGACGCACAAATAACCTGGAGCCATTCCTGCCATAACCTGAAGTGTTCATTTCCAAAAGAGGACTTTGTGAATTCCTGCGTTAAAATAATTGCTCACCAATTTCAGGGTCTGGGTATCTTAAAACAGAAGTCATAATCAAAACTGGATCAAAACAGGGGCAGGGCAATACCTCACAGGTGTTCTTGGGCTTCCCAGAAACCGTCGAGGTGATCGAACTTTTGGCTCGAAAGAGAATTTCTCCTTGACGTTCTCCAACACGGATGGAGCCACGTACGTAAAACCCTAGCGGAACAAGGGAGGAGGAGATCAGGGATGCAACCACGTGATAAAAATCAGGAAAAGGTTGAATGAGAGGGATGAGAGGCAGAGCATACAGAAAAGCCACGGATATCAAACACCATACCAGGAAGACTTGATTGGCACTCTCACTAAGCGTCGAATCGTCCGGACTATCCACCGGCGTCTGACTTGTGAACTTGGAGTCGAACTGGCTCACGTCATCGGCGGATTGCTGTGGGAACATGGCAGTAGGCGGTGAACCACGGAGTGGCCCTAGTGCTGATGTTTTGGAAAGGTCTATCACAATGGCGCCTACCAGGAAGGGTTTGAAAGGAGGCTCCACCTTGCGGGCGAGGAGCTCTTCCCAGTTGATGTGTCGGAAGAAAGGATGAGCCTATGAAAGACAGGAAGGCAGGTGAAGGACAGCTCCCCGGAGCCAAGGTCCCCGCCCGGCATCATGTGACGGACCTGCACTTCAGTGGCATCTCCTGGTCCGGCCCCCAGGCGTGACGAGGCATTCCTTTTGAGCAGCTGCAAGACAAAGCCCAATATTCAGACCCTCTGGTAATGGCCCAGATTGTGGCCAGACATCTCTCCAGGGACCAAGCAGGCCACACCTTTTTGAGAAGGTCCCTGGCTTCTTGTGTGAGGTAGGGTGGAAGGTTCAGTTTGCACTTCAGAATTTTATCTATGGTTTTCTTTCGGTTCTCGCCAGTGAAGGGTGGCTGGGAACAACGAGAGACAAGAACATCATTAGTAGCCAGAACACCAAAAGTGAAGGCTAGATTGTATACCTATCTCATTCATAAGGATAATTCCAGAAGATTCTAGACGATTCTTGAAGCTGAAAATGAAGCCTGAAAGAAGAGGACTATGAAGGAATCAGGACTCACCGCGCCGGTCAGCATATCGTACATCAGAGCTCCCAGACTCCACCAGTCTACGGCGCGGTTGTGGCCACTTCTCATCAGGATCTCCGGTGCCCTAGAGCAAAGCATAACAGACGCTCAAGACAGTATCAAAGTTCTGAGGCATACTATCATCCCCAGCATAGGGTGGACCAAAAGCACAACCACACAGGAAACAGGAAGTGACATACACATCCACTCGACCTACATATATTCTATGGTACCACAGAACGTGTGAGTGACTGTGTCATCGTGGATCGATTCTTTACACAGGCCGAAATCGGTCAGCTTCACGTGACCTGTAATTAAAAACACAAAAAACTGAATTAACTGTGTTTGGGGGTATAGAGAACTAAAAATAAAAGTTTGTTGTATTTTTTTAAATACAACAGTGCTTGGCGGATAATCCTGCTTTGAGGACAGGACCCCCAGCATGTCTGGCTAAATTTCATACACATTCAGTTGTGTGAGAGAAAATACATTTAACAATAGTCACAGCCCCTACCACATTTACTGTGACTAAACCTCTCAACATGTTTAATTACCATGGTTGTTAAGCATGATGTTTTCCGGTTTGAGGTCCCTGTAGATGATCCCTTTTTGATGCAAGTGTCCCAGAGCCATGGAGATTTCTGCTAGATAAAAGCTGAAAGGAAAAGCGAATCAACCAATGGCCACTTGTGACAAGACGGCTGTTAGCATGCATATCAGCTGCTAGCCCTACCCAGAGCACCCTCGAACTTACTAGGCAAATCACCAACACAATGACAGTGTGTATTCAAATACATTACAAATACATTAGGAATCCCAAAGCTATTATAAGGGTCTAATAATGTTTAAATCTACACAAATATTTGACTTGACAACATCCTCGCATTAACTGAGCACCTGATTTAGGATTCTCTGTTCAGATTCTGTTGTGATGGAAGCACTCACTGCTTGAGTGTTTACACCCCATCATGGCCAAGGGCCAGAGATCACAGTACTTATCATTGGTGTCCCGGGTGTTTCTCGGCACGATAAATGAACAACATGCTACGTAGCTACATACCAGGCCGTGTCCTCCATGAAAATCCCTTCTCTCTCTAGTTGCATAAATAGCTCTCCGCCTGTAAGTGGTGACATGGGGTCTTAGCACCCAGAAGAGCAAGACGAGCTTGAACATCAGTGACAAACACTTAAAAAAAGCTCCAAACCCCTTGATGCAGCACCACCTTCTTTGGCAGGTTCAAAGTGCACATTAACTTCTCAACCACCAAGGCCCTACACATTAAGTTCAATGTGTGAGTAGCAATAATGGGTTTAAGCTGTTAACTGGAAATGCTCACTAGGTTTTATCGGGACTGTACCAGTTTTTTTAAAACAAGGTACAGCTTGGCCTGAGTTCCAAGATGTAAGCTAGACCACAGGATTCTCTGGAACGACTGGGTGATTAGGTGTAAGAGTTCAAAAAGTCTGCCTTATGAAATTCATTTGTGACTGGTCAGCATTTACCTAGCCTTGGAGTGAGCTAATCTTCTAATTGTTTAGGTTGAGGCAAACAAGGAGCCTGGGGTAAGTAAAGCAAAAGCTTGATAAAATTCTTACACTATATGGACAAAAGAATCAGGACACTTGGCCATTACACCTAGAGGAACTTTTATGACATTCCATTCTAATTCCGTAGGCGTATAGACTTGGTCCCCCTTAGTCCATTCGTCCATGAAAGATTTCCACAAGATGCTGGAGTGTATCTATGGGAATTTTTTGCCCATTCATCCAGAAGAGCATTTGAGGTCAGGCACTGATGCTGGACATGAAGGCCTGGTTCACAGTCTCCGTTTTAGCCTAGGCTTTGTGTGGGTCAGTCAAGTTCTTCCACACCAGACTTATCCATGTCTTTATGGTCCTTGCTTTCTGCATTGGGGTACAGTTATGTTGGAGCAGAAAAGGCCCTTCAATCCCCAAACTGTTCCCACAAAGTTGTAAGCATAGAATTATCCGAAATGTATTGGTATCCTGAAGTATTAAAGACTTCCCTTCGCTGGAACTTTATCCCTCCTCCACTAAACTTTATAGTTGGCACAATGAGGTCAGACAGGTAACATTCTCCTGGCATCCGCCAAACCTAGACTCATCCATCAGACTGCTAGACAGAGTTGCATGATTCGTCACTCCACAGAACACATTTCCACAGCTCCAGAGTCCAGTGGCAGCATGCTTTACATCACTCCATCCGATGCTTGGCATTGCGCTTAGTGGTCTGAAGCTTGCATGCAGCTGCTTGGCCATGGAAGCCCATTGCATGAAGCTCCCAGCACACAATTTCTGTAGTGGGGTTAATGCCAGAGGAGATTTGGAACTCTACAGTTATTGAGTCAGAGCGCTGATGACTTTTACACACTCACACAAGCACCTCAGCACTTGGCAACTCTGCTCTGTTACTTTACATGGTCGGCCACTTTATGGCTGAGTTTCTTTTGCTCCTAGCAAGGTGCTAGGTGCTTGATTTTATACACCTGTGGCAATGATTCTGAATGAAACACCTGAATGATTAACAGATATGTCCCAATACCTTTACCCATAGAGTATGTGAACCTGCAGACTGGTTTAATGCTTTAAGTCATCTTGTGTTGCTGGTTAACATCCTGAGGCTCATTTAGCAGCACAGACTTTTCATGCCACGGGACCTGGGTCAGACACAGCTCTGCTCACCGCTGAGGTACTCCAGGATGAGGTACAGCTTGCCCCCAGTCTGGAAGGCGTAAATGAGATCGACGATGAATGGATGCTTGACCTCCTCCAAGATGTTGCGCTCGGCTTTGGTGTGTGCCGTGTCCTTCGCATTGCGAACAATCATTGCCTGCATCATCAACACACAGTTAAAACTCTGCACAAGCCGCTCTCTCCAACACAACCAGGACTGTGTGACAAAGTGATGACACATCATGTAGACTCAGCAGACCACAAACGTCACCAAGGCTTTTTAATTGGGAAATGGCTTCCGAGTTCCAAGTTTCAGTAATATTTATCTCTCGAGCACTTATCTCACTGGGAGCTTATGAAAATTGCATCTGATTGCAAATTAAAATTACATTTTTAAAAGAGTGAATAACAAAAAAAGAGTTTTGGTTTAGCATTTCAAGAATATAGAATGCCTCAGACAGTGAACAATGGCACACGGTGTCCTCAGAAGCAAAATGCAAAGAGTAAAATATAGGGCTGAGTCATACGCTCTAAAAATTATATCACAATATTTTCAGAGATTTTCACAATATCAATAATTATGACAATATTCTAAAATTCATATGCAGAAAATGGTTAAATATGATGGGTGCTTTTGAGTTATTCTAATTATGATCACCAAATTGTTTTACTAATAGTTATGAAGCATGTGACAAGTGTAATGAAAAATTACACCAATAACAGACTCGTGCCTTGATGCAATTTGCATAAAAAACATAACTGTCAATTATGCAAGAAAACAAGTGTCTAGACTGTATCACAATATTCATGATATTCAAATCAATGACAATAAACACAATATTTTAAAGATATATCACCTTTTAAAATATAAAATATGTGACAGACTCTGCCACACTGGCAAATAAAACATGGCCGATATAAAAAGCAAGCAAATCACAACATATAAAGTAAACAGGTGATTCTGAGGGGTAAAAAAAATCAGATTCTGGCAAGTCTTGAGCATTTTGCTCGCATTCCAATATAACCAAGTCAAATCTCTATCATCATCTCTAAACAGGCTAAAGGCTCTGCACTGTAAATGCACAGCATATAGACAGATCTGTTTTCAGCTTCAACTTATCAAAGGGGAACTTTGGTGGTGAGAATGAGATGACAGAAGCCGTCACATAAAACAGACTGATCTTCCGATGTTTCCGAAAAAGCAAGCTTTCTGAGCTGGTCGAGTCTCTGCACGTTAGCTACAGGTCCTCATAATACATCCAGTGTCTTTTAATTACACTGAGCAGGAATGCAACTGTGCATAAAGTTCCACACAAAGGACTATGAATTAGAACACCTATGTTTTTAAAACATCCCACAGGGAAGCCTATAAGTTAAACAACCTATGTTTTTAAACATCCGAAAGGGGATCCTATGGAATAGACCACCTGTTTTTAAACAATATATTATTTGTCCCCTCAAAGTTCAAAAGTCCCACCCAACAATCATTTCAAACTCTACCTTTTTAAGGACTTTCATAGCAAATATTTTTCCTGATGTAGCTCCGGACACCTTTCTAACTTGGAACACCTAAAGAAGAAATGGAAAGCATTGAAGTCAATTATAATTTCCTGTTCAATTCATATTTCATTTGAGCAATCATTCCGTCCGCACTATTTGTGATGCACATCTTAAGCTGTGATTTTAACTATTAACAAAACTCTGAAACTGACCTTAACTCGTTTGTGTCCATACACAGATTGTGATTATATTACCTTGCCATATCCACCTTTTCCCAAGACCCGAAGCAGTTCAAAACACTCTGGTCGAATTTGCTCTGTTCCTCTATTCACACTGTCTTCTGAGATTTCGAATTTTTCACAGCCATCCATGTTACTACGAGAGAAACAAACACACAATCAAGCAGCACACGTAACTTAAGGCAGGCGCTTTACATCGGGAATTAATTCAAAATAAACAAAAAGAAGTCCAGCTTCTCATCTGACACACTAGGACAAAGAAAACCAAAGAAGCAGTGAATGAATGGACATATGGTAATACACAGATCAGACAATATGACCACAAGATATCCAACACAATGGTCTCAAAGCGACAGTTATATAAAAAGACAATTTCTTGACGCACTTGAGAAAGAATATCAGACTCACAATTCGAAACTGTTGCATTGATCCATGAACTCACTGTTCTGGGCCTGCAATGGAAGAAAAAAAACAATTAGACATTAATCCTGATGAAGTAAGGTGAAGATAAGTGTGGTCACCATATCCAGGCACATGAATCAGATTGTCGTCAGACATGGATCAGACTTTCACGCTAAAAACCAGTCAGTGATCTCCTGTGTTACAGAAACTGTTTCGCACGAGCGCTGCCCCCCACACCCGGCCACACCCATTTAGCATCATAGTAGCACTGTAAGCAATAGGTAACAAAGTTTCCCTTGTGTTAAAATAGGATAGGAAATTAAAAATTGTGAGTCTTGCATGTAAAGTCATAAAAAGCGTTATGTGTACGTCATAAATCCGGTTTGTGGCTGATATCAACATTCGTTCATATGTATGGTGCTTCTGAGGTGCTGTTAAAGGACTTTGGTGTCGCTGAAATACTACTTTCAACAATTACACGGTAGAGGTATGTATGACGTGCGGTCACCTTCAAGACACTAAAAAACTACACCAAGGAGAAAAAAATCCAGTATTTACAGTGTCAACACAAGCTAATAAACTTAAGTGTACTTTTAAATCGAGGTTATCTACCATGTTAAAAATAACTCTGCTCATATTTAATGTATGAACTGAGGGGCGCATTTGTAACATACAAAAGAAACACCAGCTTTCTGATCTTTAAAGTGAGCAATGCAGCCTAAATGATTATCCCAACTTACTCATTAAGCTAACAGAGACAAGCTTCAAAGCTGTACATCATGAAAAATCCATCTGCATTAAAATATGCCCCGCCTCCAAATAATTTTAAGTACATGACAATTTCATACAATTTCCAGTCAGTATTTCACAATCGATCAGGTTAATGTTTATCTAATCATAACAGAGTGCTCGCTGTGACACTGGAAGTTAGAAAGCAAAACAGGGCAGAGGTGAGCTGTGTTTTGGGCAAAACATCACAGCATGGGAGTGTTGTTTAAGGAAGTTTAAAAACAACAGAAATATATTTAGAAACCCCAGTAAAAACATCAACACACACATCTACTATCAATTTTGAAACATTTGTATGACTAACTTTCTATAAACTGCCAGACTCCTCCAAAACTCTTCCAGTAAGTGTTTTGTTCCTTCTCATCAGTTTCCAATGAACACGAGTGAGCAAAACAAAAATAAAGTATTCTGGGGGTGAATTCCCCCTATATTTATTTTAAGACATTTAATTAACCAGCTACTTTCCTGCACAGTGCAACGTGAACAGTTCAGCTTTTTACCTTTTCTCCAAGTTTTTACAGCCTAAATAAGCCCTGGATTGTCAATTATTACCAATAAACTAGAATTCCATTCTTGACTGTGTAGTCTTTAATTTAGCCAAGGAGAGATCCCCGTTTATATAAGGACTGTAGCACATTACAGCAACACAAGCCAAATATTCCCCCAAAAATGAAGATATAAAGTCAATAATGGCAAAAAATATATCATACATGTATGCACACCCACATATATACTTCCTTATATACGTTTTTAAACTGCCGAGTGTGGTCAGCTATCTATTTTTAGCAACATTCAGCAGAAGATTACTTACTTATGTGATGTAAATATTACCTAAATAGTCCTGTTTCTGTGTTTGCCTTCATATTAAGCCAAACAACCAGTGTGTGCGCACACAAGGGGAGGCTGTGGCTGTGGTTGCGAAAAGCAGACGTGGAGCCTACTACGGGTGCCTCTCTGCACCGGGCAGGTGTTCTGACGAGTTGAGCTACCTATCGAGACGTACTTGAGCATGTGCAGTTCCACCGTTTGGGGTTGGGGTTAGGTTTTAGGGGTTAGGGTTAGGGTTTTAGGGGTTAGGGTTAGGACTATCGATTAGCACTACGGTAGCCTAACTCGACAAAGTAGTTCAACTCGACAGAACACCGGGCGTGTGAGCTCACTACGGTCACCAAACAGCAAAAGTATAACCGCAGAGCACAGGTTCCCCCATGCTCCATCAGCAAACACACACGACCGCCGAGAAGAGCCAGGGAGACCCGAGTCGCTAAGCAGCTGCCGAACCGCTGTCATCACCCCAAACGTTTTGACAGTCTGTTAGGCACTAAAAGGTGATTAAAGAGTGCCTGGGCCTCGCAGTGGCAGACCTCTTCTGCCGCTGTCACGAATCGGGCCCTTAGCTTTCTGCTGCAGTGACAATGTGCCGTGTTGCCCGCACCGCTGGGCCTGCCCTACCTGCACAAAGCTGTGCGAAAAATACAGCACCTACGGCCGGCTACTCACCCCATCTTCAATCTCGTCGTCAGAAACGTTCTCCTCTGGCTGGTCCAAGTCGATGTCGAACACGCCAGCCATGGCCTCGGTTCCTCTTTTCTGCGTTCTCAGTCCGAAAGAATAGGTATCGCAAGGCGCCTCATGGAAACACACTCTCGGCCGCCATAACCGGCTACGGCACCGCGCATGCGTACATTGCCGCCAAGTGAACGAAAAAGCGGCGCAGGAGGCACGTCGTCCGCTCTGCGCATGCGTGTAATGTTGCCTCGCCTCGAGGTGGACGCGAAATCGCCATGCGGCGCGCGTGCCGGGTTCGAAACTGTAGCGGACTCATCGGTAGAGTAATATTTGGAGTACGACAGATGATACCTTTGTTCCTGCTAAACGAAACATACACGTGGAAAACTTACACACGAGCGGCGTACGTCATTGGAGAAAAGCATAGCACGTAATTTAATTATTCGAGAAACATTTACATTAATTGTGCTATTGACTGTAGTGCAGTCTAGTTTTTAAATTGCAGGTTTAATAATAATTTAACGTTTTAACCTTCCTGATTACAGGAACCCCCTTCCCCATTTTCACATAAGTACTCTATAATTATTAGCTGCTATTGAGTACTACACTCAGTGACAGAAAAGTTAGGCACTCAGACAGAGTGTTAGAAATTAAATGAATCTGTACATGGTGAAAGTTAATATGACTGTATCGCGATGATTATAATATCAGAGTTGGCATACTGCATACGGTAGGGTGAGGTAGATCGGGGGACTTGGCCGGCCACGGGAGGACCTCATAACGTAGGCAGTCCATATACACGCGTGCCATGTGTGGACGGGCGTTACCTTGTTGAAATACTGTACCAGGGTGCTGTCTCAGGAGGGGTGAGATATGCGGCCGCAGAATGTCATTGATTTATTTCTGTGCCGTCAGGGTCCCCCGAATTATTACCATAGCTGACTTGAGGTCATACCCTCTGGCTCCCCACACCATGATGCCAGGAGCAGCGTTAGTGTGTCTTTCCACAACATTGGCAGTATTGGTCATCTCCCCTCGGCGCCGCCGTGCACGCCCACGACGGTCAGCTGTGGTAATGCAGAACTGAGATTCATCGCTGAACACGGTACGACGCCACTCATCTGTTCATGCCTCACGGTTACGGCACCACTCCAAATGCAGCCGTCCCTGCGCTGGTGTCGACGGCAGCCTACAGATGGGACGGTGAACCGGTAGTCCGGCTGATACCAGTCGTCGAGACACGGTGTGGGATGGGTGTTGTAGAGATTCCAATACACATGTCATGTGTAAAAATGGGTTGTGTAATGCTTGGCGCACTATACGACGATCCTTCCTTGGTGTGGTCTGTCTTGAGCGACCGGAACCTTCACGACGTGTGTGGGTGCCCTCAAGAGCTAATTGGTTCCAGCATCGGGCGACTGTGACATCTGCATGCCCACATGCCGTTTAATTGCACGATACGATCACCCGGCCTAATGCAAACCCACAATGCGCCCCCCATCAAACTCCGTCAAGTGCTGGTAATAGGCTACTGTCTATTTCGGCTACGAGGCATCCTGTGTCTGGTGACTAGACGTGGCAGCTCCTGGCAAATCGAATCATTTGCCTACCCATAGCTGGTCTGCACGTGTACCAAATTACATCCGAATCGGACCATTACTTCGGGGTGCTTAACTTTTTTTGTTACTGAGTGTATTTACTCCCACCCAACCCCCACCACGTAAAACAGTTTGATTCGCACTGCAGGGGGGTATTTTTCGTACTTGGATTACTCGTTTAGCCGGATATAATTGTTGACGATTTGGCATGATCCTGGATCTGTCGGTTTTTCGAAACTCTTGCTGAGTGTGTTGTCATAGCAGCACATCCAAATCCTCAAACCTGCTCGGAGCAGGTTTGTTCTGTGTAAAGGATTAGCTCACACACGTAATCAGTGTCCGTGAGTTGAAATCCATTCAGTCATGGTCTCGCCGTTTCTGGATGAGCGAAGAATTGATATCAGTGCACAAATTATAAGAAGAGAATTTCTTACAGTGTTTTGCGCTATCGACAAGATCGTTTATAGCTCCCAGATAAAATTATTTTTGAAAGATACCGCTTTAGCCGAGGAGGAATATTGTACCTCAAAGATTTATTAGCACCTTGTATTATATTAATTCAAAGTCAAACTAGGCGAAGTATGTGTGTGTGTGTGTATATATATGTATATATATATATATATATATATATATATATATATATGTGTGTGTGTGTGTGTGTGTGTGTGTGTGTGTGTGTGTCAACACTTCCTTAAATTATAATTATAAAAAGTTATACACCAATATTTACCAGTTTGAAATATATTCTTGTACTTCACTTTAACCTGTTCCCATGCTCTCATTCTGCTTATGTTTGATCTGGAATTATGACATACAGTAAAATCCCGTTATAGCAGACTGGCATATAGGCTAACCGAATTTGGCTTATAACGCACAAACAATTTGGTCTCCAGGGCCGCTTTTAGCTGTAGTTTTGTTCGGCTATAACGGTGATATCCAGCACAGATACGTAGCAGGGCTGCTTTTGCCGTGTTACCCCTTGTGCATATTAAATCTTGAAATTCTTCGTATCCCTCGAGCAAAAGGTCCTGCTCCGATGGCGTGAAAAAATGCGCCCGTTCTTTCGTCATTTTCTACCAGCCTATGAAAGACTTGCCGATCATGTTTTCTATACTCGATATATATGGGCTTTTCAAGCAGAAGCGGGCGCACGCAATCATCTCAGATGAATGGATCCAGCTAGACTAGTCTGCTACACATCTGCGTTTGAAAAACCGACTTATCCCGGATGAGTCTCACTGGCATTAACTCATCCAAGATGAGGTATCTGATCTTGGATGATTTAAGTGACGTACGGAACCCCCCAGGACTGACAATGTTACATATAGTAGGTTGCGGTAAACAATAAACAAATCAGTTACTTGTCCTTTTATTTTAAAGGTATTACAAAAAAACCAAGTCACGACCTACAAGAACTATATCTGCAAACTCCTGCACTTCCTAATGTGCTTCTGCATAAAATTGCTTATAAAACGTACGATCCAATGTAGACTAATTTAAGCTCTTGAGTGCTAATTTTTCTAATTAAATTTTGCTACTCCTTAATCATTGCAATCTACGGTGTGTTGGCACCTGCCCAGGTTTGGTTCCCGTCTGCGCCCGTTGTTCCCAGGATAGGCTCCGGGCCCCCCGCGACCCCGGTGGGGATTAACCGGTTACGATAATGGCTGGATGGGTTAAATACGTTATACGACGTGTTAAAATAATTTGGAAAAGTCGTTCTTACGGATGTCACACGATGTGATTTAAACATTTACATTTATCAAAATTTTGATCGCCACAGATGTCAGCTGTCCGCGTGTATCCTAGAATTTACCCACTAGGCAGCAACTGCTTCCTGTTCCCAACATTATCTGCATAAAGTCAAGTGACATTGAGCCAAAGTTGTTAGCCAGGCTAGCGCAACAGCTGCGCATCTCTGGCGAAGGGGGGTGCGAGGATCTGTTCCACTTGTGCCAGAGGTAGAGCTCCGGGAACAACTGCTTTAAGGCCGCGGTGTCACCCAGCGCGGCTGGTGTCCCCACACATGATCTTACTAAGTTTAAACTTTCCACGTGGTTGCTAAATCCCTGAGATCTGAGCCGCCGGACACTGCAAACTTCTGCCTTTTAGAGAGATCTGCGAGCTGGATTCAGCGTCATGCATCTCGTGTATACTCTTTCGGTCCCGGAGGGCTTTGCGTGTGTCAAAGCACTCTTTCTAACCTCCGATCAGAATTCAGTGCAATAAAAAAGAATCAAGTTTTAAAAAAGAGTAATGCTAGACGCGGGAGGGCGTGGGTGATTCAGTTAATAATTCTGTAAATGAAGCTTGCCCTGAAGGGGGGATTTTCCTTTTTCTTTGTTTTAGTTAGACGGTTATTTGACGTGTTCCTGGCACACCTGCCCCATTATAACCTGATGGGGTCAATAAAATCGCCCGGCAATAGCGGTTGTGAAGACTATAGAGGAACAAACTGGACTATTATCAAAAGACTGGATTGGTGTTTGAAAAGATAATTAACATCTACACTAACATCTTAAATGTATAGCGTGGATGTTTATAACTGATGTATACCTACTTAGAATGATTCTTTATAGATACCATGTATGGCCACTGAGGGGCAGCATTGTTTAACAAACGTTGTACTTGCCATAAAGGTCAACTGAAGAATCCAGCATTATGAAATCCTGTTTAACAAGATGACAAAAATATTTTTCTGTTCTAATTCGTTCTGGCTGACAAGACTAGAAGTATTCTCTAATGGGGGATCCAGCATCCTTCCTGCTGGATTTCATCTCCAGTGACACCAATGCCGTTTGATACTGTGGATTCCCCCCCACACACACCTGATACAGACGGCCACTTGGTTTGCAGGGTAATAGGAGGCGACGCGATACCCGCCACAAGTATCCTTATGCAGGAACCACATCTCTCTGCCACAGGCGCACGAAATAACCTGTCATCTTCCACTGTCGCTCAGGTAACGTGGATTACGTCCGTTGCCATACCGACGCAAACTTGCCCAATAACCACGAGCCAGATCTGCTTCCCTGTTCAGCCTGCACACACCTCCCACAACAAGCCAGGACGGAATCGTATGGGCAAGCACTTCCGCTAATGCTCGGCATGCGCTGAAAATGATTCATTCATCTATTACTATAATCAGCTTTCACTACACTGGCGTCTTTGCAGTGCTGATGTGACTTGGCCGTGATTTCAGATGCTTTAGTCACGCTAAGATTAGTGTGTCATTCACACAGAACACTGGCAAAACGGCTACAGGTGGAAGCCGCAGGTTTAGTTTTGCATTCAGTTCGTGATGACGTTGGCTCGCTACTTCCTGAGTACCTTGTGTACCCAAGCGGTGTAGGTGGGGTTGGGAGTGTTCCTCAATTTCTCAGAGATTTGGGAGGAGCTGGTCCCTGATGAGATAAACCTCAGACTTTAGGAGAAATGCAGGTCTGTCTCCCATTCAACTGCACACAGCAGCACAAACAAGTCAACACTCATTAATGCATCAGTGGGAGACTACTTTACCTCCATTTCTCCATCTGTAGGCCATCCGCCAAAGCGGGGGCTCTGAACTAGATGAATAAATCATGCAGGGGATTTTTTTCTCTCTCTCCTGTGAGTAAGTACATTTACTTGCAAATGACTTCATAGGGTACTTTCCAGATACTATTTTTCTGACCCAAGAAGCTTGTTTACCACTGCCCCCGATTTGCAGCATCTGAAAATGCATTCCACTGTCAACGCAATAGATGCTTTGCAAGTGATTTTATGTGCGATATTGAGGAAACGTATTTCCAGGGGTTTGCTGTGCCGATTTAAAAGAAAAAAAGCCTCCAGCGCTGGCGGCCAATGGAGCACAGGTTGTGCCAGGTGTAGGACCAGGTGCGGCCCCTGCACTCCCCCGGGAAAACAGCATGAGATGATCTGCACGGCGCTGGTAGCTGACGATAAGGGACAGTCTTTCGCAATCCGCAGATGAGCATCTTTACATGGAATGTTCTAGGGAAGCGCTCCAAAATAAATAAATTCAATAAAAAAATAAGTAAACACGTCGAAGGGTGCGAGGATGACGTGAAAGCAGATAGGGTCCAGCACTTATCTTACTGTTACACACGTCTCTTACGGGGCGAAAACCTATCCTCGCAGTGGTTTGTTGGTTTTTCCTCAATTGCCCATCCAAGTTGCTTTATGTAAGCGTAGGACCAGATAGTTTACTAATTGCATCGTCTTAATAAAACGCGACCCCTAAAACCCGCACGATTGTGCGCCCGTGCACCGAGAATCCCCGCGCCTTCTGCGGCAGCTAAAGCGTCCGTGTGATAATTCCGGAGCAATGAGTTCATCCTGACTTTGTCTGGCTGTTGGATGCGTCCTAGCTCCATAAGCTCCGGCGGATCCTCGTGCACTTATGTCCGGTCCTGTATGTTCCGCTAACCTATGGGGTTTGTTTACAACTTCACCTATCGACTAACCATTTGAAATAAAAATAAAACAGACGTGGATTCAAATTTTGGGAAATTTGCCTAAAAACACAATATGGTCACTGTTTTTAGTGACAGTTTCTATCATTTTATGAGTGATGTGAATTCTCTAAAAAATTATGAACAATTTTGGATGTACTACTTTAATAGCGAATATTCATGAACAGTACAAACATGTTTCGTTCAGCCTTAGGTTCTTGTTCTCCGTAATTGCACTAAACATTTGGGATGTATTTTGCACTATAAGGGTAATTAAGTAAGCTCAGGAGATAGATATAACTGAATATCATGCAGCTGAAATAAATATTTGAGATTATATTTGAGTCAAACCCAATGACAAACTATATACTCTGGGGAAATGGAAATCTATACATGCTTATTTTAAACGGGAAAAGACTGTTCAAGATATTAACGCATTTATAACATTAAGGAAAAAACGTTCTGTGTTATATTGTGAACTCATTGTTCCCATTGTCATCGACAAAATTTGCCTCCTATACATTTCTAGCTGGTACTGTAGAAAAAGCCCTGAACAAATGCTAAGCAAAAAAAAATAGAATTAAAAGATTTTTTTAGCGATCCCCACAGAATTCTCTCTGTGACATTTGTTGAAGCAGCTATTGTTTTGGCACCTGGTGGGTTAACTCGAAAATTCGCTTTTGTTAGACATTTTCTTGCGACAGCCTTCTTCCTGTACCCATCCCTTGTCAGCGACCCGAAGAAACACCGCAGGAGACGGGAGAGTTGGGCAACTGCGGCCGTAACGGCTGTCATATGGCCATAGCTCCACGCTGACCAAAGCAAAACCCAGCAGGAACGGACTTAACACACACACGACGAAGAAAGAGAGAAACACCTGTAGGATGAGGATGGCGCTATGTGTGCTCAGATGGTCACCGGTTCAAATCCCGGAACTGGAAGAGTGACTTCACCCTTGTGCTAGGTCTTTAATACTCCAGGGACTGCACAGCTGACCATGCTTTCTGAAAAATACAAGCGTCTGCTAAATAGGTGTGGTCTCAGACTATGTCCATGACAGGAGCTTGCGTAACTGGCCACAAGAATAAACTATTGGGAGGATGACTTAAATGGAGAGTGAACCTGGGACTAATTAAAAACTTCTTGCTTTAATGGTCTGAAGTAGTTGTAGTTAGGCAAAGGCTGATGCTAAAACAGCACGTGAGACACAGTAGCTAAAAGCTTTAAGTTGTAACGTTAGAAACTCAAGCTCACTAGGGCAGACAAGGCTGTTCTTCAGCCACCAACCAGCAGCAGCACAACATTAGCACCAGGCTAATTATTATAATTAAAAAAATTACATGTTCTGCATTATTCAGAAGGAACTGCTCATCATGTCAGCGATTTAGCCCCTGACAGCCGGCCGCGTCAAAGCGAGCGTCCAGGCGCTCGGCGTGCGCACGCGTGGTGGTCGGCTGGCGGGTGGAGGGCAAATCACAATGGCTTTTTAAGCCATTCACGATCTGCCAGCCACCCATCACGTGACACGGATCGGCGGGAGGGATCGGAATTCTCTGCACCTTACGCAAGTCGACGCGTCACCTTTTGAATACGCGGGGCTCTGTGTGCCAGAGTTCCTTGTGAATGAGGCAGCATGTCCTAGCAAGGACAGCTTATCAAAAAGTTTTTTTCCGGGGTGGTGGGGGATTGTCTCAGGAGGAAACAGTGCGACACCAGCTAATCAAAGGTTATAACCGTAGCCTTGCCTAGATTTGCTCATACTTGCATAAACCGTGTGGTTACGTAAGATAATTTAATTAACACAAATATTTCAGACTTGTTACCTACAACCAATGTGATATCCAGTTACAATACTAGAAGTGCCTAAATAAGGGCTGAAATTGTCCTTTTGAAAATATGAATTTTATTTGTTCCCAAGCACTGTTATTCCTTCATAAGCCTTTCCAAAACAGCCAACTAAACAATCCGCTTGCAAAAAATAGGAACAAATACGAGAGACCCAATTAGAGCTGTAACCTTCATCCATATTGGTTAAGAAGAACGGAAGAAAAAAACAAAAAGACACAAAGGGGCTTCAAAGGTTAGAAGAGACTTTATTTTAGGGAAAAAAATAATAGCATATGTGCAGACAGAGTTTTTGGAAATTATTGAAAAGAAACTTCTTTGTTGAACAGGATGTCCTGGGGGCAACAGAAAAAAATGTACAAAACAGACCATTCTGAAGTCACCCAAATTTGGTGGGGGGGGGGGTTAAAAAGCCCAGAATTTGCCAGAAAACATTCAATTCATCATCATGAATCTTTTGTGCTCCTGTAAAGAAATAATAATAAAAAAAAAACACAACGGTATGTAGGAGTTGAACTACGAACAGTGTAAGAGCGAAAGCCTTGCAGTAAGAAAAGCAGGAAGTGTGGAAAGTGTGCTGCATGCAGCTGGTGTGCACCGCCCCAAGCGAGCACCGTGTCACAATAGCTGTGTCGCAATAAGGTGTGCGTTCCTGATTCGCAGGAAATTCTTGCAGCCGGAGCCAAGCTCCTGGAACAGATAAGCCCCCTTTACAGGAAGGGAATGACAGTGTAGGCAAGAGGAGAGACGGAGACTCTGCCTGCCTGCCCTGCTGTCACTGCCGCTGCTGCTGTGATGAAATGCAGACACAAAAGAAAGAGGGAGAGAAGCAAACCGATAAAGAGCGGGTGGCTTTGTAGTATTTCAGTGTTCGATTGGGGGGGGGGGGGACACACAACTACAGTTGGGACACATAGAAATGGGAACTCATGTAACAACTATAAATGGCAGACGGAAAAAAAAACTAAATTAAAGAAGTAAAAAAAACAGGATGCTTGGTCAGATGAAGGGGCCCAAAATGTCAGACAGCCTACAGACTGTTGTCGCCATGTGATGTAACAGCCAACACCAGTCTGATAAGCTATCTGACAGGATGGGAGAGCAATGGACACGTCTGAGGGAGGGAGTGCAGGACTCGGGGCCGACACAGAGCCCGAAAGAACAACCTGATTGTACTTACCAGCTCAAAGGGGGGCCAACTCACAGATGTTCATGGGGGGGGGGGGGGGGGGGGGCGGGGGGCTCCACACAGGGTCGTAAGAAAGACAGCAAAAAAAAAAAAAAAAAACATCTGAAAGCGCGGTTTTGCTGGGAGTAAGCAGGAGGGAGGCAGGGAGGCATTAGTGGCATGCCGATCCCAGTGAGGCATGCACCGGCAGCCGAGTGCATGGAGTGCGCGGTGAGGTCATGCGAGGTGATGGCCCAGCCGGCTTCCCGGCCGACACTGCACTGCGGCGGCAGCGGTGTTACACGTATAAACATCTCGCGAGCAATTAAACAGAGGGAGGGGCACGGGATCCGCTCACAGCCAAACTGACATTCCCCGCAGGCAACACGAGAAATTAAAAAGCAAACTATTTAGGGAACCACATGTAAAAGACGCCTTGATGCCTCATTCTCCGGAAAATTCAAATGAAACACAAACCAGAGCGAGCAACCCGAACTTAGAATGCTAAAGAATTTTAATGTCACATTTACCATTCGGTCAAAACTACTTCGGGGGGGGGGGGGGGGGGGATGGGGCAGACCGATTCTACCCAAACCTCTTCATTTGTAAGTGAAAAACAGCACCAATGGCTCCTATCCTGAAAAAAAGAAAAGTAGCACTGTGTTCCCTGTCAGTCAGGCACTGGAAAAATCCACCAGCCACTAAACAGCACAGGGCACCGACCTCTCAGAGGAACTCGTGCAAATTTCAGTCCGAGTGAAACTTTGACACCAAGCTTTTAGACTTTAAAAGGGGGGGGGGGGGGCAAAAAAGCAGAGAAAACAGAGGAGCTGCAGAATGATTCATGGCGGCTTTATAAAGTGTGGAGGGTCAGTCTAAGCGTACAGAGTAAAAATGACACGGACTGCAGTATTTACAGTTACAAATGAAATCATTTTCTCCCAAAATCCATTTCTGTACTATTAAGATATAAATGTGCATACTGATAACCTGAAGTAATTATTTACAGGATGTGCAATCAGTTTAAATACCATGTCTATCCATTTAGATATTGCTATCCTTATTTAACAATGTGGAAAAACAGTACTGATAAATAACGTAAAACAATTAAAAATAAAGCCCTGAAAGTAAGTCATTAGTATCACAGTTACATGACCTTACACGCAGAAAAACTAAACCCATTAGGCTCATCTGTACAAGCACACACCAGTTAAATAAATCGAGTAAACAGAGCGAGTGCTGTTCACTTTACTGGCAGCCGGGTGCTGCCGGGTCGCACGAGGACTCGCAGCGACGCACGTTAGCCACAGACGCATGCCGTCCAACTGCCGCTCAAAGTCTGAAATGGGTTTTATATTGTCTTTGAACTGCACAGCCTCCGGGTTACCCCGTCCACAAAGTCAAGCGGTCGGCATATAGAAAGACATTCTGCAATAAATTATGTTCAATGGCGAGGGAGTAAGAAAGGGGAAAAATAGCGGTAACCTACTGTAAACACAGAGCTCTACTAATGAAAATATAAAAATGGCGATGACGATGAGGAGAACGCCGGCTTAGCTATCAGTTAATCACTTGGTTTTCTCTTCTGAGTATTTCTTGCTCTGCATTCTCTTGGCGTAACTCTGTGCCATGGAGTTAATGATGGAGCATACGAAATAGCAGACCATGATGATCACCACCTTCTCGAACAGCCAGGACAACCAGTTCTCCCCCTGCCGAAAGAGAAACAAAAGACGCGCCCGGTTAGGGCAGGTGAGTCCCCAGGACGGACGCGACCCATTACACTGGGACGGTCATATGACACAGCAGGCGCTGATGTGCTCTGCCTCCCAAAATCTCATAATTTTGTAAAGCTGTCATTGTAGATGCACCCCTCCCATGCCCCCACCCTGCGCTAATGCCACCACCCACAATAAACTGACATCACTCATTATTATAACTTTTTGTTAAGGAGAGATGAATTGATGAATTGCCCGATTTTTACAGTAAATACCGCATGGTGTGCGGCTATTCTGGTGGTGGGTCCCGGCTAACCCTGGTTGGTCACGCTTCTCTGAGACACGGCTCTTTTGTTCCTGCTCCCAGGGGGGGAGGCGCGTTACTGGCAGACGCACCTGAGCCCTCTGCCTCCCGACACACTTGGGGGGGGGGGGGGGGGGATCTCACAAGAAGGCGCGTGACTCAGCAAACTTGCTGGCAGCTGAGCTCAACCACGACCCAGCCCGCCTCAATGGGGTTCCCAGCCCCTGCAGCATGCGATCCCAACCCGTCTGAGCCACTCATCACAGGGATCGCAGAAACAAAGCGGCCAGTCATCCTAACAGAACGGAGCTTAGGAACCGGGGGGGGCTGCTTACCGCTGGAGTGCCCTCGCCGGCTCGATGGTGAAGCTTGGCCCGCTGAGCTTCCAGGTAATCGCTGAAGGGCTTCTGGAGTGAGGCGCCCAGCACCGGGACCACTCTGGGACATCCAGAGCCCAGGCGGAAGGAGGGAGGGAGCAGGAGAGGGAGCGAGCGAGCAAGCGAGAGAGAGAGAGAGAGAGAGAGGGGGAAAGAGAGCAACAAGGCAAATTACATCAACATCTACTTACCATTCAAGGATTTGGACAGCAACAAAGGGGAGCTCACTGTCCTGCCTGTACGTTACACAGCCTGCCAGCATTAATTCTACAGGTAATAGGCTCCTTCCCACAATGCGGGCTGAAACAAAGAGCTGCCTAGTCAACCAACTGATCCCAGCAGACCAAACTTTAGGAAACGAGGGGAAAAAAAAAAAAAAAGATAAATAAAATCTGCATCAAGTGCTACATTTCCTATGAGCTTCACAAAAAAAAAAAAGAAAAGCCTGGGGAAGAAGTGATGAGGCAGAGGGAGCTGGGCCACCCTCAGTCCCCCGCAGTGCTCCCCTGAACAGCTCAGAGAGAAATGAATGACTTCTCAGAAGTCTCACATTTATCACTGGCAGTTCCTGTAAGAACTGGTTTCGACCAATTAATGAGGAAGTGAGTCGTGCCTGTGTCATCACTGGCTAAAAAAGGGGCGGCCCAGCCCTCCCGAAAGGAAAAAGGAGGCGGCCTGTTAGAGTAAGACAGCCCATATTAGGAAAGCCTTTATAAGACTCAGTACCCCCCCCCCTCCACTCCCACACACAGAAGGAAAAAAAAAAGAAGAATGCACTACCACTCTAAGTGGCCCACCCCTCTCGAGTCAGGAGTTAGTGATTAATCACAGAACAAATACAACACAATGGACCTCACTTAAATCCCGCTAATATAGCTAGAAATACATATTCCAGTTATTAAAAATCCCTCCTGAGGCTTTGTGTCTTTGGTGCCTGGAGCCACCCATAAGTGAACCTTCAAGACAGGGCCACCAGCCTCTCAGAGGAGGGGAAGATCTACACACAGAGTTAGCACACCGCAACACAACGTGACAACACGTTGGGCATCTCACGTCACCAAAGACGGCAGACGGCTGTGTTTCACTCAACCATTAACTGGGAATAAGGTGGCTGAAGGGCTGGGCGATCAGCTAGGCTACGGCACGCAACAAATAAAAAAAACCCAACAGCTATCCAAACACTAAAAAACTATTTAAAATGTTTCATTTCTAATTTATATAAATTCAGATTACAGTGTGGACAGGCATATTAAGGCCCATACAATTAAAATACACTCTAAATAATATATATATATATATATATATATATATATATATATATATATATATATATATATATATATATATTTTTTACGAAATCCAAAATTCTAATCTGACAACGTGTAGAGGCTGAAAGAAACAACCCCTACGAGTGTCAGCGATTGCGACCACGAGCAAATTGAACTCCATGAGCAATATTGAGTCATGGGTCCGGCGAATCAGCAGGCCACAACGGGCCACACCACACCGCGAGGTACGGCGAATCAGCACGCCACACCGGGCCACATCACACCGCGAGGTACGGCGAATCAGCACGCCACACCGGGCCACACCACACCGCGAGGTACAGGCGGTCGTCGTCAAGCCAGGGTTGTTTCCATTTCTCACGATGTTGTACAGTCTAACGCAAACCTCCAAACCAAAAACTTTATCCTCAGCCCACATCCAAAGAAACCTACATAAATAATGCAAATTCATTTACTCATGGTACAACTTTTTATACCATCAGTGTTTATTTTTTGAACACTTATACTAAGTTTTTTAAATACCTTTCATACAGGTCTCACTTCACTGTGTTTATCTAGAATCAACCATTGTTTCACCAGCAATATTCAGGGTAGAAGCTAATCAATAAATAGCTACATTTCAACATATCTGCCAATTAAATCTTTTAAAACACCAGTGCCCAGGCTTCTTTATGTTACCAAAAATAAGCAGCTTCCTATGTGGGAGGAGGGGGGGAAATGAATTATTAAAAAATCCCTTTAGGCTATATTAAGGCACATATATCAACATTTTTTCCAAAATTACAAAATGGGTTAAAAATCACAAAGCATATTGCAAGAACATTACATAATATACATTTACTATGCAGATTTTCACAATAAACACTATTCCCATTGTATGAGATTTTAAACATCACACCAGGGAAACGCATTAATATCAGCTATAAAAGCTTTAATTAAAATTGTGCTTCTAAAGATAAATGAGTGTGCAGATCATCAAGGGGAGACAAAATGCGTCTCAAAATTATGCTTATGTTTGAGAATTACTGCACTGTATCCTGCGCCGAACACTGCACTCTTAAAATATCATTTCAAAATTGGAAATTAATTAGAAAATAATTACTGATTGGCGTTATTGACCGGAGGGAAAACCACAATGGTCAAACATATATATTTTATATACTCTCAGAAACAGACACAAACAAAACACAGCACAGAGACTTCACATTCCAGAAGATGGTATTTTGCACCCGAGAATAAAACGTGTCAGTTTATGAATGAAATTCACAAGATGGCTATGATTATATTTTTATCAGACTAATCCTTGACCCCATCCTTTCTTTCTTGTTATAATACTAATTCAAAAATCAAATATAAATGAATTTTGAACTAATATGAAACACTTTAAACTGTGTAAAAATACAAGAGAGAAATTGTGTATATGTTACATAAGAAATTATGTCAGGAATTTTACCCACCTTACACTAAATAGTCCAGCAGTCCTTAAATTCAGTTTGAGTACCACAAACACAATGGCATTTACAACAAACGGGCAGAAAATTTATAAAATTGTGAAAATATGGTGGAATGAGAACGGGGGGGGGGGGGGGGGGGGGACAGCAAAAGCACACTATAGTAACTGATTATCGTGAAGTAAGATGACAAGAATTTAAACTCACTATTTCATCGCAATGTACCATTACGCAAGCAAAAATACATCCGGAAATTCATTACAAAAAATAAAGTCATAAAGTCCAAATCAAATACACACACACACACACACACACACACACACACACACACACACACGTTTGTACTCATATCATTGTGGTGACTCTCCATTCATTTCTATGGGGAAAAACTCGAATCATAACAATGACAACCTTAACCCCTAACGCAGCCCTAACCGTAACCATAAGTAACCAAATGAAATACAAGAATTTGGCCATTTTTAGTTTTTGACTGCGGTCACAGATTTTTTATAAAATACAGTTTCCCCTGCTGGGGACCGAAAAGGTGGTCCTCTCAACATCAAAATAACAGATTTTTATCACATTACACGGACATTTAATATATACACGACAGACACACACACACACACCTGAAATCAGTGGCATAGATAACGGACAGATATAGCGTTCCTTTTAAGACCAGTGCAGTACAATGGCAGTACAGCTAAGGCTGGGCCCTGAACACACAGATGAGTAACGGTGTCAAGTACTATAAGAAGACGGAGGCACTACTGACACGGGCTTTAAGACAAAGCAAGAAGGCATTTAGCTGATGCTGACTTGCTAACCTGCATGAGCTCATCATCTAGGGTCTGAGGTCAGCACCGAGCTGAGAGCAAGGTGACTCAGGCCTCAGGGTTTGGCCTCCACGCCGTTTCCCAGACCTGCCACCGCACTGACTCATGCAGAGCCGGGCCTGTGTATCAGTGTCAGGGCAATAGAGCCTCACGCCAGGTCCAGTGACCCCACACCGGCTAGGGAGGGAGAAGTGCCAAGCTCTGGGGATAGCATTTGACACACGGTGCGAAAGGAGGGCGACATGCCACCGAAGTCAAAGGAAGTGAGCCGGAGGATATGCTCCCATGAACAGCCGCCTGAAGCAGCCATCAAACGGGTTTCTATATGAGGCAACTGAGCCAGATCAGATAGCGACGGTTTCCAATACGTTCAAGCAGGATGTCGAGCTGGGGGCAGACTGAGCAGCATGGCGGCGATGCGGTAACCGCCAATCAGTCACCGGGGGAGATAAAGCGAGGGCTGTTCTGAGGAAGGCCGCAGCTTCTAAAAGCCAGCCGATCCAAAGTAGTTTACAGGGTTAAATGCGGCAGACATTGTTTAGGATTTTAATGGCCTATCATTTCCTGCTGGCGAGTTAAAGAGAAAAAAAAAATTGTCACCATTCATTTCCTTGTGACAAAATTCCACTTGTGATGAGTCAGAAGAGACCTTTGACAGGGCCTGTGGCCCTGCATGTCTAGTGCCGTCAAGGGGGGGGGGGGGGGGAGAGTCAAACAGCGTGCAGACCTCACCGACGCTGCAGGGCCCCTCCATACACTGCAGTGGCAGAAGCTGCTTGGACAAAGGGGGCCCACGTGCTCGTATGCAGCACACCTAGGCTGAAAAATGAAGCTCCTTATTTTTAAGAATGGCACCATCTTTCTGCAGTGCTTTTAAAGTGGGAGATGGACCCAAGGATGACTGAAGTTAGGAAAACGGCATTTACCGGCATGGTGCAGACAAGCCGCTGTGAAGCTTTATCACATTTTATGCTCTCTCTCTGACCTCTTACTCCCAGAACGATTCAGGCCCAGAATTTCCAAATTCCCATAAAAGGAACCACAAAATCTTCATTTAAAGGGTGAAATTACAGGCGGCCAAGACCAGTATTTGCAAAAGTATTTCAATTTAAATCATATTTATTGTTGCTATATAAAAAAAGAATCTCATACAGAGGTAAAATGACAAATCCTTTAAGTCAGACACTTCAGTCATACAGTTTTGTAAAAGGAATATAAGACTGAATTCAGAGAAATTTAGACCTCAAATGGAAGGTAAAGTGTAGTCAGACTTGAGTGAGATAAGCCTTGATCACTCCTGTTTTTCAGTGCGCTACACTCATATCCCAGTTAATTGGGGGCCTTCCCAGTGACCTCATCAGGCAAACATGGTGCCCGTCTTGGAGGGGGATCGCAAAGCCATAGGGTAAATTTGATGGAGCTTGAACTGTCTGTTTTTGCTGTGAAACAAAGTGCTAAATAAAAAGGATGGGGGGTGTGTGATGAGATCATCATTTATGGGGGGAAATGACTTATCCATACAGGTCCGTTGGGTGTGCCAGCTAAACTCTCCCCTGGGAGCTGGGTATCAGGAAATGGAGGGCCAATTATACCAGCCTTTGTCCGGACGCTGGTGATCTTAGTAAGATTAAAACACAGCCCTTGCAATAAGTAATAATAATAATCATAATCATTATCGTTATCAATCAAGAGGCATGTGACAAACTCTGGGTCCAGCACCAGGTCCACACTGCGAGCCACAAGCCCTGACTGACGGCACAACCTTCATGAAGCCCCAGCTTATACACAGAATATCACAGTGCGGATTTGCATCAGGCAGCTCGCAGACTAAACAAAAACACCAAGGGCCCAGGTGTTGCCCCATAGCAGCACAGATTTTGTAAAGCAGAACACACTGGCATTCACAAGCGTTGTTCAAAATGATACTTCCTAATAAACGACAGCCAGAGGTGGCTGAACAGCTACCAGCATGATTTTCCTAATCGCTACCAGCAGAATGAGATGTATGAATATGAAATATCATAAGGCATTTAACAACCAAAAATATCAAAGACAAGAACAAAACCTAGTGAATGCTGTCACGCTTTCGCCCACAAAACATAAAATGCGTTACTGTACGCAGGCAAGTGGGACGATTACTGCCTGTACACACCGGCGATTTCCATTAGATATGAGTAACAGGAATAAGGAGGGATTTGCTGGTGGCCTTCTGTCTAATATGGTAGGATGTGCAGGCTACTTGGTTTGGACACTGAAACCACAGGCAAAATACAAACTAAATACATACCTGTGCTTGGAATGAAGCCTGGAAGTTCGCATGTCGCAAGAGGGAAATTAAAAACAATATGTGTGTGTGTGTGTGTATGCATGCAGACACACACACACACACACACACACACACACACTACCATACATACATGTATGCACACACACATTTTTTGTAATTTCCTTCTTGCGACATGAAAACTTCCAGACTTCACACACACACACACACACACACAATTATATAAACACATACTTACATATAGATATGAATGGTTTTAATACAAATGCTTTGTCCATAAATACTAAGCATCAAACCGGTCAAATTTAATGATTTATCAGTGTCACAGATTGTACAATAATTCAGTATGCAAGTCTACAGAGACCTCGTCTGAACACGGCCGATGAGCTGTTCACTGATGAAACTCCACTGAGACTGCAGATTGTATTACTAGACATAAATCAGCGCTGATTCTCCAGTGTGGGGTCAGCACACTATATGTCCATTATTACCGGGGAAAGTACCCAATTGCAGGTCACTCATTCGCACGCCTGATCTGGGGCCTGTCTATGCACACCGCTCACACTTCCCTGAATTTAAACAAAGCAAATTCCTAGCCCTCCGATTTCTATTTTTTTTGTTTTTGACCTCAACATGAGATAAGGGGTTAAACTGACTGCCATCTGGACATTTTAAGATGGGGGGGGGGGGGGGGGGGGGAGGGGGAGGTAGGGGAAATGGAAGAGACTTAAAAACAAATGTGTCATAGATGAATAAGGCGGAAAGCAAGTCGACACATGGGGTAGACAGGATGGAGAGCGGCATGGATAAAATCAGCAAGAAGGCACATGGAACCCTCCACACTGTGCAGGACAGTTGATAGGAAGCTGCTGCAGGTGCTAAAGAAATGAACCGAACAGTTCAACACGGACGGTGTCATGCTGCCCTTATGGCTCATCACTCAGTGACAGGGCCCCCACTCCAGATCCCCATTTAGGAACGACATCCAAGCACCCGGTGATCACAGATTGGATCCTAGGGAATCCAGTGCCCAGAAACCCTGTGATTTAGGGCCGAAGTTACCAAGGTGTTGGGGTAGCTAATCTGGGAGCCAAATTTAATCTAACTGCCCGTAATGAAGAGTCAAGCAGAGGGCCTCCTATGGAATGGGCGGTGCCTCACATCAAGAGAGAAATTCCACTGAAATTTTCACAGGTAGATCAAAAAGCTATTCACATCGATCAATGGCACCTTTATAAAAGGCCGCGTTACTCAGGTGACCCGGGGCCTAAAACTCCCAGCTTACTCAGCGATGAGTAACACATTTGAAAACACTGCGGTGAGCAGTTTTCAATAACCTCTTTTTTTATGGAAATAGCTAATAGAAACCATTCCCTCATTTTCCCCCCATCTGCAGGGTGATCTAGAGGATATTTAACTTTTTTTTTTCTCCCTCAATTCCACTGATAGGATGTGGGAGATGTTGCAACACACCTTTTTAAAGTCTTTAATCATTCTTTGCATACCTTGTCTTAGAGATTATCCTATACATCCAAAATAAATAAATCTTCCATGTGAGGGTTTGGACATTGTGACGATGATTGGAAGATTGATGATTAAAATCCTCAGTATTGACAAAGATTTCACCATTGCTCCGAGGGCTTTGTGACACAGCTTTCTGAAATGCTGCACCGGATATGTGTCTGCTAAACAAATAAAAGGTGAATGTACACTTGTGATTATTATTATTTATTGGATTAAGAGGAATCCCAGCAGTGAGTCCTAACGCCAGTGTTTGAATAGGTACAGCACCAGGCACCCAAAAGTACAGGACGACATCCCAAATTAAAAAAAAAATAACTACGGTGCTCTTCAGAGGAATGAACCTCGACACACCAGTAAGCAGAAATGTAGACGTTCGCAGGGAAAAAGGACAGATCCTCCTGAACTAAGCTGTTACGTTGTGAATATTCACACGCTTAAATATGGACGCAGGCCCTGCCCAGGTGCAGGGGGAGACCAAGGGCAATGACCCTGCTGGCGTAGGTATTAAACAGATGCTTGTTTAACGGTTACTCAACTACCGCAGAAGGTAAATGATTTCACCCTTATATCATAAGCTGATAAAAAGCCAGCTGGTTAAAAACATACCCACTCAAACTTTGCAATTCAGCGCCGGGATACAGGCAACTCTAAAAATAAAAAGCAGATGGATCGGACGCACCCTCGCCAGTTCACACAGACGTGAACTGCTCACATAGGAATGCGAGCCTGACGGCTGTGTTGTAGCTCAGGTGAGAGCAGTGCTGGGCAAGCCTGGGGTCGGCGTGGACCCCTGGGACTTCACAGGGGATTCCTCCAAGCCGCATGACTGATGCAGACTACTCAAACACGCCAGGGTGAAACATTTTCCTAACCCAGCCACCAGGAACTGTAAACAGGCCCCACTTAAAACTGGCCAGAAAATATACTTATAACTTGGACTGAACATAAACACTAAGAAGGGGACTAATTAGAATCGGGATTCCAAGCAATTTATATAAAAAAGAAAGACTTTTAAATGTAAGATATTACTGAATTTTGTTACCTCCAGATTTTATAATCTTAAAGGGAGCGTTTTCACAATATTGTCCATGTCAAATGCAAGAATCAATGTCACAAGGTATAGCCAATGTCAGAATGTAGTGACTAATCAAGGAGCAGGTGTGTGTTTACAGGGGGATGAAAAGTAAGCAAGAGGGGGAATAACGAAGCCTTTTATCTCATTATTGTTGTGGATTAATTACAGCTGAAGCTCTGGTGACGCATTCTTTTGGCCAAAAGCTGTAACATCAGCAAAAACATGGTAAGACAGGAGCCCACTTATGGTTTATCCAGACTGTAATTAAAATGAATATTTAAAAAATCATCAAAAGTCATCTTCGGGAATGGTCTCTGAATGAAAGACAATCCATTAAAGAACGGTCACACAACTGAGTCATGACAAATGCAGATGTCCGCAAGTGATTTGACGGCTTACTCAACAGAAATATCTGAAAATGTGACTGATTAAGTCCTATCAGTCTGAAAAGAAGATGCATTCTTTGTTACATTTCGGTCCAGTTCCTTTTAATTTATTTAAAAATCTTATTTTAAAAGGGCATTTCAAAGCACTCACAGTATTGAGTTAGACATGGAAATATAATGAAAACTGAAAAGTGATTAACATTTTTGGCATCAACATTCTTCCCTGTTTGGAAAAAAAATTTAAATATTGTCTTTATCACTCAGCCAAACAGTTGAAACCAGGTGAAGAGCTATTTTCAGGTGAATTGCTTTTGAATGGAGATTACCCTCAATTCATATACTAAAACAACGAAACAAAACAAAAAAGGGTTCTTTCTTATGAGATACTTGGGTCATTCCATTTTAAATACGCAAATAGCAACAGATTTGCATCACCATTTTTGAAAAGAATGAGATTAATGTGATGTTTTTTGTAGGTCGAGAGTCACATTGTTTTTTTTTTAAAGTAAGTGTAAAATAATTTATTCCCAATTAAGTGGGAGAAAATTATCCCTCCCCCCACTCACCTTGTGAGGCTTAAAATTGTATTTATTTATTTAAACTGGGGACTTCTCTCATGAAGGGGAGCAAGTACCAGGTCATCTTTTTACAAACAAGTAGTACAACTATATTTGTATTTCATTACAAAATACATCAAGCCCTTAATTTTTTTTTTTTTTTTAAATAAGCAAGAGATGAAATTTGACCTTGAAAAAAGAAACTTAGACTTAAGCAAAAGTAAAATTTGACCACATCAAAAGTACAAACTATAACAGTAGCTGTAACAGTAAAAAGAAATTACTGCGCATAAGAAAACACCCGGAATTGTCATCTTTTGTTACCCACAGTGTAGAGGAGTCACTGTATCTAAAATGGATTTTTTTTTAACAAAAAAAAAAAAAAAAACATTTTTAAACTCTGGAAGGTATGTGTAATTCACAAGACCAATTTAATCAAAATCAAGACTTGACGCAAAAGCCTCTTTTTTTGACAATTTTTTAATTAAAATGGAATAGCCCACTTCTGAATTGTCACCCTTCCGATTTTACAGGCTTAAATACTGCCTCAAAAAAAATCACAAATAACCAATTGGCATTTCCTACTTCAGAGCCCAGTTCAACAAATTAAAAAAGAAGCTTTATGCAAATAAATGTCAGAAGTACAGTCAATGTCAGAATGTAGTGACTACATTTTCCAACGAACCAAACAACTGCTGTGATAAAATGAGTTCTGGGTCGCAAGTCATGCAAAGTCTTTCAGAGGATATGAAAGTCTACCTGTTTGCAAGCCTGCACGCCAAAATCAGTTCAGACAGATTGACCATTCTACCTAACTTGGGATACCAACCAGCCAGGCAACATGTGAAACTAAGGGCAAGAAGATGAAATTGGGCTCTGAGTAGATTTTGAAATACACAAATTAGGTTGAGCCAACCATTTAAAAACTTAAAAAATTAAAGGTAAAATAAAAGATTCTATTTACGTTCATTTGTAGTAAAGCAGAATAATAATAAAGGTAAACGTTGCCATGTATATACTTAGAATATATGCAAATTATTAAGGATTGTTCCATCCAAGAATTTGTTAATGAACTTCTCAACATTTTACAGTTTACAGATTAAAAATTATTGAATAAAAATTTCGGTGGTTTGATATTACAATCATATAAATTCAGATTCTAACCTGTTACTTTTAGGAAAATAAAATACCAGAATCCTTAGGTGATCCTTCAGGTACTACATGTGTAATGTTACCGTTCCTCACTAAGAGTTCATTTTTACTACATTCTCTGTTACACTTAGTTAATCTTTAAAATCACATCATGTGATACTGAAATTATCACTGAATTCAAAGGTCACTTCCTCATAAAACAGAAAACAAAGTACAATTTTTTTTATTGGTAAAAAATAAACTAAAGCATAAATATATCAAGCAATTATATGATTAATATGGATACTATATATAAATTCATATTTCAGTATTTCAAATGTGATGTTTTAAGACAGAACGGTATAGAAAAAGGCATATAGAAAAGGAAAGTCATTTCTCATAACTGTGTACCACAGTGATAATTTCAGAATTCATATCTAGTTTGTTTGAGAAACCTGATTTGCAGCTAAAGTCGTAATGACTTCAGTAACCTGAGATACGATCAGAATGGTGCATTCTACAGTGTTTCATATAAGAGACTTTCAAAGAAAATTGTTATGAAATTAAAACAAAATAGTCTTTAACAGTGCAACCATCACTGAATTCAGACTAATAGCATTGGGGGGAGGACGAGGAGGGTTTTCCCATTATCACATCCAGCAACATCTGCCGGAATTAATAAAAATGCAAGATTAAACACCACAATGCACTATATGATCCTGGTCAGAAAAAAATGTACCAAATCCAGTGGATGACAAAAGGAGCAATTTTACACACCTCAGGGCAAATACTTGAGAAACCGTTTTAGCACAATAACCTGCAAAACGCACCACACAGGTTCCTTAAAATTTGCCTACAAACCATATTATTCATTTTAATGCCACCTCCATAATCCATACAACTGAACTAAATTGTAGAGAAAAGGTTTTGGAATTACTAAGATAGAAGTACAATTAAAAATCTCAGAAAATGGACCATGTATAGGTTCTTTTTTAATTGAGAAACTTAACAATAAAGATAATTTATTTCCATTTCTATTGAGATCCATGGTTCTTTTGTATGATATGTTCTAGTGGAGTCAAAATAGAGGGACAAAACATACAGCTGCCACAAGACTCACCAGTGAAGGTCATTAGCAGCTCACGCACAGAAATGTGAAATATCAGTATTATTTAATTACTCAACAATTCACTTTCTTCAAGTTAAATGAGATGAGCATGCATATTTTAGAGTATTACAGAATCAATGCCTTTCCACACTGCACACGGACACAGTGATGACTTCACGTGATGAGTGATAGCTCAAAAGTAAAGCCCTTTCAGAGATTATTATTCATGTAAGTGATTGTGTCCACACACACAGTGTGTGCAAAAATCTGCAGTGGTCACCAAGATCATCAGCTTTAGTGGCTCTGAGGCACCACGCAGCAGAACAGCAGGATGGTGAGACTCATCACAATAACCGGCAGTTTCAAAACTTTTACTGCTCAACCAACGCAAAAGCGAACGTACTACAGAAGACAAAGTAAGACAAAGACCTAAAAGACCAGGGTTATTGTTATAGATAAATGAGTACAGGAGTGTCAAAGTTCAGCTGATTAAAAACTGAAGTACTAAATTTACAAGGTTGGGGGGGGGGGGGGATCATCATGTGGAAAAAGTGTAAATGTGGGTTGGTGCTTGAAGGGTTAAAAAGGAGAACATCAGTCCTACAGTGGATTTAGGTTAGAGCTTCAGTGCATCAATGAAGCAAAACCCAAGAGATTTGCAACTTGGTAGAAGGGCCACATGCAGGAAACTGACAGTTAAAAAGTTGTAAAGGGGAAACTTCAGAACGGAGAAAAAGTTCTCCTCTGACAAATACAGAAACTTGTCAATCAACGCAAATGTACGAGTTTCAGTGAACGGTTCAATGGGTTTATCAGACCCAAGAACTCAGCTCTGGGAAGAAGATGATGAAAGAAAGAAAGAAAAAAAAACCTCATGACCGCATCTGAAAATGAAGAGTTTAAAAAGCGGCGGCAAAAACATTGACTCAAACCACTATCATTTGACAGAATTAATCACACACTGGGAGAGGAAAATAAAAAAACAAATAAAAAAATAAAATGAACATCTTGTGGATTGATAAAGTATCACTGATAACTGCATTTAATCTCTTAACGGTGTAGCAAATGTTTCCATTGCATGATTGAAAAAAATACAGTTGATTTGAGAGAGAAATTTCACTGGGGGTTAATTGGAGTTGGGTGGGGGGTAAGGTGGAACCAGGCTGAGACTAAGCTGATGCAATCTCCGCCTGAGATTTCAGCATCGTTTTTCTCAGTTCCTACGCAAGCATGTGGTCAGCGACACACCCAGCAGCAGGTGCGAGGCCAAACTTCCTGTTGCTGTGGGCCTGCTTCTCCAGGACCATACTCGTAACACTGCCGTTACAGAGGAGTCGTCATCCCAGGCATCCAGGGCCCGTGAGGGGGTGGGGGGAGGTGTCACGGGGCCTAGCTGGGGGCGCTAAGCCGCAGAACATGTTGCCGTGACGCACGCGCCTACAGGACGGAAGACAGGTCTGGACAGGCCCTTTGAGTGAGGGTCGCGCCAGCTGTCCCCTATCAATGGGTCATTCCTGCAGGGCCTCTGAGACACCCTGTTAGCGATGTGTCTAAGCCTTTTACAGCATCTTCACGCCACGCGTCCGGAACAAAAGATCTCACATAATATCCACAACATGAACCGCGTCCTTGTGCCGTCACCGTGGCACATGTGTCTGAGACAAAGACGTGGTAGGAGGGACAACGAAACCAAATAAATGTGCCAAATCAACGCTCATGACTCTGCACACCACGGGACCTTGGGCACGGGCTTACGGGCTTCTATATTTATAAGTCAAATGACCCCATTCAAAAACCGATCAGACTAACTCATTCATGGAGAGATGGCCACAAAAAAAGCCAAAAGCTCTCCATTGTCCTTGAACTAACCAGCTTCATCATCGTCAACTCACATCACAATTTCCGCCCACCAGCAGACTTTGAAAGAGCACAGTTTCCCGCCCAACACTGAGGCAAGACCAAAAAAGGGAGGATGTGAGGCCCCGTCTCAACCTTCAGCTCCCATTAACTCTTTCATCTCAGACTGTGGGCTGCCCACCCCCCTCTTTCTCCCCTTCTACTTCTTCAGGTTGGTAGTTGAATTACTCACCCGATCAGGGACACCATCTGTTCCACTATGTGCTTGCTGAACGTTATGATAACAAACAGTTTCTGGTGGGGTGGGGGGGGGGGGGGGGGGGGGGAGAGAGAAAGAGAACAGAGAAAAATATGTAAATGGTCAAGCATATAGATGTCAAGTTCAAGACGTATAGATGTCAAGTTCACAGGAAATTTGTTCACAGCCAATTATAGGATACCCTCAAAATTAGCAAGACAGAAATGAGGCTGAGGACACATTGTCATTGAAGAGAACTTTAAAGAGGTCTGAGGTCCATGACACATGCCCGCCAACTCATTAGGCTCAGGGAGGACATGGGAACACCAAAAATACAGAGGGGGTTAGTGTCTGGTTAAAAGGTGAGCAGACTCACGCAACGTTGTCTAGAAAAGAAAACCAAGACCAGTGATTTACTTGTTGAGTCTACATTCCTAAAATTTGATTAGTCACACGGCCAGACTGGACAAGAGAAAGAGCAACTGACCATTAAGCTTTATGAACATAACTCATTAATCTTTGATTACACATTCCGTGATGAGTTGCCATCAAGGGGTCTTTCTAAAGCAAATGTTTCTCATAAGATCTATTTATGACACACTCCTGCAAAGTGGTTAACGGGAATCATTTATTCAGTCTTTGTCCAGTCAGACTGTGTGACTGTAAGGGAAAAAACTGCAGTCAAGCTACAGAGGTTCATTGTTTCATCTTTTGCTTAAAGACAGACAATGGACATGCAAAATACTCATTTGACAAAAAGTTCCCTTTTCATTACAATATATTACTTAATGAATCGTTTTCACCATTTTTAGATCTCAACCGAGAGCTTTCAGTTACATTCTCAAGATTTTGATTCAAAACTCCAGAACATGGTGTAACTTGTTATTTCTGAGACAATGGTAGGAATGTCAATTATGTCCAGCACATACTATAGTATTTGAGGTGGCGCACCCACTTAATGAAAGCGGACATATATGCTGATTTGCCACATTATCAATGGCTTGGTGGTATGGTAAAAATATGCAGACCTACTATAAATGCCCAGAGATCAACAAAAAAGAATCAAATACCTTATTCTAAACCGTTTAATAATTAGCTGTAATCTTATCCTTCTCTGTTCCAGGAAAAACTGCCAGTCACAGCAAAAACCATTATTCATTGATATTGAAGCATTGCAGAAGATCAACCTCAGATCAAAAATTACATTGAAGAAACTGACTGCAGACCAGACAACAATCGTTACTCTCCATCCTGTCAGCAAGATGACTAAACGTGAATCACAGATTAACAACAAAGGTAACAAAAGGTCTCCTTGTTTTTGCGACAAATCCCAGGAAAGAAAATCAAGCTAAATCACAGAGTAACATCTACACACTCAAAGACACACACTCATTGCTTGCTAAATATAATCAGCATCGTATCACATTGTATTTAATCATCATCAGGTTCATTGCAGAAGCTTGTTAGATATGCTACAATTATTTACCATACGCACAATAAAAATTATTAGAATGCCCTGTAAACAAATGCCACCAGCCCCAGTGTGGTTTGGGTGGGAGGCCAATGTATTATTGTGGTATCATTAATGCCTGACCGGGAAGACCAGGTGTGCTGATACCCCATTCAGTGAAACATTTCAATCAAATTATTAGGGGTCTGAACCTGCCAATAACTGGCATGACCTGAGGCTCTGAAGTAACAGGAGTCAGCGCCGTACAGCGTGGCCAAACCGAAACGGCCCAAACACTGAGTCATTTCCACAGGCTTTAGGTATCCTATCCATATCATCTGCACCCTCTAAATTAATCTCATAATTAAATTATGGACCCAATTAACTATACATGAAAAAAAATCCTAGTACCTGCTTTCTTTAAAAGAAAGAAAAGAAATGCGCAGCCTGGGATGTAATTCCAATGAAAACGGTGTATCGTTTCACACATATCACCTTTCTGTGCACACCTGTGTGTAAATACACCTCTGAGTGACTGTTGCGGAACTAAGCCCTACTACACCCTATACTCTGTTGGAGGGTTAAAAAAAAGACCTCCCTGTGGGGAAAAAATTGTTTTATTACTGTTTACTGTAAATCTTTCTCTTAATATGCACTATTCTGGGGGTACAAAAAAAGTACAAGATTGTGTGTGTGTGTGTGTGAGAGAGAGAGAGAGAGAGAGAGAGAGAGAGAGAGAGAGAGAGAGAGAGAGAGAGTGTGTGTGTGTGTGTGTGTGTGTGTGTGTGTATGTGTGAGAAACAATGTCTATAAAAATGTCACATGATAAAAACATGAAAGGAAAAAATCAAGGCTACCCAGTTTCCATAGATGCATTTTTTTCCAAGCAGCCCACAGGATTCACCCACAACCAAGGGTGTACAGACACTCGGAGTTAAGCAGCTCACAGCCTGAGAACCCCATAGATAACCTTCTCCCCAGACACTGCATTTCATACATGCACATTGCATGGTTTACTGTTTGTTTTTCGGAATATTTTGCCAAGAACTGCTAAGATTTCTTTTTGTGAAAAACACAAATGGGTTTATCATAAGTGATATTAAAGCAAGTCAAAGAGAATACTCATGACTATGTTGTATATAAGTGCACTGTACAGAAACGTTATGTTTAATTTTCCCACAAAAATCAAGGATTTTTCTTACTCATTTTGCCAACCAGTGCCTTGTCCTTGCACATTTCAAATGCAACAATTTTAAATTGGTTCAATGAGTTCAATCAGTTTACCTAGAGAAGCCCACAAAAAACCCACTAAACTAGGCTAAAAAATGAAGCTTGAAAAACATCATTTTCAGGAAATTGGTAGTAAAATCCCACTATCCCCCATGGGAATGAAAGCAAGGTTTCCACACATCAGGTCAGGGGTACTCCAACATCTCAAAAGCCATTAAAGTAATGACTTAAAAGGTTTGTGCCTATTTGGTATCAAAATAAAACATTCCGATTTATCAAATCTAACCTGTGCCAATCTTCAATTTTTACCTGCGCAAAAAAAAAAAAAAAACATTCACTCATTTTATGGGTGTGTATTTGAGGAGGTAAAGCAGAGACAGAGAACTTCATGGTTTTGGTAAATACTCTATTCTAGGGGATTCCTTGAACACTGGTACATACAATGTAATGTAAATTCCGCCACAACATGTTACGCGTCTCATTCAACAGATGCTTTTGTCCGATGCGACGTACAAGTCAGCCAGATTATACATCACACCCGAGCACCCCCCCCTCCATAAACTATGCCAAGTATTTATTTTTGAAAGGGCTACTGACTTTCCGAATCCCGACTGCCTAATCACTGAAACATTTCCTTAATAACGGTCCCTCCTGCCGCATCCCCTGCTCTGCAGCTGCCTGCACAAAATGGACGACTCATTCCACAAAATGGCTCCTCTGGGGAGGTGAGTCTGTCATGCCTCCACCCCCCAGATTGATGACTTAAACAAGATGCTTGGATAGAGAGCTAAATGAGGAACCCATCCTCTTTAATAATAAAAAAAGAAAATTACAGGCTTTTAATTGTACATGTATATATTTCAAGCGCAACCTGTGGCCGAAAGATGACAAAATGGTCACTGATCAAAATGAAAGCTGGGGAAGCACAGAATGCCGGAGACCTTTCTCACCTGGATGTGCATTTTAATAACGGCTTTCCCAATAAGTGTTGCACCAAAGAAGGTCCAGAACGGAACCAAAAAGTGACCACATGTTATCCCAGCCAAGTCAAAGAGGGGGTTTGGGATCTGAAAAAGACCAGAAAGAGATAGAAAAAGGCTTAAAGATACCAAGCACTCAAATACAATTGTATTTAGTTTAAAATTACATATATAGGCTGAATTAATACAAATGTCCAAACAGTGTTTCAAATAATTTGATCAAATTTTGAACTTATGCAAGTTGGTCACATTAAAATCTGAAGTGGAAGTATCATTGAAAATACGACAATACAAATAAATAAATAACCCAAATTGGTAATTGCCATTTGTTTTTACATATAATTGTTACAGACGTATAATTAAAATAATGTGCATTGTAGCTATAATCCATCATCACCACAATACACAACATTTTAATACAAGTAGACCAAAACTGAATTACCAAAACATATATTCTAAATCATAACTTGCATACATTTATCCATTTCCTGCTCATGCCGTTACACAGGAATGGTGAATTTTTACAGGTATTGTCAGTCTTATCACACAGGTTTTATGAAAGTCCTACTTACGGAGGCACAAGCTAGAATTCCAAAAAATCCAACTTTTTGGACCATTTTCTGGACTGCCAGCTTCGCTCTGGTTACAAAGTCCTGAAAATGGGAAAATGAGCAGGATTTAGACATTTAAAAATAGAGATATTTTCAAATACAGGGTAAAAAGATTTTTAAAATTGTGACAAACCATATGTATTTGAAAGAAATACCATTAAATAATTCTCTAGATAATGGGTCCCAAAATTAAAAATCAAGTTGTTTTTCAATCAGAACGACTTCAGTTTTATCAACTTTAACTTCAAACAATTTTTTATTTGATTATATTGATCGCAACTTATTTGTTTAAACTTTCAGAAAAAAATTATTTTAATGTTTTAAAACAAAAACAAAAAGAATCAAGTAAAATTCTACATGAACACAGAACATATTCTTGGTTAAGATATTTACTTAAAGAATAACAGTTTTATGCGTTAATTAAAAAATATTTAGTATTTTTCTATAATTCTGATCAAATTCAATACAAACTTTTTTTATTTTTAAAAGCATATCATCTTAATTTCCTTTTAAATCCTCCGATAGTTATGAAAGTTTAAAGAAAACTATCGGAGGATTTAAAAGGAAATTAAGACGATTTTGAAAAGAATAATTTTCCTTTTTTGGATGTTGTTTTAATGCTGTGAACTGTATTTGCAAGAATTAATTCATCAGCAAACTGCATATTTATCAGAGACAGAGCTGAAAGGCATTGCTTTAATGTTTGCGACACCCAAAATATAACAGTAACAGAAGATAAAATTAATTTCTACACTAATCTGAAAAGTAATTTAGAACAGATTTATTTTTTTTTAACAAATTTTCTGCTCAAAACAGACAGATAACATAAATCATTTAACACAGTTCAGTTCAAGATTTCTTGTTGAAGAAAATATTCAAATAGAAATTGACCACCTAAATGAACAAACTATGACAAAATTTAATTCAAAAACAGTATTAACACCTTTGAGGGGGGGAGAGAAGTATTTTTTTATTCAAGAGACATTAAGAACTGCTTACATGACTATACTTTGTTCATCCACCTCCAATTACCATAAGACACAGGTATGTAAAATAACCTTAAAAGGTAAAAGAAAATGTGCCTATTCCCCCCCCCCCTCCCCCAAAGGGGGGAGAAAAAACATTTCTACATTAAGAACACATACCCCAGTTTAAATAAAATGGATTATAAACTGGAATTAAAAATACTGACAAACAAAATCAGGACAAAGATACTGTATTGTTAGCGAATGACAGCCGTAACATGCATCACCCTGAGACAGAAACAAAGATATTTATTCTCTCTTAAAAAATAACCTGTTATTTGTGCCTGTAAAATCAATATTAGTCATTATCATTTTCTCATTACTAACAGAAGCAATTTTATTTAATTCTCAAAACATAATTGACCCTTTCAGTTACTTACCCAACACAGAAGGTTTTCAAATCCATTATTTTTTAGGAATAAAGAACAACAGACAAGATGAGACTCCCAGATAATTCCAATGAGTCAGAAACCTTACGGATTCTTCATGTTTCCCTTGTGTCCATCAGCTCTACAAAGTAGTAGTTTTTTTCCCTTCTAAGAATGGCACAGAATTTTCCTTAATCTACCTTTGCTGGGAAGAGGAGGGTTAACATGACAAATGAAAAATATTGCTGGAAGAAGTTAAAGGAATATTTGTCTGCATTATTGGAACCAAAAAGCAGAGATATAAATGCCCCAATGGAGGAAAAAAATCATTTCAACCAATATTTTATATTTGGTAATTTTTTTATACCTCTAAAATATTCTAAGGCTTAATTACAAGGACAGTTGTGAAGGTAAGCACTGTGTGATAGCAATATTAAAGCCTGAAGAATCATGTTCAGCCTTAAATTATAAGGATAATATCTGCTATCAAGGATGAATTCTTTCAGTGTTTAATATTTTTAAACAGGCTGCGGTGCTTTTTAACAATCACGCTTTCTTCCGAATCTTTTTTTCTGTTTTCATATTTTTCAAAATGATATCAAATCTAAAATTGTAGAGTATGAACTGCTAAGGAAAATACAATTTACATAATACAAATTTTTAAATTATGGTTTCCAATTTGTGAATAATCTACAACTTATTATAAAGCAGTATAATGTTAAATATGATTAATTTAGCACCAAGACAATCGATTTGATCTTTAATAGAAGACAAATCTAATCGTTCTTAATGCCTATTTTACATGTTTTATCTTAAAAAAATAACTAACAATCATATACACAACTTGCAAAGTATTTTTTAATGAAGTACAATAACTGAGGAATCTCAGAAACTATCCACAGGCAAAAACTAAATACGAAAATTAACATTTCTGTGATCTATAAATTTAACGCTGTTAATAAACTAAGGCATATTTTCATATTTGACTAAATTACAAGACTAATAGCTATGAAAATACATATTTCTCTTTCGCTAAACTGTCTACTAAACTAAAATTTCAATTTTCAAATCAGTGCAGCAAATGAACATTTAATTATAAAATAAACATATTTAAATTGATGTTATCACTTGCATTGTAATTAAAGATTGGCAAAATCACTTCCTTCTCAAATTGGGGGAAATTTAAGGTTTTTTAAAATGTACTTCACTGTTTTAAAAGTTCAAAGTCACAGTAGGCAAGTGTAACAATGTGTTAGTTTCACAGAATCTTTAAACCTAATATGGACATGAAGGGCTCTTGTAAAGATTATTTTTCCCAAATAATCAACATTTAGCCAAGGGAAATATTCTACTCTGAAGTGGCTTAACTGAAATCACTCTCATTGGTTCAAATTTGAATTTTTGCCACAAGATGACAACCAATCAAAATTCAGTTTTCATTGCAACTCAGACGTTTGAAATCTTTTGATCTGGGGCACAATGATGGTGATGCCAGTCCGTCGGCTGGAATTTGTGTGGTTTATGACAAAACCTCTCTGGGCTGGTTTTCAACAATGAAAGCTACTGCAGGGAGACACATGGGGGGCACAGAAAAATCCTTAGAGCAAGAATTCAGTGGTATCTTGGGGGGGGGGGGCAGAAAAGTAAAGACACAAAGCATACCTTATTGCTGCCTCATCAACAAATGTGATTCCCATAGACAGGTTTCATTACAATGGATAGTGAGAAGCGGGAGGATTATAGAATAGTTTGGTGAAAGCAAGGCAGCGAACTTAATGATTGACTATCAAGATCTCAAAGCTCCTCTTTCATCTGGTTTGAACCACAAAACAGTACATCAGATGTGCACATAAAATCCAAAACAAAAACCTCTCTTTTTTTTGGAAATTCTCAGTCATGGAAAATTACTAAGTTGGCAATAGGTCCATTCCTATGGGATGGGCTTAAAGGCAATTACATTTAGCAGCTCTTGACAACAGCAGACAACCGTTAAAAGCATGGAAGTGTGATTACCATGATCTGAAAAGCTTAGTCACAGATTAATTTATTTGGGGGATCATAGCTTTTTTACTTTGGTACTTGTAAAATACTAGTACTATTGAAATATTCCAAGTATAACCCAGGTTCTTGTAAATCAAGATTGAGGTATAATGGTGAGGCTGCTAAGCTAAAGCTTTTTTTTTTAATGGGTGTTCTGTAATTACTGTACAAACTGCAGATCCTGCACTTTAAATGCAAACTCCGCTCTCTCACCACAGAGATGATGGAGAATGACGCAAATGGACAAATTGCGCACTTTTAATGATATATCGTAATCCTGAAACCTGTTTTGTGAACCCGTTTCGGCTTGTAAGCCGAGGACAGCGTTCCTTAAAATTTTGAAATGTTTCGCAGGTGGACACGCGCATTCTTTCACACACACACACACACACACACACACATATATATGTATATATATATGAAAAGAATGTGTGCCATATATATATAAACACGCAGAAATCTTTAACAGTCCGTTAGATTTTCCGTTTAATGTTGGAAATGTTTGAGGCTGAGCAGGAGGAGACATGTAAAACAGGGAGGCGACGGAGCAGCTGGAATTGGGAGGTAAACTGCTCGTTAAGAATAACGCGTACATATATCACCAAGCCGACACCCACACGACATTTTCTGAATGAAGCCTTTCACGGAAGGGGCCGTTCAGCTTTTCGGGCCGTTAACTCTTAGCAGACCGCAGCGCTTCGCTTTCGGTTCCACCGACACTGGACCGGCACGGTTCGTGTGATATCTTAGCTAAACCTCGGCTAAGAACATTTAATTCTACCATGGCGGGGGGGGGGGGGACAAAAAATAAATAAGCACCCCTGGAGAGTCCACGTTGACAAATTCTTTAACAAGCTGCGGTTAAAAGGAAGCTGGTTTTACTCTGACTCACCCCCCTTTCAAACAGTTTACTGGAAATAAAGAGGAGATGGGGGGGGAGCCTTCAGAGAAGTCACGTGAGCCGCGTGGGCAAACCACAAGTCGGCAAGGGCTCGGCGGAGGGGGACAAGCGCATCGGGCACACGCCCAGGACTGGGTGCGCTCGCTCCCGATCCTGGGAGTTGGCAGTCGCCAATTCACAGACACTTAACCTCTTCTGTACTGGAAGTAATGCCAAATTCGGGAGATGGGCGTCCCCTCAGCGATATCAGACACAGCAGGCTTGTCCTAAAACAATGTCCTAACACTGACTGATATTCTCTTTGTATATGTATTTTTTTGTGTGCCACCAGATTTTCAGAGGGAAATTAAAGTTTAATTTCATATAAATAAAGCAGCAAATTCCCATGTTAAAATGCTCAGTCTTGATGCCTTTTGCCTAAGTTTGCTGTGGTGTTCAGATGCCCGAAGATACCATCCTCCCCGTGCCCATGATTTAGCTGCCAGCCACAGGTCGCTGTGGGCATTTTCCCATCCTGACTCATAGACAGAAAAACGCACATTTTAAATGTCCCATTTTTGCTAAAACAATAAATAAACCTAGTATGTACAAAAAAAAAAAAAAAAACAAGGTTGAAAAGCAAGTTTGAGTCCACATATTGGAAGTTAAACAATCCGGATGATGGAGAACATAACGTTAATCCCATCCTTCCAGACTTGAAGATTAAAAATAACGCATCTCAAAGTTACAAAAAGTATTTTAAAAAAAAATCACTCTGAACAAATGAACTACAAACACCTTTTCCCTGGGAAGTTCTTGAAGTTTGCCCACCAGCACATATCGATCACAATGGTGACAAGTCAGAGGTGGCAAGCACCATCCCCCGACTGAACGGCTCACGGATGCTACAAATCAGTAGCGCTTGCCAGAACCCATCCACAAGCAAGGACAGGAGACCGTTCTATGGAGGAGGCAGCGCCTACTGACAACAGCTCAACTCCTAGAAGGCACTGGAACATTCTGTAACATCCCGCCACCACACATTCCCATGCTGGAGAGGAGAAAGACTTAGAGAGGAGGATGGGCATGGGGGTGGGGGGGAGGGGCATACTTCCAGCACTTAGAAGTAATTAAAGGAAATAAATTAGGGATAAGTTGAGACCATTTGTCTAGAAGGTGGTCCTCTATGTTCTGGGGGTCGGAGGGTCCACAGGGTTCCCAGAAGGCAGCCTGTGCTAACAGAGGGGCTCTTTACATGAGGACGGCTATACCCCTGTAATATCAGCAGCTGGCTTTCAGATGCGGGTGGTGGGAACCACTGTTAACGTTAGCAGCATCTGGAATCGACTGCAGGTATGGTTTTAGCCCCCCATCCCTCCACCCGACAGCAGCCCCAAATGACGCATCACACGTGTGCGCAAGAGACTATAAGATCGCTGCCGCCTGCCGCCGCTGCGCGATTCCTCGTCCGAAGACTGCAGCATATGGGACGCTAGAGATGGCCGTGGAAAATTTAAATCAAGGTTTTGTTGCTTTGTTGTTTTCGTGTTTATTATTATTATTTTTTATTATTTCTTAATTCAGGTTTACCAAAGGCGAATGAAAACTTCCCACATTCTAAACGATGACATCGATTTCAGATTAACTGTGTCAAGAGGGGGATTTTGATGATGTTTAATGCTGATTGAGAAGTTTACAAAAAAAAAAAAAAAAAAAAAAAAAAAACACTCGATGCTGTTTTCAGAAACACTGAATGGACAATGTGCTCTAAGCCGCAGTTTGATAGGCGACGGCCTTAATCCCAGGATCACAAATTTCTTCGTCTTCCTTTTCAGTCACCGCTCTGCTGTATCACTTCATTGTCTAGACACTCGGGACTGTCCACCCTGTGCCGAGACGTCCGTGGAATGTCCCGGAAGACATAAACACCCTCACATTGTGCCAGAGGTCCTTCGGGTGGAAATTACGCGAGCAAGCATTTCGCTGGTGCATCCGGGAGACCGCGCCGTGTCAGGTGATGGGTGGACATGATATCCCCGTGCATCATGGGATTACGGGGAAAGGAGAGCAGGGCACAGTGTGTGGGGCAGGTGGAGGGTAGGAACTGGAGGATAGAGCCTTTGGGACACCAGTGATCTTTATTGGTTCATTACTGTTTTTTTTAACCCAGGGTGCTTGATCAGGTCAGAATGTTGGGACTGTGGGATCAGTGCATACTGTGGGACAAACTCACCTGAGCGCTCTCAGCCTGTTCCAGCATCTCTTCAAATTCCTCATAGTCCTCGTCGTCTGGCTCGGTGCCCGAGAGCCTGGCCGCACGAGCCATGAAGTACGGGGGCAGCTCCCCGATGGCTGTGCCCGCCCCCTGGCATAGGGACGAAGTGGAAACAGAGGTGTGAACACAGCCACGTCATCGGGCACTAGCCAGGTGACACCCTGACCCCACAGGTAAAGGAAGTCACAAGCGTAAAGAGACATTCCAACAGCCATAGACCGCAGTTTCTCCTTGGAGAGGAAGCCTCCAAAATTAGGGATTGTGTACAGGATGTGCGCTTTTCTCCAGAGGTGCCAACCTGACATCAGAAACGACCCGAACGACAGCCTGCCTTACCTATAAACCAAAACACTCACACAGAGCCGTTCAGCAGCTTCAGGAAGGGGCTGAATTTATAGTGCGCGAGATATGGTCAATAAATACAGGCCGCTGCTCTCGCGGAAAGGGCCACTTGTGAACAGTTTTTCATATATTAAATGGCAGTGTTTTCAGCCGAGTGGGATCGCCCGCCTCTTTCTCCCTCTGAAAGTTCAAACGAAAGGAAGCTGGCCAGACGACAGGAGGGGTAATCAGGCAGATCAGGATTTAATGCTGAAATGAATTAGAGAAAAACCGCAAAACAATTGGCGAAATTTGGCAGGACCGCCTTTGGACTTGCAAGCTAATGTTCGCTCGAGTGACAAGCACGGGCCTCTTTGCTCGGCGGGGATGACGGACAGTAGATGAAGGGGGGGTGGGGGGGTGTTCCAAAACACTGGAAGGAGTACCTCAGAGGAAAAACAAATACATACTCCCACCAATCTGCTTCTCAAGCTTACCAAACAAACAAAGCCGAATTGGGAAAAGGTCCATCAGGATGATGTCTTGCGCCCCGGAAGAGAGGGGCGTGGGAGAGGCTGCCTCAATCTGCACTCCCAGTTCCTTGTACACACAAGGTGCTTTGATGCAAAGCAGGGCGGTTGAGGCCTTAATAGCCGGGGCAGCTGGTGCATTGACTATGGGGCGGGGTGTGAGGCAGAACTATGCCACCTGTCTTGGAGCGTTGGAAGACACCACTTTTGTTTGCTGGGGGGGGGGGGGGGGGTGAACAGGTTAGGGAAGAAATTTTTGAATGTGTATATAATTTTACATGAAACCGCCACATCTGCAGATGACCCTCCAATGACAGTTCTGCTAGCACTGGGTGAAACAGAACCTTAAAAACTAACCGAGAAATGGAGGCCGTGCAGACGGCCACAGAAATGGGCAGTTCCTCACGGCAGCCTCCAGCTGACCTTTTGGGGGTAGGCGTGTCTATGGAGTTTGTTTTGCTTCGGCTGCCTTAGTGCGTTTACCCACAAGGTGTGCCAACCCTTTGTGTGGGCTGGCTGCTGATCCTCGACGATGGCAGCTGGTGCCAGCTGGGGGGGGGGGGGGCATGTACCAAACACAAATGGCTAACCTGTCCTCTGCCATTTCTGACATTTGAAAGGAGGAGTTGATGATCTTCTGATCCCCACTGTCCGCATTTCTGTCAATGACTTGTAAGTTCAACTACATTTTACAGGGATGATTTGTGACTCAGCGGGTTAAGACTGTGCCTGTGACTGGAAGGTCACCAATTCAAATCCCAGGGTCATGCTTTGGTTGGGCTGTTCAGCAAGGCTCTTTACCGTAGTTGCTTCATGGACCATCTGACCCTACTTTCTGAAAAATGTATCTCACCTTAGATAAAAACTTCTGCTAAATAAATATGATGTAAATCACACACCTGTCGCACAGAGCGAGTTCAGACAGATGATTGTGTTCTGGTCAATGTCATGATGTGGGGGAATATGTGACGAATGTGACACACCAAAGGGCATACCAACTGGTACGTTATACACGGAACACAAACTTCAAAACCCAAGAGCTACACAGTGTCCCACAAACAGAAGTTGCAGACTCAGTTTAGCGAAGTTCAAGAAGTCGATGACGTCCGTTAAAAGGGAAGTGCTTCTTCCTCCATTGAGGTATGTGGCAGAACACGCTTCTCACAGTCACAAGGCAGACACAATCAATAACTACCTCAAATGTGGTAAAAAAAAAAAAAAAAACAGTATGACCAGAACTGAAAACAGACAATCATTTCTGAGTAAAAGACGACGGCGGGTTTTTCTGCCTGTCATGAACGACAACACAGCGCGCCTCCATCTACTGGCGGCTTGCGTCAGACACAAATCCTAATTCCCTGTTGAGTCTACTTTTTCCGATTCACGGTTAACAACTATCAACATGCCAAAACCTTATTTTCTGCAAACAAGAGCACTTATGAAAAGAGATTGGAAGTTTTAGGGAAAAAAATTAACACTTTACTGCACAGATTGTAGAGGTACACCTATCTGACCTTATATGAGTCTTTTAAATAGATATGATATAGTGATGGCTTGTTCCATTTACACATTTAGCCAATGTTTTTATAGAGCGGCATATAGAAAGCAGGGTCAGTCAGTCTCTGGAGCTACTGGGGGTTAAGGGTCTTGCTCAGACGCCCAATGGTGACATCATTCTGTTGATCCTGGGATTTGAACAGACAACCTTCACAGATTACCATGATATTGTTGGTCAATTAAACATTGTAGGAAGACTGAAAAACTCACCCACATGCAGGCCTCGAGGCGGACCTTGGAGATGATGGCCCACAAGGAGATGCCTCCCCCGACCACCTCGTCCTGGGGGCAGATGATCTGCTCGGGGTAAGGGGGCTCGGGGAAGTCCACGGAGTTACATTCATACGCCGCCAGGGTGACAGACGCTATGTGAGGACCCTGAGGGACAGGGGGTGCAGAAGGCAGTCAGTGATTGGTTCCTCGGCTCAAAGATGCAGCCCAGCTTACCATATGCGAATAGACAAGTAGAAAAACTCGCAATGAACACAGGTTAGGCTAATCGTGCATCATTGCACGTTATAAAGACTTATCACATCATCAGAAAGCTTGTGGATACCCACAATGCAATGCACCGTGGGAAGCACTATTATACAAAGGAACTGAAATCTCGTCCGCGGTGACTAGTGTCTGCACTTCAACGAAAGCATCACATTGAACACTGAGTGACACAAACCTCAGTAAAACAGGCAGCCACACAGTGAGCACATGGATGGTGGGACAACCCATGAGGAACTCAAGAGTTTCTGTGGTGCCATTTAGCCTGATCTCAGACAGCTCAGTGACACTTAGAGAAGTTCTGAGAGTTACTTACTACTACTGAGTAAGTAAGAGCTGAAAGGAACAGTTATCGTGACATAGTTTTCAAGTTTCAATGCATGACTATGCAATTGAAGTCTAATTCAGACTACATTAGTGGAAAAAGCTGGTGAAAGTCTGAAAGAAGAGTCAGACATTGTTCCTGTACAAGCCATGCCAGATGTTTCTCAGACCCTGAGAGCCGTAAGTATAGCAGGCTGGTGGGGAACAGGGATGTGGTGGGTTGTAAACTTACAATTAGTAAGCAGTTTGCAGTCTCCCTGGCTTCTTGTTTAGTTTTAGTTTATCATTTCAACTTGAGGAACACAAAGGACCATTCTCATGATAAAGTCTCATCATGCTCCTTCAAGGGGATGGGAAGCACCCCAAAACCCCAAAATGGCAACAGGGAAACCCCATTCATACAAGAAGTCTACTTTACACCAACCAGCCTGGCTTCAGTCTGAAAAATTCAGGTAGTGGCAGTGATGGGAGACCACCTGGACTCAAAGTTCTCAGAGCATAGATGGGAGGTGATGGCACCCCCTGGCTCCCCTTTACAGGATCAGGGAGTATTGATGCGTGGAGGTGATGGCAGAGTGAGTACCGCTTGCAGGCGGGCACAGTGTCACGCTTGGCAGAGAGTCTCGCTCTCCGAACCACCGTCCATTCCCGCCGCGCCCATGAGTCACAGAGTCCTCACACACCTCGGGCCAATCTAGCCCACTATTGGAAGCATCATTAAATATTAACCGTGCCTTTCATTGGCGGAGGGTAAATGCACTTGACGGACCACTGTAACAGCAAAGCCGCGCAGCACATGGCAGGCATGCAATTAGTCAGCTGCTCCATATGCCTGTCCCAGCACCTGTCTGACACTCAAGGATGGGCATGCGGGTAATATTTTTTGTTGGGGGGGGGGGGGAACCTTTTGACCTCCAAGTATCTGGCTCTTCCCATCTCAACCTCCAAGAAGACCGCATCTCATTTCACTGGACAGGTAATCCCTAAAACGGCGGGATGGGCGTCTCACGTTAATGGGAGGCAAGTGATCCCCACCCACGGGTCTCTCAGGGTTTTCCAGTGCCTAAGATTCCTCTGCAGCCACCATCGTTATTAATAAATCATGTGCGATAGCCTGCCGTACCCATTCCACAGATGAGCGAAAATTCTGCAGTCATCTTTTCACAAACAGAAGAGGCCTCGATGATGGATTTATAGGATGGTATCACCATCACACTAGAGTTGCTGAAGAGTCTGAAAGTTCATGCATCAGTCTCTCTCTCTTACACACACAGGCACACAGAAATGAAGTCATCGCCAGCGTGGGCTAATGTTCTATGCCTGAAATAAAATAGTTATAATCCTTGAGTGGGAACATGGTTTTAGACCCCCAGTAAGCAAGCAGCTTTCCAGGACTGGTCATTGTAGAGGGTGTAAATAACGCTCTACACACAGGGATCCGTTTAACCTTTCAGTCCTTCCTGGCAGAAAAATTAGTGAGTTATGTCAGCAGCTGTAAGCCCCATAAAACATTATAATTTGTCTTTGACTACAGCCATCTGCAGTCATACCCTCACCGAGAGTCCGGACAGTTATACAATGGAAAGTAAAATCGCTCAGATTCTTGAGACGCGTCACCATAAAACGCGAACCATCAGTGGCGCTCCGTACATATAATACCGGTGTCATTCCGGAGCCGTGACGCGTCTCGCCAGGCATGCCAGTCCCTGTTGAGTAGGTGTGCCCTTCCCCTGGGCATTCCATCAGGATGTCGCACGCGTGCAGCCATGAACACGCGTTACAACACCTCCATCACCCATCCCTAATGCTGCAGCAGCAGCTGCAGAAAGGGAAAAATGGCATCATTTATTTGGTTTTCGTGACAGATTCCCTTTTATGTTTTTTTTTTATTTATTCACCTTTATTTAACCAGGCAAGACAGATTAAGAACATGTTTCTTATTTACAACTGTGGCCTGGAAAGGGCAAAGCCTTTAAAAAAAAAAAATTAAAATAATTTTTTTTTTTTTTTTTTTATGTGTTTGCAGAGTGAGTCTGGGACAGTAAGTAATTCAACTGACAGAATGCAGCAATGAGAACCAAAAAGGGCATCAGAGTCCCCCATTAATATTAATAAAAAATATCGTAGCTAAATAACTGATTGTGCAATTAGGACTGTGCCAACAGTGAAGGGCAGTGTGCGGCTCAGCGGGTTAGTTCTCTGTTCCCTTTTATAGAAATGTTACCATCTCAAATCCTACCCCTGGGCCCTTGAGCAAGGCCCTTAAACCCCAGCTCCAGGGGGCGCTGCATGCTGGCTGACCCCCAAGCTTGCTCTCACCTGCATGTGTTTGTCTCTCAAGAAGAGCATGATGGGGTAGGCGAAAAGAATTTTCGTTTTGCAAAAAAGAATGTACTGACTAATGCTAACTTAAGAACCAGGGCTTAAGTTAGCAGTAATAATAAATAATAATACATTTTATTTGTATTGCACTTTATATTTTAGCAATCTCAAAGTGCTACAAAGTAAAAGAGTAGTGTAATAAAAAATACTAAAAAAAGTAGCCGTCAAAAAAAACATTAAACTCAGACATGTTACTTGCGTGTCGTTGTGTGCATACTACCTGTTATAACTATTGTTTTTAACCGGTGGAAATGCAGGCTGGTTCCTTGGTTCCTTAAGCACCACCTGAGAATCTGCTTCCAGTCAGCACCGGCATGGCACTAGTGGAAAACAGTCTTTTTGAGGAACCAGGCCGAAGTCTGTTTTATAGGCATGACACAAGTTAACTGGCAGCAGCACTGCATTGGTGGGAAAGGGCTATCAGTAGGTAGCACACAGAATTGAATTTAGTGATTGTCATTGCTGACACACCACAGCACACAACAATGAAATATGTTCTCTGCATTTAACCCAAATGTGACAATGTGACATAGCAGGGGGCAGCTAATTCAGCCCCCGGGGAGCAGTGCTTGGGGGTGGTACCTTGCTCAGGATACCTCAGTGGTACCTTGCTGGTCGGGATCTGAACCTGTAATCTTTCAATTATGAGTGCGCTTCCCTAACCATTAAGCCACCACAAAGCCAGAGGGCTGGGCACTAAGCGGCACCGGGGCCGCAGTTTGGTGCCTATGAGGGCCGCCAATGCAGGCTGTTCTGCACTGAATCCATTTCCATGTTTCCATACAGAGGGTGGAGGGGCAAGACCCACATGTGTAGCCATGGCAACCGGCGGCTAACAACACATGGTGTACAGGGGCGTGACATGCAACAGTCACCTCTCTGGAACAAGTGGGAGGGGAACTGCGGTGGTGATTTCCCGGTCACACACAGAGAGCTTTTCAGGGAGCACCAAGTCGGGAGGGGGGTGGAGGGGTGTTTCACCTGCGTCCCCATTACTTTTAAAATGTGCCTTTCAGAGGGATGTATTTGAAGAGCCGATGTCATAGCTCCAAACACCAAGGCAGGTCCTGCTGTGCAACGTTGGTGGTCTGGGGACAGGGGAGACCCAAAAACCCAGCCCACAGCCTCATTTTTTGGGGGAGGGGTTTAAACAGCCAGGTTCGACAGCTTCAATACCTGTTACTGCCATCCACTGCTGCAGGTAACTCCAAGCGTGTCAAGCTACTTGGTGAAGTCCGGGGTTCACAGCGAGACAGAAAACAGGTGGGAGCCTTTTGAGATTTGTGTAAACGGGATAAATTGGCCATCCAAAGAGGAAGTGTCACGCCAAGTCTGACACCTTCCCAAGGCCTGTTGCGAAGCGTTAAGAGATCGAGTTACCTTTAACCGAGTAAAAATGCCCGTCCAATGACTGTTGCCCATTTATGCCATGAGCCCGCCTTTGCTCCATAGCTCCCTGCACATCCTCCTGTGGTTTCACCATTTGGGAGGTAGAAGGAAACAGAGAGAAATGGAAGGGGGAAGGTGAAAAAATGCAGCGTACAGGTGTGTCACTCATGCGTGTACGCCCCCAAACAAAAGGGCTCACCCCCGCTGAAGGAAAGCCATTATGTACTGGTACCTAGCAGCCAGCTAGCGGCGCTAGCCGGATATGTAACACGACCTCCGGCAGACACAGCTGGGGGCATGGGTGGGGTGGGGGCGGTTGTTTCTGTCCTCCATCGTCCAGAAAGCTGGCTCGAATATAGCAATCCCCCCCCCCCCCCAAAAAAAAAATGCATTGTCGCACCCAGGACACTCAGTCTTCAGCGATCAAAGGTTGGAGTGGCTGAGAGGAAGTCTGGTGGGGGCGGGGGGGATTTTGAGAGGCAGTCATGGAGAATCAAACCAACCAGCCACTGGCAGAATTCCCCAGAACTTCAGCCAAAGCTCGGGCTGTGGTGTCCTATGACAGTTGCTGGTAATTAGAGCTGAGCTGAGCTGAGCTAGTCGTAATTACCAGCAGTGAAATTCAATTTCAAAGGCTTCACGAGGGTAATTTTGCATTCCTGTTTGAGCGTCTAACATGCAATTTTGAAATGCTGAGCAGTCGCCTAATATAGAACCTCCTATGAGTGAACTTCAGTTTATTTACATGGTCTTTCTGAGAACGGTGGCTCACACGGCCTGGATGGCCCGCAGACGCCACATTTACCATATATTCCAATATGTGCAGCCTTCACACAAAAGGGAAGAAGTTTCCATTCCGGGAGGTTTGCGTAATTCAATGACTTTTCCACCTTTTATCACTAAACAGGACATGCACCAGTCCAAAGTTAAGTTTTTGTCAACTTACGGAGAAGTACAGCAATTTCTAGTGACCATAATTGCTTAATGAGGACGCATTACAGACTTTAATTTAATAAGGAATGCATGTATACACTTTCATCCAAACAATTTTAAGCCTGCCCCAACATTCTCAACTTCCAGGCCGCACCCTAGTCAGCGGTGATTAAGTATGGGGAGGGGGGTAAGTTAGCTTTACTTTATTTGGGCGAGTAAATTCCTGACTCATGCTTTAATTAAAAAAAAAAAAAAAAAAAAAGAAAAAAAAAAAAAAGATCAACTTTGTTGCCAAACATGGAAGGTTCCGGAAGATCCTACTACAGACAAGCCAAAATGGGAATGGAGCAGGACCAGTCCCTCCCAAATCAGCCCCCACCCCCAGGGAAGGAGTCTGCAGTGGCCCCAGATGGGACCGCACAGCCGTTCCCACCCCTAGGCTCATGGCACCCAACCCCCCCACTCCGAGACATGACTCAGCACTTAAGCACTAACTAGCGCCCCCCCCCCGCCCCCCCCCCCCCAAGCACCTCAGGAGACACTCTAAAACAGAAATGCTTAATCAAGCCCATGAGGACGCCTTATAGTCAGTGCAGGTTCTCACCGCTTCATGGATGCAGTCTTAGTCTCAGAGACAGACAGACAGGTAGCTGATAATCCTCCATCCTGTCAAGCAGAGACACACTCACTGAAGGTCCAACATTGCGTGACCTTTATTGCATTTTTTTAAGGGATGAGTGGGGGGGACATCATCATCATCATCATCATCAGCAAGTCCAGCCATAACAATAGAGTAACAGTGCGACCCCTCCCCCTGACGTGAGCTGAAGCAGTCTCCATGGCCCGGCCTTCCGGAACATGCCAGAGTGTCCCATTTAAACAATAACTGTTACATATTTCCTGAAACATGGTCCGTTTGAATAGCTGCTCACTTGACTAAACAAACGTCCATTGAGGCCTATCAGATACTAGCCGCCACTAACGTTAGCTGAAAATAGCTACGGAGACCTACAGTAGGCGGGGGGGACTTCAGAGCTTGTTCAGTTTTCCCTTTACGTTACTCGGACAACCGCCTAACATTTTTTCCCCCATGCACATGGAACGACTGACTTACTGCCGCACGGCCCTTGTCTAAGAGGATGCGAGATCTCCCAGACAGCGCTACACCCTCCTCCCCCCACCTTGTGTCCCACAAGACATGCTGCTCCACTTTCAACAGGTATTTTAAGTTCAATTTCAGCTATTTATTCAATACTAAACTACTCTGACCACTTACCAAGGAGGGCTCATTGTCATAAATAATAATAAAAAAACTGCTATATTCTGATATAACCAGTTAACATTAAAATAGAAATCCTCCTTAAAATCCTCCTTTCACCACAAAAAATAGAATAAGGTAGAAGTGGTTGGTGATTATAGTGCAAGGTCATTGTACACACTACCAACCACTCCTAACTCTGAAAACGTACAGAGACACCTTACCAGTGTATTTCTTACGTATTTATGTTAACTCATATTCTTATTCTATTTTCTGTGGTGAAAGGAGGATGTCCAAAGTCAGAATTTCATTATACAGCGAAACTACTTGTTTACCATGCTTATGACAATAAAACTCTAGAATGACCTACTACTGTGCAGGAAGTGACACTAAAATGACAGAGAATGGCGCCATCTACTGGCCAAAGTAGATATATGGCGCAGCAAGGCTACAGTTGATCCATCCAGATCACGGGAGTTAGGGACGTAGACCCCCCTTGAATTGGAAAAACGGTAAAATATTTTGGTCCTCTTGCGAGCATGCGAGTAGAGTGAGGCAAAAAGATACGAGAAATGCAAGAAACAGATCACTGTGAGATCATTGAGAGAGGCTGCAGTAAACACGCTCGGCGTCTTCCAGACGCCCTGTACCGTACATATGTTTTATGCATTTATGAGTTACTAAACTTCTTGTGTGTCATCAGCTGCCCTTCGCGTCGACTCGCAAACAAATCCAGATTCAATTTCTCATGCCGACCCCCGTGATGCATCAGAACCGCAACGCAGAAGCGCCAAGAACACAAAGCGAAAGGAAGGTTTGCGCGAAGGTGAACGGCGATGGCGAGACACGTCCACAGACATCACTGGGATTTCACCAACAGTGTCAGTAACAGAACCGATCAGCCGCTGGATCAGCTCTTACATATAAAAACAGACGGAGACGAGAAAGCCACTTCCATAGGTTGCAAAATGAGCAAAAAGGTACCAAGCAAGCTAGTCAGCAAGGCTAATGCCACATAATCATTAAAGTCCTTTAACTAATGCAGACAACTTAGCTAGGTGTTAAAGGTCATACATTTCAATCAATCCATATTTTGCTACTCAATATTAAATTTTATGCATTGCATACATAACTACTCCATGCACAGGTAAGTTGTAATTTGTAGGATTTCATCTACATTTATTTCCCCCATGTAAAATATGTACAGTTTCACTTTAGATAAACTACAGAGCCCCTTAGGTGTCATGAGAGAGAAAAATATTCTCATAATAATTTCTGCGCAAAAGTTAGTAATTTGTGTGCACAAGTTAGTTATAGCAATACTTTTGAAATAACTCAGGTGAGCAGAACTCACTACAATTACAATTACAGTACTAACTTGAGAGCCCGAAATATAAATTCGAGAGCACGAATTACTATGAGATGTTTTCTCCACCATGATACATAAGGAGCTCCATAATATACAAAGGATGCCATTTCAAATTTCAATCCAAAGCAAAATTTCCTAAAGGCCACTAGATGGCAGCAGTCGCCCTTTCAAGATCTCAGCGTCAGCAAATAAATAAAAGAGAATAGACGGGAAAGAATGACGGAACCTTGGCTACAACAATACAACCCAAAACCGACTACTAAGATATATAATGGTTTCCAGCATATTCCACTTGTAAGAACACCGCCAGATGGCAGGTGCCAAGTTCACTGTTAATAATGTTCTTCTGCACAATAAAGACAAGCAGATGTTTCAGGTCCATTATCCCCCAACACTACACTAGGGGCCCCGTTTCTGGGTGGGGGGGCGCTGTCCTCAAGTGTACCCTGAGAACCAAAGTGCAGCCTCTGGAAAGCCTGTGAGCTGATCCAAAAGGAGAAACCCGACACCCCTCCCTCCGCTGTGCCCTTTTCAGAGCCCCAAACACATGCATTCGTACACGTCCCCCCCCAATGGAGGAGTGGCTCGCTCACCCTCCCCAGCCACGCCCACGACTAACACTGAACTCAACACCAGTGCCAGAAGCGTGCACTCGGTAACCTTCTTCAGAGAGCAGCTGAGGGTAAGGCAGCGTCTGCATGTGTGCGCATGTGTGAGAGAGAGAGGGAGGAAATGGGGGGGTCACTTACCAGGTACAGCAGGAAGGTGTGGAGGCCTGTCCCCAGGCCGACGGATGACAGCACGCCCAAGCCTACCCAGTAGGCACACCAGAGAAATTTCTTCTCCAGGTACTGCACATACTGCAGGTAACATACACACATAGAAACGAACTGTAATGAATCGGCATACAAGCAGTCCTGGATAGTATCATGGGACCCAGCAGGCCCCCACAGTGCCAGGGAACAGGCACGTCCATGGGGCACACGGTGCACAAGTCCCGCCAAGGGCAGCAGGGCCACGGTAGCGAAACTCCTCCTCACCCCCTTCTCCTCTGGCCCCCCACCCACCCCTACTTTCCTTGTAAACATTCGTGGTTTTCATTAGCGGGCCGGCGGTTTGGCTGCACGCTCGGGGCAGCGGCCAAGTGGAGGAAAACAAAAACACGGCGTGCGCTCGGCGCTTGCCCTCGCATGACTGCCTCTCCCCAGTGCACCCTCGGCACGTCCGCACCAGCGGGAACGCCCCCTGTGACCCCATCTTCTCTCTTAAATGAAATCCGTGGCAGCTCCTCACCTTCTGATGGGCTCCCTCGACGGAGTAGGCCATGGAGAAGACTGCGCAAAGCACTAGCACGGCGAATACAGGCCCCTTCTGCCGGTACAGCCTGGAACAAGAGCAGGAGTGAGTCTCGCCAAGAGATGCGGAACAGGAAGCCCAGGGAGTCAGTCTCAGCTCATGTGGGGGGTGGGGGGAGAGGAAGGACACAATGCTTACTTAATAGGATTCAGAGGAACCCCAACCCCCCTTTAAAACTAGCCCAGCAGATGGTTGGGGGTCACACTGCAGGCCTGGTAAAAGTGCATCAGATCCAGGATGAGCAGTCATACGTATCGGTTTGGTGAGAAAACACCCAGATGACTCCTGGTGTGACTCACTAATGCCCCGCGCAGGCCATTTCTTGCAAAATGACAGCCCTTTTTGAGGGTGGCCCGTCGGTCCACATGTGGAATTCATGAGCCGGCCCAGTGAGCAAAGGACGCCATAATGGAAACAGGAGACACATGGACCTTGGACCTGGCTCCACATTGGCAGGGTTGAGCTCGCCACACAGAAAGTCACCAATGGCGCAGGGGTGGGGCGGGATCTTATTTTTTTTAGGGGGCAGGTCGCGACGCAGTGCCCTCCCAATAAACTGCAGCAATGTCAAGGGCAGACAGGTTAGCTGTATGGGCTGGCTGAGGAGTCATTTCAGGGAAAGTCTACTCAGTTTTTCAAACCCATTACTAAACCACCTCTCAAAGGACATCCCAAATTCCTGAGCCAATTAACAGAAAGCAGGGTGGGGCGACTCCGTGGGACTCCCAGCCTCCTCCTACAGGTAACATGGACTTCTTGCGGGGGGGGGGGGGGGGGGGCTCCATAGTGACTCTTACTTCCAGGTCCAGTCCTTCAGGGTGATCAGGGTCTCTAGCAAGAAGTAGTGCAGCGTCACAAGGGGCTTTTTCCACAGCACCAGGCCTAGGCGCTCCTCCTTCTCCCGCTGCTTCCTCTCAGCCAGTGACACGCCATCTGTTGGTTGGCAATGGGTCAATCACATGGGACCACATGCCTCCAAAGGGTCACACAATTCACAAGAATCTGCAAATGCCTACCAGTGGATGGTCTCAAAATACACCCCTAGGAATACCCCCTTCTTAGGTTTTTGGGTTCAACTCAGCACCCAAATTCAAGATCTCTTAATTATAAGTTCCTTTTTAAACTAACCTGTGCCTGTAACTTTATAGGTTTAAGTTTAAGGCTGCACTCAGTGATCGTGACATTTCCGATAAGCCGATTTCACACAGAAGGTAATTCCCCTCCTTTCTTGAATTTCTTTCCCCTTAACTCTAACAGAGATGAATAGATAAGTTTCTCTTCATTATGAGAAGGCCTTATCTGAACATTATCACTTAACCGTTGAGTTCCCCACACCCACTTTTGCTATTAGAGTTATAATGCGGAGGCAGCAGGTGATGCCTCGTGCCCACGTGCGACACGTCGCCAAGAACCTGGAGGCCTCACTTCCCTCTCACAGTGAACGGAGCCATTCCCGCCTCCCCCCCCCCAAAACTCTGCCCCAGCCCCCTCCTAGAATCAAAGGTTTCTCATAAATAACCTGTTATCCGCAGACCCACCTGCAAACTTCCCATTTTGCTGCTCCTTGGATCCAGTCCGTCTCTGTGGCAGCTCACAGTCAGTCCCATGTTCGGCCATCGCACCAATTTCTTCCTGGACCAGCGGATCTGAAGGCAGAGGGGCAGGGAGGGCAATCATAGACATGCTCCAGCCCGACCCGAATCAGCTTTCACACCAGGACCACAAGAACGGGGTAACCACAGCACGTCTTAACACCACACGCTTCTGGCCACTTAAAACATACGCCATAAATGCCTGAAAACCAAAAATACACCCAAGAAGATCATTTAAATGCGGTCATTAAAGTAACACGATCCAAAAAGGCAGTTTTCAAACAGACCAGGAGTTAAAACAAAAGCAGGAGATGGACCCAGTGAGGGTGTGCCGGTCCAAGCCGTAATTACACACAGCTCAGGCCTGTTTATGTACACTTTGCTGGTCGAGGAAAAGCCAGGGCAGACAAGGAGGAAAACAGCTTGAAATGTGTGTGAAGTTAACTGACAAACCGCTTGGGATGGGTTGGGAATCATTCACAAGAGACAATATTTAACAGGCGGCAAAACATTCTGGCAGAATAAGTGAGGAGGTCTGATTTCGCTGCAGGTGTGCCTGTACACATGGGCACAGGTTTGAAACCAGTTTAAAAAGCACGGATTTGCAAACCTGTCCTAGTCTATGCAACGTCCTCAGGTCAAGAGCTGTAGGTGTGTGTGTGTGTCTGTGTGTGTGTGTGTATGTGTCTGGGATGATAAAGTATATTCCATAAATCACCACGGCAATGACTGAAGCTTATGGAGATGTAATGACCAGCACTGCACACTATCATCAGAATTATGACACGGGGCAACAACCAAACAGGTGATGGTACCACTTCCTTTAGTGGGTGGGGAGGGACGCTCCCGGGGCTCTGCATGGGCAGCACTTCAGCTGACAGCCCATGTCACGGTAGAAAGGAAGCACTGGTTTGAACAGTTTTTCTTGCAGATATCACTTGTGGTGGCAGCCCCCTATCTAACTAGCCACCACTCCCGCTCCCAACCCCATTACATTTGCACATTGTTAACGCCAGTAAGGAAATGGTGCGTGAACAGGAACTTGGTCTGTCACCTCAGCTGGGCATTTCCAGGTCAGCCTGAACACTTCACCACAGCCTGCCGGGGGGCAGGGGAACATAAATCAATGGTCAGGCCTACACAAGGACCCAAGCCACAGCCCTTCCTTCGATTTACAACCAAATCTGTGCAAACTCCTGTGGGGGATTGCCGGGGGACGACATCTCTGACCAGGCCTTCTGGGGAGACTCCACCAGGAGCAACTCTGGCACAGACACCCTCTGACAACAAGACCCTCACAGATAATGGCAGCCATTAAAGCCACTTTCAAAACACTGAATTCCCCTAATGCTAATAATGCAAATACCACTAAAAGGCACACAAGAGTCGTAGCGTAAGTGTTGCTATTCCAGGACCCTCGCAGATCCCCCTGCGATGCAGAGGAAATAGAGATGCAATCTAAATGTAAATGAGAACAAAAATAAACCCACCGAGAGCAAGGTCACCACCACAGGATAAAAATCATCAAACAATTGTTCGAATACGGAGTAAAACAAAAAAAAACATTAAGAGACCGAGTACTGAGAAAGGAATTTAAACTCAGCACCTGGCAAAGACATGTCCGGGTCTGATTGCAGAACCACTCAAAGGCTTCATCTCCGGAAGATAAGAGAATGAACCGAAAGCCTTTGGTTGGAATGAATCGTTAAATGCACCTAATGGTAGGTCACAAGGGGTCAGTCAAAGCCCGCAGAGCTCCGCTTTACAGAACTGGCTGTCAATCTTCAGTGTGTTCAACCCAAACACATGGTCGTTTATCCAAAAACCTGTTTTTCAGAACCAGTGTGGCGAATCAAACAACAGGGAACAGCAAACAACAGGGTAATTCAAAACAGAGGACCACAGAGCATCCACCGGTAACGGAGGGGATACAACAGTGCAGCCGGCAGGTAGGGAAACACTACAGTTACTGACAAATGATATAATACAAAAACCACAGCATTGCAGCTTGAGGCTAGTGTGGAGGACAGTTCATTCCCAGCTCATTTCAGCATTTCAGAACCCTGCGCTGCATGGCCCTGGCTGATGAATTTCAGCCCCGCAAGCAGAAATATTTCACATCATTTTTTAATTTCATGAAAATGACACATTGGGCATGCATCTCAATCACTAGGTACGATCTGAAATTAAGGTCCCCCTGACATGTTAAGTATGACAGATTTAAACAAGAACTAGACCCCAAGATCACAAACTGGAAAAATTACAATGCAACCAGAGAGCATGTGCAGAATAATCACCAGACAGGCGGCCAGCACAAGGTCAGTATTCAGCCACAGCAGAAACTCTGACGACTGTTTGTCTTACACTCCTCAACTGCCCTTATTTTCCAGAGGCAAGAGCGAGACTGATAAAATCAGCCAAGCAACAGACCCATTACAGTAATCGATGAAACAGAACGGCCGTGAAGAACAGGCCTTTTACCTGACGGCACAAAGGTCTCAGCATCGTTCCTGTTTAGTTATTCACACTCCACAGCAAGACGCAGCACTTTGAGAGAGGAGCCTGACTTTCTGAAAACCCTCCTTTCCCCCATCCCTGAGAACAAGTTGCACAACACTGGGCAGTCCTGCAGAATGCGCAGCTCCTGCCAGAGGGACATTGCGCAATACCTCATTCGCAAAGCATGCTGGGAGCATTCTCCGGAATGGCAAAACATCCAGGCACACAGTGTGCAGTCATGACAGGATCTCTCTGCTCAAAAACAGGACTTAACCTCACCAGCTGGAGGCGGACCTCACAAATGTGAGATTTCTGCCCTGCAAATGCACACACTGATGACACAGATTACCAGACAGCACTATAAACCTATTGCACAAACACTACAATGAAGGAAGAGAACCCTTACTGTCAACATGGAGAGCTGTCACCATGAGGCAAATCAGAAAACGAGACAAATCTGAAATCCATAAGGTAGCAATAAAAACCGAAAAACATACTCCTCACCTCTGGCATCAAGGATCAGGGCTAGATCCCGATTAGTGAGAGGCTTTGACCTCAGTGCTACACGGAGACCATAAGACTAGCAGGCTGCTAGACACGACTGCAGGTACTTCTGCTGTCATTTCAGCGCAATTTCCTATGTAGGACGATGTCATTATGGTGTGTGCACACATCCCAAAAAGACCAGGGTACAGTTTGACTCTACCTGGAAATGGCTGATGTGCCTCTCATAATAATTGCCCAACCACAGGAGGAAACCACGCCTAATTAAAAAACGTAAAAATAAAACCATTCAGGTCGCTCCCAAAAATAAAACTTGTTAAATAAATCTCACAGGATTTCTTACACAAAACTGGATGGAGTCAGACTAGGGAGCTGTGTATAGCAATACACTATGCACGAGCAGCCATCCAATTTAAAGTTGGGAAACACGGTCGCTGGGGCAATAAACTATTTGATAGAAAGGTTATGCCCCTGCGCTCCAAACCCACATTCCAGAACGTTCCTCGGCCTTCATAATGAAAGCAGCCTAAAACTTTGCGAATCCTCCGCATTTTCCGAACTCGGCTCCATAGCACGGGGGGCGGGCATGGTGGTGCAGTGGTTAGCACTGTTGCCTCACACCTCTAAGACCCGGGTTCGAGTCTCTGCCAGGGTCATATGTGTGCAGAGTTTGCATGTTCTCCCCATGTCGTCGTGGGGTTTCCTCCGGGTACTCCGGGTTCCCCCCACAGTCCAAAAACATGCTGAGGCTAATTGGACTTGTTAAATTGCCCATAGGAGTGCATGTGTGAGTGAATGGTGTGTGAGTGTGCCCTGCGATGGGCTGGCCCCCCACCCTGGGTTGTTCCCTGCCTCGTGCCCATTGCTTCTGGAATAGGCTCCGGACCCCCCGCGACCCAGTAGGATAAGCGGTTTGGAAAATGGATGGATGGATGGCTCCATAGCACCGGTTATGGGTTGTCAGTGCAGGCACACACAGTGATAAGCCTCGGAGACAGTCAGGTTTGCACATTGACCTATGATGTGTACCGTTGAGCAACAGAAACCGGCTACAGGGATTATATGACAAGGCAAAGGATAAACCCAGCTGCCGTATTACTTTACCCAAGAACAGTCTGGCAAGAAAAAGTTTGCAAAAACATTACTAAAGAATCCCATTACCAATCAAAGTACCTTAACGTCGGTCTAAATGTATATATAACTGATGCATTATTCATAACAGATATACGTATTTCTTATTGCTGAAGCTACACCACCTCTGTAAATGATTCACTGCTCCATGGATGACAGACATAAGTGACAATATATAGACTCGTTTTATGCATTCGAATGAAATAAATATTGATAGTCCACTCACTGACCATTCAAAATTAAGTACTAAGAGAAACAGGCAGTGTCTATATAATGAACAGCTTAGTAAAACTTAATTATATAAAAAAATATATATATAATTTTCTCCCCAAAACAGCATGCTCGACTAAATAATACCATTCAATTTAGCCTTAAATTCCTACTCAGCAGCAGTACCCTGAAAGTATCACGTCTCTGAAAACACTGCTATGGGGGTTAGTATCAATGACTATTTCACGTTATACTAACAAACAAAAGGCGGACGCTGGTACCGGACAGCCAAGTTAAGTCGATGTTTAGCGGCCTTTCCCGAAGGTCAGACAGGCGCACCGGTCAGGCTGGAGCCGGGCGAATTACTCTTTCCAAACGCCGGTAAATGACACCTTGCCACAAGCATAGCGCGAGGTGGAGGCGGCGCCCGAGCACAGGAGCAGAATGTCAGCCGGCCTAACGAACCCCGAACTGGCTATTTCTGTTTGTCAGACACTTCGTCTAATTAGTCACCCGATTCACAATCCGTAAAAACACAAAATTTTAAAGAAATGCTCGCTATCGGATTAAGACACTACTGCAGATTACCTTGTATTGACTGATAATAATTACACGCGTATATCCCCAGCATTACAAAGAACCTGGTAATATGTACACTGCCTTACCTTCTCTTTTCCACTGTCACACTGCCGCCGCAGTCAGAAGCGCAGGAAGCCGTCGCGCGGTCATTCACTACACGTCACGCACTTCCTCAAACGTTGCGGCTTCTGATTGGTCTATACTAACGCTGGCCCTACCAAAGTCCGCGACGCGAAATTAATCTCGCGTACAGCACGTTAAAAACTTAATTTACCCAAATGGCGTATTCACTTTGGATTTTTAACCACTAGTGCTTTTCGTCAAATTACGGTTTTTATTTGATTAAGCAGATACCCCGTGCTGATATCATCAGTGTGCGACGACCGCATGACTGTAGGCATAAACGGAAAAAGTGCAGGTGGCTGGGGGTTCGCCGCTTTTAGTTAAAAGGCGTAGAAAGTTGCTGGATACGTCAACTTGATTGCATCAGACTGTCTGCAGTGTTTTTGAACGAAGTAAGCCACCTTAAACGTTGTTTTGTAGCGTACATTTTTTTGGACCGAGTTAACCAGATATCCAAGTAGATTTCTAAGCTAACGTGCTATCTGAATAAGGAAGGGCCCGCATGCAGAAATCAGTAATAGTGTTAAGACTGATCTATGTAATCGTTTGATCGCGGTTATCACAGGAACAATAGATATTTAAACAGGAAATACTTAATTTCTGGAAATCTCTTTTTATTTAAACAGGTCTTTGACAGCATCTATAAAATCTTTAAAAAAAAATTTCATCTATAAAATCTTTAGCTCCTATGTGACATTTTAGAGAAAATGTTAGACCCCATTTTTCACAAATGCAATTTTGTTAACCATAAAGATACAATTAACTTTAAATCCTATGATGTCGCTATGGAGCCGCTTGACTAACAACTTTATTTTTTATGTTTTTTTTTCCAGAAATCTACAGCTGCGGTTTCTAAATGGATTCGCTATCCACTCAGATTGCTTTAGGAGTTGTAGCGGGTTTGGGTTGTGGTCTCTGCATCGGATGGCTCCTTCGAGGCCGCTTTGTCAGATCGTTAAAAGACTCTGCTCCCTATGGAAGTGAAGACGAGGCGAGTGTTATGGGGGAGAGCGGAGAATTCAAGATGATCTTGGTGGTGCGGAGCGACTTGAAGATGGGAAAAGGGAAGGTTGCAGCCCAGTGCTCCCACGCCGCAGTGTCTGCCTACAAACAAGTCCAACGGAGAAACCCTGACCTCCTGAAACAGTGGGAGTACTCTGGCCAGCCTAAGGTGGTGGTCAAGGCCCCAGATGAAGACACCTTACATGAACTCTTAATTCGGGCTAAAGAATTTGGACTGCCAGTGAGCTTAATTCAGGATGCTGGGAGAACTCAGATTGCTCCTGGCTCACGTACTGTTTTAGGTGTAGGTCCAGGACCTGCTGATCTAATTGACATGGTCACTGGGCACTTAAAACTTTATTGATGATGAATGGTTAGAAAGCCTTGTACTCTTTACTAGTGCTATAAAACATAATTTAGGTCCTTTTTGAACTGCATACTAGTATTTGTTGGCCTACAGTTGTTTAAAAAGTGCAGTGAAATATTGACTTTACAAAGCTTTGTGCAAGATTAAACTCCAAAGGACTCAATGATGCAAAATCATTACGCTTCACTTGTCCAAAGTCCCAAGAATTGTCATTTTTTGATTTGTGGAAGAATGTTAGTCTTGTGATAAAGAACTCTTTTAAAACAAACTGCTGTAAATTTTTTGTATGGACTGGACTCTTTCCACTTACGAGCATAAACTTCATGAAACATTTTGCCTGCAGACATTTAGACTAAACCTCATGTGGATCGGACAAAATTAAAGAAATTGACAACTCAATTAAGGTTTTCAGGTAACTTTTAATCACAACTCTAAACACAAGTTGAACCCGAAATATTTTTTCTTGAAATTTTTGTAAAGATCTTTCAGTTATTCATGAGCCACACGTCGGAGACACAACTGGACAGTCACTAGTGGTAAAATCCCTCCCCCCAGCAATCTTAGCACTGATTTTCCCAGTTTTAACAATTTTGATATGCTCTGAGTGGGAGTCAGTTGTTTACAGTGCCATCTAGCGGCCTACCTTATACTCAAACCAATGTTACAACTGGCCGTTGAGACATTCTGCAATAGATAACGAGACATTTCTGTAAATCAGACAATTGTACACGTACATAGTTGAGTATATTTGTTTCACCATATACAGCCACTCATTGAGCTGGTTATTGCATTTGTTAACATTTACAGTTACACTAAAGCATTTCCACATTTGAAATGCATGTTAAAACCTTTAATACAAATTATGTATAATTATGAGCCATACTCTGAATTAACAAAATACATGGCACATAAACAGGCATTACACAGAACTGTTCTTGACAAACAAGAAGCCTTTATTTTGAGGGAAATCATTTATGATCCAATATATATGTATAAATTAAGTGAAGAGGAAATATTAAGGTAACTTTGAAGGTGGATGATTTATGATTTTAACACACAGATTTAGACACCAAAATAGTCCTGTAATTTTATTCTCAATTTCATCAGTGGGCAAATTGCAAAAAAAACTCAGGACAGCACGGTATTAGGTTTTAAATCCTCTCTTCTGTACACTTGGAACAGTGACCTAGTACACCACAATATCCAGCATACACAAACCTCAGCACAAGGGACGGGTTAATACACACACAGGTCAGAAGGGCTAGGGTCCCCCCCCCCTTCAAATGGAATGGTCCCACACAACACTGTCGATAGCACAACAGAAGGTCACCTGGTATACATGGAGTGAACGAAAAAAAACTTCTCTTCTACAGTTAAACTGGGTAACCTGCATAGGCTGGGGAAAGATTAGAATTTACTTTATAAACCACGTCTGTATGCATTTTCCATTTTTTACACAACTACACTCGTGTAGTAGACTTTTCTTTTTAGTGTTTCTAGCTGTTGTAGTTGTGTAAGCTGCAGTTCAATGTTCAAATATGAATATTGAGCTTTTTTAATATACAATAATTAAATGCATCTTACAGACAGAACAAGCGGCTTACATCAACATGGAAATTCTACATTAGTTTCATCTCACTAGAGTGCAAATAAGATGCTTCAAAAGAAACCTTTAATTGTGGACGTTCTCTTCCAAATCTAAACATACATTAATTACCCTAGAAATAAAACATGGGGGGAACAATCATTCTACTGAAAATGGAATGTGGAGGCAACAAACATTATGATCCAAAATTTAAGCAACAGAAATAAAATGTCCTTCATGAAAAATTAAAAAGAAAATAGTAATAAAAAAAAAACAACTGCTTATTCGAATCTCCTGCAGTGAGTAGATAATCATTACAAGCTGGTGGAGAACTGCTTGATATATAGGATGGACAGGCCCCAGGCACAGCAAGGTGGGGGCCTCACATGCCGTAGCCAAAACTTGGCTGGGGTTGGGGAGGGGCCGCAGCATAACCGGCCGGCGCCGTGTAGCCGTAGCCGTAAGCCTGCTGGGGGGGCACGGCAACGCTGGGGCCAGCAGTGAGCATCAGCTGGGGTGTGCCTGCAGGAGAGATGGACACCATTTTACATTACCGAAGTGGGAAACAGCATTATGAGCAGCTGATGACGACGCACATGGACACCAGCTTAGAAAATGCTACCTGCTCTGAATCTGTGCTCCATCTGGACAGTGCAACTACTGTCCTCTGAATAGATGCCATAAAACATTTCTCTGTACAGACACTTCTATCTATATGCACAGCGCGGAGCAGTGCGAGGCCCTACCGTAAACAATGGGCTGTGTCTCTGTGGCCTGCTCCTCCTCCTTCCTCAGTGACTCCGATGCGTCCAGCTTGTCCACCTGAAAGAGGCACGGCAGGGAAATGAGCAGAGGGGGAAACCCAAAAGGGTAAAAAGAGCCGCGCCCGCCAGCACGGCACCTCCGGCGAAAACGGTGGAAAAGCCTTTGACGTTTGTTTAGTGTATCAATCCTAACCTACGGACGACAGAGAAATGGGACTATTCCAAGCAGGGGGGAGGACATCTGTGGAACTCAAGGCACAGTGTGTCACAGGGCACAGGAGGCCGGACACACTCATAAGGTGAGCTGAAGGCCAATTTAAAGCCAAAATATTTAATCCACAAACTGGTACCTGCAACGAATGGGCCCACCAGTCTGTCATCATCTCATTTAAATTCCTTAATTTTATGTATTAATTAATAGGAACCGTATGCAGAGAACCAAACCCATTTACTGTGTGTGGTTACCATAACTGGTCATTCTCAGTGTTGGGAGTGTATGTAGTACATATCATTCACCACTAGAGGCAGTTATTACATAATGAGCATCTCCATAAATCACGTTTGTAACACCATTCAGCCAAGGGCCAAATAGCTGCCTTGATCTCCTGCTGGGTTAATCTAAAATTCCCATCAGAACACAAATTTTAGAAGCGTAGCACAAAGTGGAAGGTTTGCCGAAGATGTTAGAAATATGATTTGCTTTGAGGCTATAAGGTGCAGCAAAAAGGTAGCAAAAAGTACTAGGAAGACAAGCAGGCAGAGGAACAGGACACTTCCTTCATGGTGACACTTACGGTAGGGAGGAACAGCATCGGCTACTTTGGTAACATACCCTACACCAATCGTGAAAATTGGGTTCAGTTCCATACATACATTGTTAGGGAATTCAGTAAGTATTGTTAAAAAGGCTCTTTCCAGGTATTTCAACAAGCTGTAGGACCATCACAAAGGAGGAAAACACATGCTAGTTATGTGACATTTGAGGTTAAATGTGTGCATGGGGGGTGGGGGGGGGGTGGGAGCACAGAAGCCAAAAGTGAGAGCAGATGATTTGTAAAGCCATTCAGGGCTTTCCAAGAAGTACGCACAGCCAGAAGCGACGTCTCCTGCCCCTTAAGCAGTGACGTTCTAGCCAACAGAGGGCACGCATGCTCGCTCCAAAAGAGGCGTGTCACATATCGCACGCACATACGTACACACACGCGCGCACACACACGCACCCGCGTGCTCATTCTCGGCCTGAAGCTCAGTGAAGGACCTCAGCTTTGCCTCAGGGCTACAGGTTAATATTGGGCCTGAAAATCAGCAACCTGGATTAAAACGTTCCCATGCTGTATTTCTGCTGCACTGAAAAACTCATGGATAAGAGTCTTAGAGTCTTAAATTCATTTCTGACACAACACTGACATCACACAGATGTGTGGGTTCTAACACTGTTATAACCATGACTGGGACTCATTTGTTTCAACGCAGTTCAACTAAAATTTAACAATACATGAAATAAAGGGTTACTGTAAATATCAAAATATAACCGCTATATCAGGCATTTTGAAAGATAGATTATGACCATGAAGGTCGTATCTGCACTCTTTTGGTAACTCCTAAAATGTTAGAATCTTTGATCAATTTTTAAACTTTAAAAACCTCATGCTTCAGAAGAGAACAGTCACTCCATAAACCACGTAAACAAGGTACATTGTTTGGCTAAATTAATTTTTAAAGCATTCTACAACTGGTTTACAGTCCACTGAAGACCACTTTTGTCCAATAAGTGCCAAGACCTTCCCTCCACTTGAGTACAATGGGTGACTTCAGGACTAAACTTTATATGTAACCTTACACTCAAACATCTGGCTCAGCGGTGTTGGTGGGGTGACAGGACTGGCAACCAATGGCAGATTGCTGTTTAGTGGATTAATTCACGTCACACGACTGGTTAATTAGTATCTACGAGTCTACAGGTTGAAGGTTCTAGAAGTCTGCCTACACTAGAGTCGGGTTTAGGGAAGACACTAGTGAATGTGTTGTTTCAAAAGCAGCAGTGTATTATGGAAAGAAAACAACTCATGCAGATTCCTGGGGTACCAGTCCTCCAGACAGGAAGTAAAAAAAAAATGGAAGAATCTACTTTCACCTTTTCCTTAATTGCATCAACCTGAAAAGGAATTCAGAGGTGCAGCTTAGAAAAACAACAAACTTCATTTTACATAATTAAGAAAAGCAAGTTGAGGGCGAAACCACTGCCAAAAAGAGGGGAGAAAACAAGCAAGAAAGCAATTTTTAGGTCAGAGGTAAAGATAAGTCAACACATCCACTGCCACATAAATGCAGATAGCGGCTCTGTTACGTGCAAAGTGAGCATTACATTTAAAAACCCAGGTGATCATCCTTTCACAGCGTATTATTTATTTTGTATTCTAACACATTCCCACGAAAACGGTTTCCTTCTTGCACATAACTCATAAGCATGCATCAGGCACAACTTGTATACCACTTAACTGTGCCATTCAAAAGGATGGTGTGTCGCATTTTCCCCAGTCATAAATCAGAGAAACTTGATAAAATGCAACTTGCCTGATTATGTTGATGGCTACAAATGAAATCAGTCAATAAGCTGCAACCAGGGTTACTGCCAGTTTCTGCAGGCTGATATTTAGAGTGTAACTATGCATATTCACCCTGGAGCTGGTGCGATGCCTAGAAAAGCTACAGGTAGGGAAAGCGCGCTATTTGTACTGGTATGGAAACGATCATAGACGAGTGAAGCTTCAAGACACCAACCCTGAGTGCCTCTTTATTTGGTCAGTATGTACGGTGGAGAAAGCCAGAGCTACTGATGTATCACGCCAAGCCTAAAGAGCATCCCTGCAAGACATACCTACGGCTATATCTGTATAGCAGCGATAATGAATAACTGGGAAAAAAAGGCCGCCTTGGGGGGGATGGGGGGGGGGGGTTAAGCATAGGTTAATGCTTGAGGTTAAAGCTAGTACATGATTGAGGATCGCATGAGACCGACCAACAGATTAAGAGGTTTTCACACAATGGTCTGCGCTACTGAGAGTAACAGCTTTTGGATCTAAGGTGCTACAGGACAGAGCAGATGGGGACTTAGCCTTATAATTTGGTCAGAGATGCTAACGCACGTTAGCGCAAGAAGCCACGCCGGAAAGTCCCCAACTTACCTTACTCAAGTACTCCCTCATGACCTGGATGAAGTAGGGCATGGAGAAGTCCATGATGTTGTGCCTCCAGGCGGTCTCCAGGACCACGTCTGGCCGGAGCAGGTCGTAGCAGGTGAAGAGACATGCGGCGAAGCACTCCTTCTTATCCTCCTGAAGGAACCACTGGAGGAGCTCCTCCGCCAGCTCAATGTCCTTGGACTCAGAGGCGTACTGCATGGCATCCTGGTTTGCCAGGACAGGGAACATTCATAGCAGCTTTCAGTACAGTGCTAAACATCTTACACATGTCACAGATTCTATACAATCAACAGGAGCTCCATTCCTAATGAAGACCAATCCTCTTGTACAAATGGTGCACTCCTGCCTTGTGATGGAAGTACTAAAAGTGGACTACACTAGAAGCAATGCAGAACTCCTAGAGCACATGAAGACGATATGATCTTACAGATCAACAGAGGTAACAAGTTCTCCTTACAAGCACAGAACCACTACACACCTTGTAGAGTTTGTCCTTCTTGCAGAGCTCCACGCTTTGTTTCCAACGGTTGTTACCCTTAAAAAGGTATGCAGCAATTCTTCTGAATTCAATGAGCTCGTGTTTCTCCAGACGCTGGGCCAATGAGATGTTATCGAAGTTATCATAGGCGTCTATGGACGTCCGCAGGGCCTGGGGACATGAACAGTGAGAGTCAAGCCAGTGGTCTTCATGCTCAACTGCATTAGGTGGCTGGTCCAAATGCTCAGACTATTAGAGAACATTAACAGGGGTCAAAGCAAGTTGTATATTTCACTGACCTGATAATCTTCCTCTGTGATGAAGAGATTGTTAAGTGCCTCATTGACTGACTTGTTGTTATGATTCTGTACAGACCGAAGATATGGTTTTACCAGTGGCAGCTGTTTAACCTGAAAGGGAAAAAAAAATTACTATTAAGAACAGGAATAATGTGATCATTCAGTAAGGCTAATCATTCAACACCCTAAATGTTGATTACAAATGTTTTACAAAGTCAAATAAAATATTTACAATGACAAAGAGGATATCAGGAAATATACATGCAAGACAGACTGCTACCTTGGAGAAGAAGTTGACTGCGCGGGAATGGTCAAGACGCGGGGACAGCACAATGAGCAGGTCATTCAGCAACAACGGTTTGAACTCCAAGTAGAACTGGATTGCTTTGTAATACAGTTCCACATTGGCCACCTTCAAATAAAGACAAAAGCTGTGTTTCAAAACAGCTCAAGAAGAGATTTGATCTTAAAAACCAGTAACATATTCAAAGCAGTAAGGTCCTGAAAAGCTAGTATTACAGATTTAATTACATGGCAGTCAAGCGTACTGCCCAATCTTGCACCTTGGTGATGATGTCTTTGAACTGCCCTTCTTTCCAAGCATCTGTTGGGTGGTTCATCATGGTGATGATGGCGTTGTCATACTCCTCATACTTGTCGTACAGAAAGACCAGCTCTGCCCACAGGTGGGCCTGTTCTGCAGCCCTCAAAACCTACAATGCAAACAAACCATCAGTCAAGTGTCCAAGCAATCAGAAAGCCATTTCTGATTTCATTCATTCATTCATTCATTCGACATACCAGGCAGCCTATCACTATCGGACACTACGGCTCTTAACTTCACCTTCGGGATGTTGACGCGAGACCAGAAGAGCTCCAGGTGCTCCCTCATCTTCTGTGGCTTGAACTTGGAGTAGAGGATGGCCAGCTCTGTGAACATGCCCATGTGTGCCCTCTCCAGTCCTAGGGCTGCCTCCAGCATGGTGATCAGCTCCTCAAAGTAGCCACGGTCCTGTGGGTGGTGGGTGTGGGGGGGGGACATCAGCGTTTCTTTAGTGGACATCAATTTTTTTTTTTACCCAGAATGAGAAAGAAGAATAATTCCTTAGCCTTGTTCAGGCGGTTTTGGATGTTACCTGGTAGTAGTTGATCAGCTCCTCCAACTCATCAGCATGAACTACAATGTGAAGGCCACACATCTGAGCCAGGCGGAACTCCTTCCCATCCACACAGGCGAAGCAGACCTGGACAGTGGCAAAAAGGTGTTAACTGGAGAAAACACCCTAAGCCTTACTGGAGCAACAGCTTCATTTCCAACACACGGAACTTACCTCCTTCCAGGTGCGAGTGCTGTTGGCCTTACGAGCTCCATCCACTGCAGCCTGGTATTCCCCAAGGTGGACCAGGGTGGAAGCCAGCCGTCCAAAGTTGGAGACGTTGTTGTACAGCAACTTAGCGGCTTCGTACATCTTCTCATCGTAGCATCGGTCACCAACCTTTAGAGAAAGCAAAAAAGAAAAATATGTCTACTTCACAAACATTCACAATACTACCTTGTGTATATAACGTGCTTCTTGATCATATTTATCACGTTTCTTGTGTAAACACGCGATACATACTTGCTGGATATGAGCATTGTTGGGTCCATTAATGAACTCCTCAAGCTCGGCGAGGCGGTTGGTTTTAGCTAGAGCAAAAATCAGCTCCGTCTCCACATAAGATTCGCGCGCCTTCTTCCGGGCCATCTGCAAGAACTTCACAAGATCCTCCCAGTTGCCTATAAAAAAAATAAAAAAATGCTTAGAGTACTTAGAGAAGCTCTAAACACGATGTGGTTCCACCAACAGTAAGGCTGCCAAGAGTCAGATTTTGCCTCTTACCACTTTGGTTAGCTGCCTGCACCACCTCCATGTATGCTGATGGATCGTCAGCCTTGATGTAGGAGTCGATGGCCTCCTTCACCAAACCCTTCTGCAGCTGGGCCTTAGCCAGCTGGCTCCACACAGCCGGCTCATTGCAGCGCTCAGCAAACTCATAAGCCCGGTCCAGGTTTCCAATGTGCTCAATCAGAACCTGAAACGCAACAGGAAATCAGCAGCATGTTTCGTTTATTAAATATCAGGGTGGCGGGGAAACACAAATGGCTTTTTTTGTACCTGCACGGCAGACGTGTTGACATCAAACTTCCTGAAAATAGCAAAGGCCTCTTCAAAGAGCTCATTGCTGATGGCAATATTAGCAATATCTGGAGCATCGTAATTGTCAAGGCGGTTGATGTACTCCATCACACGAGTTCGGTCGGCTTTGATGGCTGTAAGGATGAGGAGGTTCTGCAGATTCCTAATTAGGGAGACATATGGAAATGACTTGTCACCACGACACATGCATGATGCAGAATACAAACATTAAAGCAGGGAGAACCTATTTACCTGTGTTCACTGAAGACCGAGTTGTCCAACACAATCTTCTCCAGAAGCTCAATGAGTTCATTTGGAAGGTCTGCTGTCATGAAGGCCTTGACTGTGACTGACACCTCCTCTGGATCCTGTGTTTCTGACAGAGCAGTCTGAACAACCTTGAGTAAAAGAAGAAAAGGTATAAGCAGCAGTCACATCCAGGGAAGTTCATGCCTGCACCAGAATCCAGAAAAGCAAATCTTCAAAGCGTCCCAGGAAGGACAATACTCACCTGGTCAATAAGAGGTCTTCTGTAGGGGTTGGTCTCCAGAAGTACACTAGCCCAGAGATCAGGGTCCCTGCGGCGCACCAGGTAGCGGGACAGACTCTTGAAGAGGGAGTTCTCATTGCAGACCTGCATCCATATAAAACAACACGCGTTACCTTCCAGGCTCTCACCTTGCTTAAAGGAGACCATCACTCCGCCGGAGGCACTCACATTAATGAGTTCCTGGTCACACTGCCCTCGCTCATAAGCCACGCAGGCCAGGTGGGGGTCCCTCTTCTCGCAGTACTTGCCAACCACGCGGCTGTCGTAGTAGGGGTTCTCCCGCAGGAAACGCTCAGGGTTGTTGTTGCTGTCGATGTAGATCTTGGCTAGGGCGTTGTGAGTAGCAGGCTCCTCGCAGCCTTCATGGATGCGCGACTCCAGCCAGGGAAGCAGCAGCTTCAGCCTGCGCAACACGGACAGCCAGTATTTGAGCACACGGCTCATCTGAAGCAAGGGCTGCATCGGGAAGACATTCAGCTCCATCCAAGACCATCCACTGGCACTGCCAGCTCCATCCACTGGCAGCTTCTGTGTGGAAGCTGCCAGTGAACCCTCCAAGGTTATAATTTCTGGTCTACTAGAGTAAAATACTGACATGTATAAATGCTGCTGCTACTAGCATTCAGCAGTAAATAAATATTTGAAGTCTTATTTTCAGTTCAATTAATTTACACCCTTGCATTTTGCTTTTTACTTTCATCTGGGAGATGCAAGCAGTCAGATGGGATCTAATTAAATCCAATAAAACGCAGAGCGGTAGGACCTGTTCCTCTTCTCGACCTCAGCCACCAGTTCGTCGGTGGAAAACTGGCCCCGGACCACCAAGATGAGGTTCTTGATGACGTCCTCAGAGCAGTCCACGTCCAGGAGCCCACCAATCACCACAGGCAGACGGCTGGGGTTCACCTGTTTGAAGATGGCATTTTGACATGCAGCACAGGCAACCCCAGTCTGTACCGGTTGAAGGCAACTATGCTCGAAAACTAAATGAAAATCAGCACAAACGATCATTTTCAAAAGCAATTAAAAATTGAGAAGAGAGACTAGGGCAAGAGCTCAGACATTTTGGCAGTAAATACAAACCTTCTGAACGTAGATTTCAATGTATTTCTGCAGGTTGTTGCGGTACAGGTACAGGACCAGGTCGTGGACAAAGTCAAAGCGGTCGCACACAATGATGAGGGGGAGTTGATCAGTCAGTTTAGCCTCCTGTTCATGGGGGGGGAAAGGAAGGTGAACATATCAAAAACTAATTCATATAGGTACAAACAGCCCACTGAAATCACAGTCAAACCTGCCTGGCACTGAGTTAAGGCATTTTTCTAGATACATATCAGGAGGAAATGGACCTTAATCCTCCCGCCACAATGAAATAAAACTACTGTAAGGAATGTCATTCAAGATGAAGCTGTGGGTTTCAATTTGACCCCAAATGCTGTCAATAATCTACACTGCAGTCCACTACAGATTTGACTGCAAACTGTTGCTATAAGTTTGGATGAAAAATGAGTGGGGGGGGGGGGAGAGACAAAATAAAACCAGGTGCTGTTTCATAACCGAACCAATCCTGCCAGAGTGATCAGAGGTGACAAAAATCAAGGGAAAGCAAAGATTCAAAACGAAAATGTGTCGGGAATACAACGAATGGAAGGTGTAACGTTTCAAAGTTAAAGTATGGCTAAGGTGGCAGCGGTCAGTCTTCTGCAGAATCGAGTAAATAATGCAAACTGAGTAACAAAACCAGACCGAGAAGAGTCTAGCTAGCAGTGCGGCCTGTACACACACTCGCACACACGCGGGCTGTGACGTGCCCTCACTGCCACACACTCAACACCAACACTGGACCACAAACAGCCTTCACATTCCCTACTGACACTTCCAGCACCGTCAAACTGCCACTGATATTCCTACAGGATTAATACTCTGGGATTGTGCAACTCTTAGGGCTGGGTGCCCAATGACTCAACTGGAAATCTGGGTAATGTCGTTAACAGGAAGCATGCAATCACTGTAGTGTTTTTCTTAAGTCAGTTGAGATTCAACATTGACTGATAGCCCAATCAAACAAGATTAAGTTAGTGACAAAGTTTTTTGTTTTATTCCTGCATGTCAGAATTGCTGTACTGCAGCGTAGCTGTGTGAAAATGAAGTACCCATACTAGTTCGACAGCTACGGAAGGAACCAAACCAGTGCAACCTGTACAAATAAGCTGTTCAGACACAAAAGGGGGATTCCTTCTGGAAATAGGACACTGTTGATGGTCACAGAGCCACAACCTTCTATAGAGCGTGTTTCAAAGACTCTCTTGCTGATAGCTATATAAAGAGTGCCTATGTGAGATTCTCTGAACTCAACACACACAACAAAGCAGTCTCGCTAATCACGATGTGGAACTATCACACCTGGGCTTTGGGGTGAGGCGCTACTGATAGACTATTAATATAATAATTATACAAATCCCAGGTTTAATCCTGTATCAGAGAACGGGTGAAAATAAAGGGAGGAGGTCCTGTACTGGGAGATTTACCTGGTACATGTCCTGCCCATTCCAAAGACAAGGAAAAGCACAAAAGATAACAACTGCCATCAGGAAATAGTTTTCGTACACTTCTTACCAATAGAGGCATTGTCGATGCTTTTAGGTTAGCATTAGCTTAGCTCAAAAAAATAAAATTTCTCAAATGGGAATCACTGAATAATTAGGACTGACAGAAAGCCTTGAGATTATATATACCAACAGCATTAGAGATACAGAATTTTGACATACGGGTATGAATGAAATGAGGTCATCTGGCACAAAAGAACAACTCACTCAGGCCTTTGGAATTCCAGCTATTAACAAACATTCTGAACAGAGAAGACTGGAATTCAGCGACAAAGACCATCACATAGCAAAACAGAGGGGCAGGACAATGGTCTGCATTTTTTGAGCACAGTTTGTATGGAGACTGAGGTTTTGAAAGAAGTAGAATATGTGCATCTATGTATGCTGTAGATCTTGTCCCGCATGAATGTACAGGGAGATCATTCTCTCTTCTGGGCGTGCCGTACCTTCAGGAAATTCTTCACACGCTCCGGATCATAGCAGTTGCTCTCCCGACAGATCCTTTCCACCTCCTTAATCTGGCCAGTTTTGCAAGCCGCCTGGATGTACTTAAAATGAACTTCTGGATCCTGGCTGAAGTTCACAATGGAGCCCAGGAAGTAGAACAAACCTGCAAAACAGGCACAACTAAACGAAAATGATCAACAAAAGCTAATCTCTTAGATGAAGAGGAAAAAGGCAACACACAAGCCATGAAATTTCCATGTTACAATTGCGAGAAGAATCTGATGACAATGCTGAAACAGCATACCCTCAAAGCTCTTGAAGGACTCGAAGAGCTCGGTGAGAGCCTGTGTGCCCAGCTGCTCGTGGTATTTGGATGCCACCTGGACGCAGATTTGCAGGTTCTGACGGATGTTGGCTGACAGCATGGCCCTCAGACACTCCATGGAGTCCTCCACAGACAGTGAGCCAAAGAAGTTCACCAGCCACTGCGTGAAGTCGTCAGATGTGGTGTCAGAGCAAAGACTCGGCATGACCTCTGACAGTGGACCCCCTTCCGTTATTTTGAGCCATTACCTCAGGGTTGAGCAGGTGGGTGTGGACCACGGCACGTTTGATATCATACAGGTCAGTATAGTGCTCCAGCGCCCTCTGCAGAAGGCCTGCCTTCTCACACAGCTGGGCAATGTGAGCGCGGTCATAGTGGGTGAACATCTGGTTGCCCAGAATGGCATCAGCAACCTGTGCAAAACCAATGGAAACACTTTAGGCCAGCCCACGAAAAGTCAACCACAGAGACATACAAATACTTCAGGCCAGGAACAAATAGTTTTATAAAGGGATACAGGAACATAAAGTACTAGCTCTTTTGCTAGACCAAGCAAAACGGGAATCTGCTGGCACCTGTGGGGCATGCATGAGGTTCATCTCCAGCAGGCGGGTCTGCAGTGGACCTTCTGAGGGACGGTTGTTCTTCAGTGCATCCAGCAAAAAGGACGTGCACTGCTGGATCAGGTTGTACTCCATGAACACGTCCACGATCTGGCCGCAGTGGAGAAAGGGGCTTGTGTGAACTCATAGGCTGCACCAACAAAAGCTCTGAGGATGCAAAGCTGAATCTGAGGCCTCCCTGTAGCTAGAAGGCACTGAGAGCAAATTCTGACCTGCGTGATGTCGGCCAGCGGCTCCTCATCCTGCACCAGCATCTGGGAGAACTGAAGGCCCTGCTCAGGGCTGATGCGCATCACGTTGCGGAGCAGGAAGATCCAATCGGGAGTGTATCCCACCTGCGGTAGACATATTGCAGCATGATTCACCCTTGAAGTACACAATCATGCGCACGCCAGGGCATCTCTCGAGAGCTGTCCATCATGTGACCTGTAGGGCCACAGCTCGATGAAAAAGGCGTTGGGTTCTCCAAGCTTGAATTAAAGATTGATGTAGCTTTGACCATTTCTGCATAATAACAGCAATTGCTATGAGCAGATACAATCCACAAAGTCAGGACGGGGATGTGGTTCGCCCGTGTTATTTTAGTCGTGCCTGACTGAACCATCTGCTAAATAAAGTGCAAACAGGAACCAGTCTGAGAGCCACGGACATCTTCAAGGAGCCACATTAAATATTTAAGCATACCTTCTTGGCATAGAGCACGATTTTGGGAAACTGCCCAGTCTCTGCAAAGCACTGGATGACCTTGTTGGGAACATTTGCCCGCAGGTAGACGCTGAGGGCAAGAGTGGGGTCCACAGACTTCACCAGGTCTCCAAGTTCCTCCGAGCACTCGAGCTATAAGGAGACGTTCAACAGTTACCCTCAGAGCACAAAACTGTTTGTAGCCTGCGAAAACTCTTTACAAGCCAACAATGTGCATGTGGAGAATGTTTGAGGATGGAAAAATCTATGAAACTCCCAAGAAGATGTCCAGGAAGAGATGAGATTTCCATTCAGTCTTTGCTTCTCATTTTCATTTTTTATTAAGAGCCAGAGGGCCAAGTAGGACTTTTCTTAGAAAATGTTCCCATAAAACCTTTGAATAACATCTCAAGCGATATAATTTAGACCCAGGAAAGTAGTGTTGCTGACCCCCGTTGAAAGGCATACCTTGTCCTCCTTCAGCCACTTCTCCAGCAGCTGCTTGCGGCCTTGCTGTAGGACAGGACGGCACAACTCTAGGGACTCATATTTGTTGAGTTGGCCCTGGTCCAGCAGGATGCCAAAGTACTGGAGCAGGGGGGAGGTCTGGCCTGGCTGGGCGGGGACACTCTGGAACCGTCGGATTGTGTCTGGTGTGCGCAGGATTCCCTGAGACAAACAAGGGCGGGTCACTCTTCCTCTGTGTTACGAAAGCCCAGATTTACTGCAAGTAGCTTTGGGAGATGAAGTAACACCAGAGGAAGTTGACCGAACTGTCTGAGGACGCAAGAGCCAGTCACGAGAAGAACCGTTAATCCAACCTATAAACACCTTGTTCAATAGAGCTGATCTTTACCCCCCCCCACCCAACACATTTCCTATATACAAAGAAGACCATTATCATATTGCAATCGACATAAGAGGAAACAGGAAAACAAGCAAACGATAACATTATTTGGGAAACGTCGTTTTACATAGACTCCTCCCACACCAAACAAAGCAAATATATAAAACTTTCTGCAAATGTTTAGAAGCATTCAGCAGATGCACAGTGAGCCAAAGATAAGGCATGTGTGATGGGGGGGTACCTTTGGAGCATTGGCAGCCACTTTGGCTGCCTCGGAGTAGTTTCCTCCCGCGAAGAGGTTGTTGAACTTGCGGGCGAAGAGCTCCTCAGCGCCGGCCAGGTTGTTGCGGACGGCCATGCGCAGGGCCAGGTCGGGGTTCTGCAGCACGTTGGTGATGTAGGGAATGATGTTCTCCTCCTCGACGCACACGGAGAGCACCTGCGAAGGCAGGGACCCAGGGGGACTGAAAAGGCGAGCTGACGGTCACACGGTGCCTTATTCTCTATCATCTAACCCAGACGGCAAGCAGTCAGACATGTCAACAGAAAGCGCAGCTGCAAGGGATGAGAGTCCTGTAAAGAGGGCGAAGCCTTCCCAGCATCCAGCTGGACAGCGGGGGAATAAAGCAGCCCGCTTAAAGCCAACAGACTGCATTAATATGGCGAGGCTGTCACCCTCCCTGCCGCCATCAAAATTAAGGCCGTCGCTACTTTTACAGGAGAATCAGCTTTATTTTCTTTAAAACCAAAATGCCAAACAAACCCTGCTACAACCAGCCAGGAGCCAGAGCAGTATTCATGACATTCACATGTCACGACGCACTTTCAAAAGACCCGAGAACGTCAAGGACGGGGTCCCCCACGTTAGTGATCGGATGAGGACAGGAAAAGCAGGGCCAGTGTGGCTGGGAGCTTTTGGGGACAAAGCAAACACTCAAAGAGGACATTAAGGGCCCTTCAATAAGACCTGTGCAATCAGCGCTAAGTCAGCAAGTGCTTCCCCATTTCAAACAGCCAGACAGACTTCACTCAGGCCAGGGCCACTGAGAAACACCCAGCGGGTCAGCCAGGCAGAAGGGGACCAAGAAAAGGCTTCAGCTACTGAGAGGCAACATCTGAGTATCATACTGACAGCATTTTGCCTCACAAAAAACTAACCAGAGATCAGTTACTTGATCTTCTATCCTGATATGATATTTCTTTTTTAAAATCAAATCAGGCACTCAAGGAAAAAAGCCACAGAGGCCACTAGTCTGGTGATGGTAGATTTGGTCATGCAGAGTGACCATCGTAACCACGCCCAGTAACACATTCAGACACCTTGGGCGAACTAAGCAGCAACGACGCAGAGAGGTGAGAGAGGCAGGCGCTGCAGCAAAGATTCCACGGCAGCCGCCATCTCAAGGTTACTTAGCGGACCCCGGATGCTAAGAGCGAACGTGGCCTGCTAGTACCCTCCTCGGGTCCATGCAGCAAGGTCAGGTATGAGCGAGCTGGACAGCTGCTGAGTGAGAGCAGGTCTGACCCACGGGGGGCAGAAACTCCTTGGTTTGGTGCAAGATGCATGGGGGAGGGGGACAGGAGGGCTGAGAACATGAATCAAGGCACAGATCACTGCGAGGCTTCAAATAAAAACAGAGGCATCCCGACGACAGTCCGTGACATCATCAGAGGATCAGGGTCAGATTTCAACCCTCCCCGAGATTGGTTTTCCACTCCTCTCAATATTTAATGGCTACCAGGCTTTGGCATAAATTTATTTATAAGCTATTGCAAGCAGCCTGCGCAGACAAGGTGGCAGCCACTAGGAGGCCTCAGCCAGCTGCTGAGGAACCCGACACCTCTGCGTTTTCACATCACTTCCTCATTGTTCCTGCAGAACCACAGAAACAGAGAATGTCTTCATAGATGTGAAGCAACTGATTGTTTCTTTTTTAACTTTTTAAACCAGACATAGAAAACCATTAATAAGACATCTCTAAAATGTCAAATTAGCATTTCACCGAATGAAGTCCTCCCCCCACCCCCCACAGTATCCAGCTCCTGGCGCATTCTGCCGTTGGGGATGCCGCAATTCCAGGCTCACGACTACGCTGATCTGCTTCTGTGAAGCACAGCAGGCCCAGACAGACGAGAACAGGGCATCCATGATAAACGTGCCAAAGCCTCTCCTCCACCCCACCACAAGGAGAAAAAAAACAAAAAAACAAAAACAGACACAGTAGCACTAGGCCAATCCCCCTCCTCCCAGGTTTTGTCTACAAACCTTTCCTGTGGTCAGCACTGACAGCTGTACATCCCCAAAGCCAAACCACACCGGCGAGGGATACCAGTCTAAGCTGGTTTTAGGTCCAACCAGCCTCTTAAGTAATGGAAATTCATTTGGGTGATGGCTGACAGCAGTTCACAAGTGTGGATATCCTGTCTGCTGACCGCCACACACTACAGGTGACAGCGTTACCCGTTGTAAAGTGCAAGCATTAAATATGCATGTGCACATAACAGACTACCATCTAATGATTTTAAATTTGCATAAATTATTCAGTTATGTGTTCAAGGGTTATAAAGTGATACAAGTACTTAAATAATTAATCATAATTACACTTTACAGTGTGTAACTATTGTTTTCTAAGAGCAAAATAAAGAAGGCTGCTTTTTTTTTTATTTTTTAAAACGAACACAAAGCTTGGAGTAGCGTTTTCATTGGGACGTTTGGAGTAGCATGTACCTGTCCCTTCCTGTTGACGCCAATGATGCCGGCAGTGGCCTCATGAGGGGCAGTAACGAAGATGGTCTCGCCGCTGATACGGTTCATGTAGATGCAGGTGCCCGTCTCTAGGTCGTACAGGTGGATGTAGCCGTACTTGGTGATGAGGAACACAACATCTTGCTTGGAGCTGATCTGTATCGAGAGGTCCGAGTGATTTTAACAACGGGCTGGGTCGACAGAACGTTTCTGAGAGTTGCTGCGGTGACCCAATAAAAACGATAAATCCAGATTTAACAGTGGAAAAAAAAAGCTGGAGGAAAATGTATACATTTTATACAGAGAGACTTCTTTTATTTATTTTTTTTAACTACAATCTTGGGGTGAGAGCAGAGTCAGCCTTGATATAAATACCCTGAAACAGTAGGGGTTAAAGGCCTTGCTCAAGAACTAGATGTTGACATGGTTATCCTGCCAAACACAAGATTCAAACCCACAACCTACCGGACAGGGGCACAGATCCCCAACACGAGCTACTGCACAAAAGTACTATAGGGGGGTATTTTCCGTATGTCACTTAAATCATCCGAGATCAGATGCCTCACCTTGGATGAGTTAATGGATAGGTCAGTTTTTCAAACGTAGCTGTGTAGCAGATTAGTCTAGCTGGATTGATTCATCTGAGATGGTAGCGCACCCGCTCTGCTTGAAAAGCCCATATATTTCAAATCTACGAAACTCGATCGGCAAGTCTCTCATTGACTTCCACAAAATGTCATACAAACAGGGCGCAATTTTTCACACAACCTGAGCAGAACCTTTCATTGAGGGGTATGATGAATTCAAAGATTTAATATGTACTAAAGGAAATGCATCAAAAGTGGATTTCTCAAACCAGAAAAGACAGCTGGCAAAAAGTGACAAATCAGATGTCCAAGTAGTTTAAGTTATTGTGTGTGTGTGTGTGTGTGTGTGTCTCATATTATATATATATATATATATATATATACACACATACATACATATACACATACATACATACATACATACACACACACACACACACACACACACACACACACACACACACACACACACACACACACACACACACACACACACACACACACACACACACATATATATATATATATATCTGAATTACCATGTGCAAACACTGATTAAGTGTGTGAGCTAATCATTGTTTACATAGAACAAACCTGCTCCAAGCAGGTTTGAGGATTTGAATGCGCTGCTATGACAACACATCCAGCAAGAGTTTCGAAAAATGGACAGATCCAGGATCATGCCAAATCGTTAAGAATTACATCCGGCTAAACGAGTAATCCAAGTAGGAAAAATACCCCCCAGATCAGCAGCCTGCAGACCCACCACATAGCCCAAAATCTGAAGAATTTCCCCAGGGTGGCTGTACCTGCATGGCGACGGGAAAGTCGTTCTGTGCCTCGGGCGGGAAGAAGACATCTACGGCTTTCTTAGGAAAGGGCTGGTTCCCGGTGGGCGGGGTCCCCACTTCAATTATGTGCAACTAAAGCGAGAGGATGTGAATCAGTGACCACAGAGCGAACCAGCATCTCCCCCCTCCCCCCCCCCCCTCCCGGCCCGAAAGCAGAAGTGGCCACCAGCCCACCTTCCCGCCAGCCTGGCCACGGACGGCGAAGCAGAAGAGGGTGGACTCCTCAGCATTTCCTTCCATCTTGAACTGGGCAAAGCCCGCTGCATGGCCCTCGATGGGCTGGGACACCTTACGGTCCACAGAGTAGAGCTGCATGGCGCCGACCACGCGGTTTTGCTGAAGAGAAAGACGGCAGCGTTTGAAGCCATGTAACTCAAAACACCTGGTACTGAACAGCTGGCAACTCCATGCCAGGTACACAGAGCCACCAGGAAACCGGAATTAACAGACATTCTGTACAAACAAACATACAAACACCTTTTACTCATAATGTATTACGTGCATAAAGATTAATCTCCAGCCCAAATACCTGTGCAGAAATCCCGATGAGGAGCAACCATTTCTGCTTGGCGTCAGTACGGTAGTTGATGATCTGACAGCCAGCCAGACTGGAGTGACGGTCAAACACTTTGATGGGCTGGGAGTCTCCCTCCATGCTCCAGTGGTACACAGCGTTGTCCGTCACCAGCGCCACCGTGTTCAGTGAGATCCACTTCCAGAAGGTGACGTCATCCGTCATGGTGTGAGCTTTCATCTTGCTCTTCATCTCGATGTTGAAGATCTGCAGGGTTTTCGCCGCTGGAATCAACAGGTGAGCGTCGTTACGGCGATATGGGGAATGATGCAATACAGCCGAATAGACAGAATCAAGGCAGAGATATCAGGAGTCATGGGTTTAAGTGCATCAGGCAGCACGCCATGACTGATTACACAGTAGCTATACAAAAGAAAGGGTGAGCACAGGAAACAGGAACGATCACTAAACTGAAACATCTGCATTCAGGTAGATATGAAGGGGTCAAAGGGCCAGGAAACCTAATAAGGACACAGAGAGGAAATCTCAACTATGTCGACACTAAAAGTGACAATCAAATTTTCTGGACTATGAAACGCGACACACTAATACCTGCAACAGGTCTGCTAGTCACCCTGTGGGTCAGGGCATCAATTTTTTAGGCTGTAGGAGTAAATTCTACCTTCAACCATGCTTTTAGAAGTAAAATTTATTTGGCAGAGTAAGTGAAACTTCTATAGGTGAATTTCAAAACTGTATATTGATAATTCCATCTTTTGCCAGCAACCACCGTGACAAAAATCTGTGTTAAAAATGTAAGATTTCGGATTATGCACACGGAATGCTCAGCATGCAAAAAGCTCTGATCGCAGAACGATGAGAGCGGCACCTTCCTGTGGTGGCAGTATCGTCATGTACATTTAGCGCAGTGGGCTGACCAAAACCGGTATTCAAACCAGCCTTTCATGTCATGGGACATATGTATGTGCTTAAGGAGTCACACCGACTGAATATGGACTGTTGGGGGAGGGGAAGGGGGCAGGACACTGGCATCTGAATGCAGATATAAGGAAAAAAAAAGGTACTGACACATGACCGTCACAGGGATGGAAACTGGAAATCGTAAGGGCCACTCCATTCTTAAATGACGTTAATTCAAGCACTGATGACAGATCGTCAAATCATATAGCAGGAGGCAAGCAGCACACACCAATCACAATCTGCCAGATTTAGCAAATCGAGCCAAAAGAATTACACATCCAAAATAGAAATTCCAACAAAGTGAAATTTGATCATAGCTATGCAGGGCAATAGTAGAATAACCCAGCTTTTGTCGTGCATGAACAATGAATGCAAGACACCCACCTGCAAAAACTGCCCCCATCTATTCACTTATGCATAATCAAGCACACCCAATGGATGATTAAGACAACGCTACTCAATGCACACATTCCTAAAATTTGGGTATCCGAAAAGCCACCGTCCTCAGCAGCATGCCTTAGACCAATCCACCCCCCCACCCTACACAGACTACAACGGCTTATAAGAATCGGGTGTCCAAATGACAAATCTCTGCTGACAATATTCAATCACCAAATTGTGTGTTATGCCAGCGTTCATGCTAGAGAAAAAGTTCAAACCTATTCAGTCCCCACATAGGCCAGCTCCATGCGGGTTTTCAAAGGAACAGGCTTGAATTTGGTTTTGGTTTTCATCAACTCTGAATACATGTGTTTTACAACAAAAAGTGGGATTGCTTAATTTAGTTGGTCTGACTTCATTTAGGAAATAATTTTGTGGAGTATTCTGAACATCAGGAAACTTTCTCCCTGCACTGGAGAAGGCAAGATGGAAAAATCCACAGATGATGGGATGAATGGGGAGCCAGTGCCGCCTCCAGCTGCAGAAAGGCAAGCGGCAGTGGGCACAAAGTTCTAGAAAAAGCTCCCGCACTTTGCAATGGCCTCAAACTGCACAGGGGAAAGAAAAAAAAACAAAAACGGAGCTGCCACCATTACCGGGGCCACAAATCAGCCACATCTACAGCTGACCCAGAGTCACAGCAGCGTATCCTTGGGCAGTGCTGGACAGTACGCTGCTAAAGTCCATAAGGAATATGGATCACCGGTGTCAGTGAACCACTTTCCAAGGCTGAGCAGTGTGCATCAAGTTGAAACTATTACCGCAAGTGGGGAGATGCTTGGCTCAGCGAGTGAGGACACTGTGCCTGCGATAGGAGATCCCGGAGATCGCCAGGGTTGGTGGAGTGATTTTACCATTGAGCTCTTGAACAAGGCTCTTAATGTCCAACAGCTACAGGGATTCTCTGACCTTTCTTTCACAAAAAATAATAACAGCGTCTGCTGAATAGTTAAACTGTATAAGCACAGACACTGAGATTAGTGCCCAAGAATACTCAGTTTCCCTCAATCACAAGCTGCACTTCTCAACCTAAAGCCAGATAGGCTAGAAACCCTTTTAATGACAGCCTGTGAATGCAAATAAATTTTCTATTTATAAATAAATCCTAAATACTTGATCAAACCCTTTAATATACTCTGACACAGGCTGAGGACTCAGTTATACTAAAAACTGGCTACTTCAAACAGAACGATTCTAAAATACAAACAACCACAAAAATATATATCATTTCAACAGATTAAAAGAAACAAAGCTGTTTAATGCGAACTCATTAGAGAATATCTAATTAGTGCACATTAAACATGAATCAAAAGGTTGTTTAAACAGGATTGTGACTTCCACAAAAACATACAAATTTTAACTCACCATCTGCATACACATAAGAAAGCCATAAAGAAAAAATGAACAAACAAAAAGAGAAAGCAATTATGACAGCAGGAACAAATTACAACACCTTTTACTGCTAATATTTCAAAAAGGCAGGCACAGACTAATGTAAAACAAAAAGCAACATTTCTACATGTGAGCTCAGAAGATTCTAGTTGTCACAATCTAGCAATGTGATGCTCTTCTGACTTACACAGTGGAAGATGTTAGGCCGGGTTGTGTTTTACAAACAAAACCTAAGAAAAATTAAGAAGTGTACAGCACAATCTAAAAAATGGCTCACAGAAGCAGACTCCTACAGTGTTATCTGTGACGATAATGAAACAGTCTTGCACTGAAGCTCAGGGGATACCGACAGGCATGGCCACCGACCTTTTAGAGCGATGACCTTGCTGGCGGGATTCATGATGGCGCTGTCCGCAGAGATGGGCCGGCGGATGGGATTATTCACATCGTTCAAGTCAATGATCACCACCTGTGCCTGTTCGCCGACCTTCTCCCGGACGCAGATGAACTTGTCGGACTCCATGGTCAGGGTGCTGAAGCCAATGTTGGCTGGATTTATCCCCAAGTTTTGGAGCTATGGGGAAAAAAAAACAAAGTGGATCGACGCGGTAAAGACACATGGCTTCCAAAGAATGCGGGATGGACACTGCTGGAGGGGGACGCTGAGTGTTTATAAATGCAAAAACTTGGGCCAGGTATACGAGTCATAATGCTCCATTTTCTCAGTGTTTCTCAACTCAGTCCTCAGGGACCCCCAGACAGTCCACATTTTTCCTCCCTCCCAGCACATCTGAGACAAACAATCAAGAACACTGAATACCTGGTACAAGTGTGCAGTGAGAAGGGATGGAGCAAAAATATGCACTGTCTGGGTATCCCCAAGGACTGGGTTGAGAAACACTGCTCTAGGGGATGTCCAGTACATCATGGGGCCAAAGCTGACACCTTTTAGAATGATCCATTTATCCCAAGGGGCCACCCAGCCCACTGGGGTGGAGTTTCCTAATCTGTCTCCCATCAAAACTCAAGCCCGAAAGGAGTGAGATGGGTGTCACTTCAGCCAATTTCTAAAAGAGTCATTTCCTGGCAGGGTAAGACATTTCATCTACTTCAAATTGCAACACACTGTAAATCACAGGTGATGTACTTCCATTTCCTCATTCAGTCCTGGTCTAGGAGAAGGTGGCATGGAGGAGGGGGGGCAGGGCGGTAAAACTGCTTAGCAAAGCGTGCTACACTATGCAGCAAAAAACAGGAAGTGTGAACTCATGTAATGACAGGAGGTTTTCATTCAAAACAAAACCAGTTCCTGGAAAAGCTTACAACAGAGGCAGGTGTGGGGATCTGGTAACCTGGGTTTGCGGTGTGCACGAGTGATAGGGCCAGAGAAAGAACTGGAGGGGGGTCAAAGCCCGCCCACTTTTACCAGCTATAGTTCAGGAAGGGGCATAGCATGAATCTGATGCTTCCCCTTCAACATCCAAGGGCTGAAATAATGGCATACTGTTACTGAAGTGTTTTCAGACCTTCAGCAAGGCATAAGAACCATTTATTCAACACGATTACACCTCAAGGAGCCCAACAGAATGCTTACATCTCTCTCTTCTGAGTTCTTTTATACTGGATATCCAAGGAAATGCGGTAAAATAAATTCTACCATGACATCACTTCACCACCCAGAATTCCAGAATTACTGAGCTGGTGCATTCCAGTCACACAGTGGGAGTCTTTCTGGGCTCAGCATGTCTCCGCTAGCTAAAAACAGGCCTCACCCAATGCTCTAATCAGCCAATGCAAGCCACGTTTCCAGGAAGGACTTAACAGAAGCGCAAACCCCTACCAGCAATCAATGGGGTGCACAGACACTCCCAGGCCCAACCCTGATTCACCCGAGTCCCCACAAATGCTTTTATCATCATTCTATCTTCAGACTCTGCACGCCACAGATAAAACAGGCAGCCCCACTGCAGTTCTGAGCAGGTGCAGAGGGATATGCTCATCAGCATTTTGATGAGTCACTAGAAATGAGTAAAGGAACAGTAAACAATATCTAGCAGGCTTCAGAGATTAACCCTATTTTAATCCAATATATATTCACAACAAAAACAAAATTATTTTCTCAAAGCCATCACCTATATGTTTTATGTGCATCTCACTTTCAATGAGACCTAGAAACAGGAAGTTAATTGTTGTAAACGGCCATTTTGGAATTTCATCAACTGGGCTGTACCCAAGTAATAATCTCTTCAAACTCCGAGCAGCCGTCTAACAAAGCTGTGATGGTGTCACATACAAGGTCACAGCAGTTTCAGCTTCTTCCATTGGCCAGAGGGATTCCCTGACCTGGCTGCCATTTGCTGAGAGGAATTCTTCAATGAGTTAAGGTAATATTCATAAACGAGGGTAAGGTGGTGCGACAACATCAATGCTACTGGCTGAGGGGCAGGTTTGAATCATACATCAGAACCAGTTGCATTCTAAAGTGGGGGGGATTTCAGTTCCAGTAACCTTGGTCTTGTTCCTCCTTGTGGTGTTGATTAGTTTTGCCAGACAAAGCAATGATTAAATATTACAGCCCCTAATGACAGCGGAAGATGCTTCACAATTACAATATTTACAGTCTCAGAGGAGCTTGCTGAATTTCTACTGTCATCTTGTGCAGCCAGTTATTTTGAGGGGAACAGCACAGGGCTCTGTAAGCTATATTGTTCAAATGGGTGACCCATTTGATTGGTTACACTTCAGGGGCTCAAACACATCTAATGCACTTTCTATCAAATGTCTCAGTCCAATGGAGGATATCTTTTTATCATCATTAAACTATTCAGACAGAAATAAAAGGTTGAGAAAGGAACCAATAAACCAAGAACCAAAGATGCAAGGTGAAATATTCATGAAACAAATACCAGCTTAAATGCTTTATATTCTTAGGTCAAATTAGGTTTGAATCCCTCCAATTCTGCATCTGGCTGCATTAGTTATTTCACAACAGTCCACATCAAAGATTCAACATTACTTGCTGCTTTCAAAATACATGTAAAGCACTTCCAGTTTGAGGGAAAATGTAATAAAAACATGAAACCAGCAGCAAGTGACTTTTCATCCAGATCCAAGCTGTCATCAGTTTAGTCTTAGGGCTGTTACATTTTGAATCTTCTGCAGAACCAGCACAAAAAGCCAAGGCTGCTGCTGACACACGGCCAAACTGTCAATGTGACTAATGGAGGATCCTTTAGCAACATCGTGAAGGGCATTATCAGGGCAGAGTAACACCACAACCAGGCAATGAGAGCTGACCAGGGGGTTCAGAGGGGATGGAGAAAGGGGTCACCACTGACTCATCCTGAACAAAGGTGACAGCGCTCAGAAGATAGCCCAGATGAGGTGGCACAGTGATGAGATCAAGCTCATGACCAAGGCCGTGCTGCGAGGACACTTTTCAAAGGAAATCTATTCACCAAGAAAACTAAACCTGCATGCAGTTAGCTTATAGAAAATGCTTAATTTTCTCTTAGAAACTCCACTATTGGCAGCTATGGGCCTGTTTCTGATGGGTAATATAGTTTGGCAAGAAAAATCCCAAAGCAAACATGGAAAGATCATGCAGATGATAGTGTACAAACACCTGCCGACTGCTTCTACTGCCCGAGGCTCTCATATGGAGTGCCCCTGTGTGGAAGGCCCAAAAGGAGGAGCTGTTCAGCAGCAGAGTGACTGTTTATGCTGAGGTACACACAGCTCAGCAGAGAGGGGCACAGGGGTCCTGGGGTTCATTCCGTTTCTCTCAATCTGTCAGCAAAAGAAAAAATAATAAAAAAAAAACTCCATGATGCATGCAACTGGGTTCAAAGTGCAAGGAAGGATGTAAAAATCGCTGAGAACGCAGCGGCTCCCAACAGGAAGCCGGCCATTGTCTCGGTGGTTTAAAACAACACTCTCGCGCAAGTTCGCAGAGACCACATGACTGCATGTGACCAGCAGCTGCTGAAAAGGTGATGGAGAGATGGATCCGAAAGAAAAAAAAGCAGGTTGCTGGAGTTGGCGTCCCCGTAAAACGTGTTCTAAGAATCTCTCCGTTGTGACCTGTGTGGCAGTTATTGTACATATGGGGGCAGAACACAGCTAATTTAATCCCAGTAACCAAAGACAGAGGAATCTGGTTGCCAGTTCAGGGTTCAAGGCCCAGACAGGTCTCCAGTGAAGCATTAACATGAGAACACCATTAACTCCTTCAACAGCTACCATACACTTGGCTGGTTTTTAATTAACACCATTACTGCTGAGGGGGTTGTTAAAACACACCTCATAAAAGCCTAACCATCACACTAAAACAGGGCCCTCATGTGCACAAATGATACTTACTGAAAAACACCAAAACAAAACCAGAACATATCCTCCATAAAAGCAGAAAGCCTATTCAGCCATTCAGACTGACATTTCAATACACTACACCATTGACGCCCTATTTAAATTTCTTTATGCATATAATGTTTCTATTTTGGGCAGCCAGACGGGGTGACCCATTATGCCAGTAAGAATCTGAAAACGTTGCACCACACATACACAAAGAAAATGCCTTATGTAAACTAAAACGCCCATCCGCTACCATTCGGCATAAGATTTGGCCTCAAAGCGGAATGGGAAGGGGGCTGCTAGTACTTCATGACAGATACCATCGTGACCAGGAGGAAGGGCAATCCTAAGACACTGGAATGCCACTACAACTATGCTACTTGGAGACAAACCCATTTCCACATAAAAACCTAACCAAGCCCGAGTTCTTAACTGGGGTTGGTGGGCTTGAGCAATTTGATCAGCAGCAGAGCCAGAGTAAACAGCACTATGGGGCAGGAATATTCACGGACCAGCCACATGGAAAGAGCTGTGCACGGTTAACGTGGAGTGCAGGCTGCGTGACGTGCACAGCCTCTGACGCCCTACCGCCTCTTCATGTGTTCTGTATCCCACAGCAGCACACCACTGAGTAACTAATTGCAGGAAGTCAATGAAATGACAATTGTACAGGGCAGCAGGACGACTGCACAGCGTGTGACCCATGATGCCAAACCCGCATCGGTGCCGAAACAACGATGATTTTACAGTCACTGTGGCAGTTTTCAGAGAAATATATAAAAGGAAAACAACAGATAAGCCAAATAAAATAGTACTACCCTCATCTGAGTTCAAAGATCAAGCAAAGCAATGTTTAAAATGCACTGGTTTATGTTTGAATAAATCCTGCCTGTGATGTAACAGAAGGTAGACTACAGCACGCGTGAAGTGATACTGCAAGTCTCCCCTGGGGTATCCGTTGCTCACGATGACCTTCGCATGCCAAGGACACTTGGCAGGAAACACATTTGCCTCCCAATAAACAAAAAAAACATTATATTTCTTTGTACAACACACTCGTTCAACAAAGTACTGAAAAAGTATTATACTAATAACTGACAAATACAGCAAAGCAGGGCAGGATAATGTTGTTAAAATCAGACTAAACCTAACACTCCCCTGCGATGTAGAAGAGTACATGCCAGGAATCAGAGAGCAGCCCACGACTGAGAAGTGGTTTAGATGCACCGTCCATAGCCGCCCCTATCGAAATTATAGGTCGGGGGCCCAGGATGCAATTACTACTGCCGCAGAACATGACCCACATCTGCAATTAAACACCAGCAAGGAGCACTGGACTCCAACACACTGCGTTTTACACAGGCCACTTGGCCTATCAAAACTCTCTTTCTGAAGGCACAGAGACACCAAACACCTGAGTCTACAAATGAAATATGAAAGAGTCACATGCACAGTACCAAAAGTTGAAGATTAATTATGATATATGAGGTGTTAGCCACCAGTCTTACTGTCCTTGAAAACAGATCAGTTTCTTTTGACAGCCTGTTTTCAAGGTCAACAAGAATATCAGCGATAATGATTACTATTGAACATGACCGCAGAAGTGAAATCGATTAACTCATTCCCCTTGGAGGGTGAGACATCCCCTTCAAGAAAAGGAAAAAAAAAAAAACTGTTTTTAATGAGGCCTCATTTTAATGGCCATACCCTTTAAATATGCTGAAAGGTCTAGCGTAATTATACTGCATTCAAAAAATGTCACACACAGGTGAGAACATAGAAAGACCTTACACTCAGCTTTAGTCTACAGGAACACAACATGCTCTACTTCAATTATTAAAACCTTACTGCAGTGTTTATATAGCCATAAAAAGTGAACCACTGCACACAAACAGAATCCCATCTCTGATTAAATATTGCTCTACCTTTCTATGCCACCAATTAAAACATTCACAAATCACAGAAAATGAAGACTCACACCTAGCATACTTCCTCAAAAAAAACCAGACAGGCATTTTGGCACAACTCAATTAGCAGCTATTGCTAATCATACAACTTACATTCAGTTCTCCATCTTGCTGAAATCTCTGCATTTTATTGTATCATGTTTATACATATTGTTTGGTGCCCATATCAATATAAGCTTTGTATATTTCACTTAATACCCTGCTACAATCCCTGGTGATGGACTACTCAGCTTTATTTCAAGAGCACAGAAATATTCCACAAACCATCAATATCCCATCTCAGGTATCAAGGCCTGCTAGCTTCTGGACAAACTTATTGTAATAAATGTTGGCTGAAAACACAGAGCCAGTGCAGCACTTAGGCATGATAATGTCACATTTTGCGTTCAGTACAGTCAGGTCAAAACGCCAGCCTGGTAAGAAGGAAAATGACTGAGTAACAGAAGAACAGACAACTGGAACATAGCCCGTATTCAAATGCAGACTTTGTATGTGAAATAGATAGTCCATATTCAAATGCAGACAAAGGCAACTTCCATTTAATTCACTGAAAACCCTATATCACTCATTTATCTGGAAAGGCCTCAAACTCAAGGCAGACATGCGTACCCTTCACAGGAGGCTAAATCTTACTGCTAATCCCAAAATTTGTTTATTCTTTCCCTCCTGTTCACTGAAACATAAACCATATACAACTGGCAGTTTTGACACCATTCAGGCAAGTTGAGCAATATGGACACTTCTTCCTTCTGTGAAGTGCAGCGCAATAAGTGTTATGACGTCATAAGGTGCGGCTTTGGGCTCTGTACCTGAAGGAGTATACACTTTCCTCCCAGACTCCCTATGGGTGTCGAAAGTTACTCTGTAGTTCATTTTCAAGGTAAAACCTGAAACCTAGCGACTGCATGCTTAAATACAAAAACCGCTTCCGAGAGCACAATCCTCTTTTTCGAAGAGGTAATTTCAATCAAAAAGATTTAGTTAGTTATCGTATCTATTGAGGTTACATGGCGCATGTAAAGTACCTGAGAGCAGTGAAACTACGTAAATATCAGAATTTTAAAGTGCACTGACCACGTGACACCATGCTAGGCTAAGGACTATTAAAGCAAATTTCTGCTAGAAGTTTCTCATACTATAGCCTGAAACAGTATTTGTACTTTGGAAATGTTGGAATAGTGTCCATGAAGGCACATTTTAAACCGAGCTTCCTTTTCCAACCATTTGCATGAATTAAGGGGAGGCGCAAAGACTCATTTTCAGCACGACAAGCGGCCAGGTGGTTTTACGTCCATTGATTCCATTAACTAAAACGCTCAACTCATTCCATTGCTTGATTCTACCGTTGTTTGCTGTGTATTTAATAGATAAACTTCAATTCAACTACCCGAGCTGATTTCGACTGCACCTGCCAAATGCCATCGGCCAGTTTAAGACCATCCGCGCAGTTTCGAGGGCCTCGGTCGGCGGTCGCCAATCTCCTCGGGTGGGTCAGCCCCCGTCTTTACTGGCGTGACAGTGACAAGCACAGGACCGATCCCTCTGTCCATCAAATCACGTTAATCCGTCCATCGCCGCGACGTTTACACAACTAATCCACAACTCGGCAGGATAGAAACACGGCCCTGCGCCAGTGACATCTCACTAACATCTCTGTTGAGGTTGGAACCACAAGTACAAACATCTAGAAACCCTATAAAACAAGTTAGTTTATGGCGCGAGCTCTAGGGGTCACGTAATCAACTAGCTGGTTATGTGTAACGCGCAGACCTTAAACCGGTTGGATGAACGGAGCCAGATAGCAAACGCGCTTCTCGCATTTTCATTATGCCGTGACTTCCTGGCTTAGCTTTCGACTCTTTATCCCCATTCCTACTGCGTACCTGCAGGTGCTCCTGGAAGCGGATGGGTAGGATCTGAGCCATGGCGGTCACTCTTCTCTCACTCTGGAAATGCCTATCTCTGAGCTAGCTTAGCCAACTAAAGCTACAGCTTCTTCACTTGAGACTGGGATAGCTAGTAAAAAAGAGAAAGCTTAAAAGAAGTATACGACTACACTACTTTCTAAATCAAATAACAATATGCCTACTACAACGTTCACCCCCAAGATCTCCACTTGTGCTCTGCCCCAAGAAGACGGCGACCGGCCGCAGCGCCGAATCCAGAAACCCGCAATGGCGGCGGAAACAGGTCAGGAGAGAAGCAATCCGGAAACGGCCAGGGCCTCCGTTAGGCGGAAGGATACTGAACGTCAAACGAAAATCGTGCCTCACACAAATCTTATTAGTAAGCGTATCTTGTGCTCAAATGTGACTCTATAGCAAACAAGTGAAGAAATAACAGAGATATATGGAGACGTATTATAATAATACTTTGCAAATAAAGATGAAAAACAGAAGCGTTTAGGAACTATTTTATTTGTGATTTGTCCTTTTATTTTTGCCACGTCATTCATCCTCGTGAATTGACGTCAATTCCGGATTTTACACATCGCTCCTCTGTTGGGGTGTTGTCGGTGAAGAGCTAAGGATGGGCAGCATTGTAACATTACATTGATTTACCTTACAATACATTACGTTTATTTATTTTGCAGATTTTTTTTGTCCAAAGCGACGTACAAGCGAAGTAGACGGTACATCACAGTCATCTGTATTATCGATATTTTAAAAACATTTTTAAACATTAAAAAACGATAGTGATACGTATTACTTTTGATGAGTCGTCATCCATTACCCACCAAGGTGCAGTAAAATTAACATGTACACTATTCAGATAGATTTAGTCTCGCTAATACACATAAAATTTAAGATGATCCTTTTGAACTTTAACATTAACATAAATGTTGTAAGCTTCTAGGACTCTTACAGCACAGAGGGTCTGTTGTTGTGCAGGAAGTGAGGAAATGAATTAAGTTTTAGAACATCGCGACCACTTTCGAAGAAACCAAACATTTGTTATTGATACTTTATGAGTAGCATTTAGATATCGATCTGCCCTGCCATACTTTGTAATGCAGTAATGCCCACATGCTACTTTACGTGGAGATTAAGAGGATCTTGGCTGATTGACTAGTTCTGCTTGTATAGCGTTTGATTAAGGCGTTGTTTGTAATGTTAGTTCTTTACTTACATGAGTCGTTGGGCTGTGGCCAACATGTAGGAAGACAGTAAGTTTAATGCAGCGGTAATATTTTAAATTCACTGTTTACATGGGTTAATCCATTTTCTAATCGGTTATTTAGGCAGGGACACATATTTGGGTACATGATTCTCTGGAGGGGGTGGAGGGCGAATTTGGTAGCAATATTTGGGAAGATCTGCCTAAAAACTGTCTGCCTCATTCCTTTATAGAATGATGTATATATAACTGCTGCAGTGTTTTATATGATATGTGCTTTCTTCCAATATAGAAATACAGTAGGAATTATATTCACCTACTACCAGTTATTGGCTGAGAGTACAAGTGTTCTCCTCCTTAAATCCAATGAATCCTGCACATGTATCATCACGTAACACCTTTGTGACTGTCTAAGCTAGCTGATCCTCTCATTTAGTTTCGCTAAAACATAGACTAAACATATGCTGTTAAGCTAATTAGTACTTCTAAATTGCCCGTAGCATGTGCGTGTTTGTGTGCCCTGTTATGCCGTCCATGGTGTTTTGTTTTTTAAGCCATTTGTCTTAACATTTGTGCAATGAGGAGAACTTGAAATTCTACAGGGTCATTATAAGAGTTAAACTGAACATTCTTCAAATGAATATCTTTCTTGAAATGTTAAGTCATTGAAATGCATCTTCACAGTATATCATAGTCACCTCCGAGTGATAACTAAATATTTAGTCATGGCATGTCTCTGATTTAAGGAGCATTCTGACCTTGATGTTTTTTGAACTATTATATATTTGCTCAATACAAAAAAATGATCAAGTGTAACAAAATATTTCTGTTGTTCCATTTTCCATGACAAACACTTGAGGACAGGGTCACAGCCACGCTGGAGCCAATTCCAGAGACCATTGGGCAGGGGACACTGTGGATGGGATGTGAATCTAATATTTATATTTGAAAATGGTGGCTGTACAAATTAGATTATGTTTTCCTCCCAGTAATGCAAACTGACCATATTTCCAAACTTCTGGAGAAAAATATACTTGAATGCACATCTCTAGGAAATCTGTAGAATGTCTGAAATCTTCTCTCTGTTCTATTTAGCAGCCTCCTAACAATGCAACAATGGCAATAAGTGTTTAAGAGAAAGCTGTGGGCATGTACAGTCTACCACAATGCTATGAGTTTTTGCCTTCATGGTATGAGGCAAGAGCCACAGCATGACTGCTACATTACCTTATTCACTTAGCTGAGTACTTACGGTTACAGAAACTTTCCAAACGACAGTGTGGAATATTAGCTGCAATATAACCTAGTAGCCTTTGGGGTATGAGTCAAGTTACCATTATAGTACAAGGAGCACTTCTTACACTAAAGAAATATAAGGCTTAAGAACAAAGGTGTGGCAATTCAAAAATGTAAATGTTCACATTCAAGAAAAACCATCTCGGTGTGGAGCACAGGCCCTGGAGGGACATTTAAACTAGCCAATGGTTCCAAGTGAGGACACCACAAAGGATAAAAAACAAAAAACACAGAACAATCCATCCCTTATTTCCTTAGCCATTATGCCATTTCAATATGGACATGATGGCAGAACTGGGTCCCCTAAAGTCTGCAGCTGCCCTTGCTGAAATCTACACATAAGACCTAAGTCTGGATGACTGGACAGGCTGGTGAGAAAAACTAGCTCTGTGGTGGGCATGGAGCTGGAGTCACTGACATCAGTCGCAGATACACACGTGGACGAAATTGTTGGTACCCTTCCGTCAATGAAAGAAAAACTTACAATGGTCACATCCATCCATCCATTTTCCAAACCGCTTATCCTATTGGGTCGCGGGTACAATGGTCACAGAAATAAGTTTAATATGACAAAAATTAATAATAAAAATTCTATGAAATTTAACCAATGAAGGCCAGACATTGCTTTTCAACCATGCTTCAACAGAATTATTTAAAAAAATAAACTCATGGAACAGGCCTGGACAAAAATTATGGTACCCCTGGAAAATACTGAAAATAATGTGACCAAAGGAACATGTTAATTCAAAATCTGTCCACTAATTAGCATCACAGGTGTCTACAATCTTGTAATCAGTCAGTGGGCGAAGGATACCAACAATTTTGTCCACGTGTGTATGAGGACCCTGAGCAGACTGTTCTCAAGACTGGACAATGACCGCCACCCTCTACACACAACTTTCTCCAAACAGAAGAACATGTTCAGTAGTAGGTTCCTGTTTCTGTCATGCAAAACAGACAGGCTCAGAAGATCCTTTGTCCCTAGTGCCATACAGCTCTTCCGTGTCACAAGGGGAGGAATGTGATGGACTTAAGTGTTTAGGCTTGTACAGCACACAGCCCTCTATACTATGCCTTCATCTGGATGCCTAACTTTTATATCTAACTTATATAAATTTTATATCTAACTTTACTGTAATTGCACACAATTTTTATTTTTGTTATTTTTCCTTGCTGCAGTGGCACACAATTGATATTTTCCTTTGTATTTTTTGCAGTATGTATGTGTGCATGAATGTCAATGTCTCTCTCTCTCTCTCTCTATATATATATATATATATATATATAGAGAGAGAGAGAGGGAGGGAGGCTGGGGAAGAATAATCACATTTGTGGCCCTTTGAGCAAGGCCCTTAACCCCCTGGTCTGTGGGTGCTGTCGCAGGCGGCTGCCCTTCACTACCAAACTTGTTCAGTGAAGTGTCATTATTATTATTAGGTAACAATTCCTGATTCTTATTGGCCACAGAGGCTTCACAACTGGATAACAGGTAAAGGAAGGCTGCAAAATCAGCAGTGCTTAGCCCTCTTATAAACTATACTCACAAACGGAGATCCATCTTTTTCTGTGTCCACCCCAACCCCAGTCTTGAAATTTCTACACACAAACAACAGGTGTGTTTAAGTGCTATCCTTTTTAATGCTAGTGCAGCTGATGTTGATGATGACTATTGTTTGATTGTTTGACAGTTTATGCAATAATTAATGTTATTGGTCTGTTTTGAAGCATCTCAGACAAGCCATGAGATAAAGGCTTGCGGAGGCAATTTCAGTGAGCTCACAATCCATCATAATTAGCTGTTTGCTGGAGTAGCACACCTCACATAGAGTGATCATGCATGTGATAAAATTGGCCTTTGGACTCTAAATGTAGGCCCCAGCCAAAGGCTAACTTTGCTTTGCAAACAAAATTAAAAATAGGAAGATTCATTGGAGCAAATCATTCTCTATACTTTATATTATTTTTCTTAAGAATGTACAACGTAGAAATTCAATGAGCTTCTGGAATTGTTTGTAAATGTATATTTTAATTATGTTTAATCATTTTTTCCAAATTTTGTGAGTAACTCAGTGTTCCAAATAAATTACTTAGGAAAATTAGTTCTATAATAAACATTCCAGTGCTACTTGGACACGTCTTCAGTGATGGACCCAGAGTCAAGGGTGTTTCAGGTCTTTAATCATCAGATACCCTCTCCTGGGCGATCTTGCTCGGGGTGATCAGCCTCCAACTTGTGTGCAAGTGGTGCATTAATCCACGGATACACCGTCTGTGTCCACAGTAATCACAAGGCCTTTTTAGTAGTCTCCAGAATGGTCTTTGGGGCCCTTCTGCAGCCCACTGTAGTTCTTTAATTCTAAGTATTTGAGAGTTTGCTGTAATGTTCGGCCAACAAAGCCCCAGCACCCAAAAATTCTAGACAATTCTAAAAGAGTAAACCTTGGACTTCCCAATGTCTAAATTAGCGATGCAGAAACCATTGTTAGTGAAGCAGGCACCATCAAAAACAGTGGAAAAAATTTACAAAACACTAAAGTTATCACTGGAAGTTACTGGAAAAAATGTATTAAAGCACTAACTGGCATTATTGTGAAAATCATGGTGGTAAGAAATACACCTCGTGGGTTTTCTATTTGGGGCCAAACGGATCGGTGGGTAACTATTTCTATATACAACCAGAAGGGAAGAGAGAAAAGTACATGGACTATCATCTTCAGGATAGATGTCAACTCTGCCACCTTCAGGAGATGTGGGCTTTCTGCAGAACTGCTCCTGCTTCCCTCAGAGGATCTCAAAGAACTTTCCCATCCTGGCCCTGAGTATGTGGACAGCAACATTTAAACCTTCAGCTCAAATATCAAGAGGGAGACTGTTCTTATTATTTATGCTTGCTTTGCTTCTTAGTATTATGACCTCCTATGTCTATGCTCTAGTATCTACGCTAAAACCTCTTGAAAATACAGCTTCCTAAAAGACCATCTAATTAAATCTGCTGTCCTTCAGAGGTAAAATAAATATTATGTGGACCCACTTTCTTGGAGCAGGATTAGCAAATTAGATAATTCACATGCAATTTTTGTTTTTCACAAGACAGACAACTCAATACACTCAGTTCACTAAAATCGCATACTAAGATACACAAACCAAATGGGAAAATTATGGTTAGCGGACTGCAACTCCAAAGCTTAGTTACTTACGGCAAACAAAACGAATTAAATAATAATAACAGTGATACCAGTGGCCAATAATGTAATTATATGCATTTTAAATAAGACATAATAATAATTCATTATTAAATTATATCATAAACACAGGGTTGCCAACCGATTGGAGTGAGATTTTAAATTTGAGACAAATCTGCACACTCATGCACATGCATTTACATGCAGGCTACGTTTTATTACCTTCTGAATAGTCTGTAGGCTTTGTAAACTACCAACGCTTTTGATGTAGCTCATTTTTGTTTTCCAATGGAACAATATTGATTTGCTTTAAGATTTGTTGCGTGAGTATGAGAATCTGAAAGCATGTCACATCACATGCGTTAGAGCTGCCTAATAACCACTTCAGCCAAATATGCCGAACTCGTTAACTTGTCGATTGCTGAGAGTCAGGAGTAGTGAGCCACAGCCATTATACAGACCTGCACGCATACAGCACAAATATAACGGATTAGGGTATGCAGAGGGGCAATGAAGGTAACATGGATACAGAGAGTCTTCGAAAAGCAAATATAAGTGAATTGAAGTTGTGTTTTTAAATTATAATTTTGTGAAATATTTTTCGATTTTTAGAATCTAAGTGTTTGACCTGTGCAATGTGTGGATGTACAAAAACATTTTTTTTAAGAAAACCAGTTTGACCGATTCAGGGTCGTTGGAGGGGCAGACTCACATCTAACATCAATGACAGACAATGAACTCAGGCAAGACATGGACTGAAATAGACAGGACTGATCAAAATAACTAGACACAGCTGGGTACGATCAGGGAAGCACACGTGGATAATCAGGGGGGGTGTGGCACACACCAGGATCGTACGAGCTGGGCGTGACACTAAACACAAGCAGGTGGAATTTTCTCAAAGGGCCCGGAATGTCTAGCTACTCCCCTGGACTGACTCACTGAAAAGAACAGGTTCAAAAGAACGTTTCATTTACGAATCAGACATCACTATTGTTCACTTGGATAGCTGTTTTTGCGTGCAAGTAGTGTTTCTTACCATATCACATTGTAGTTTGCTTAGGCCTAGTGCCTCTCTTTTTAACTGAAAATCATGCAAATACAAAAATGAATCTGCGTTGTATTGAACTTGGGTACTATCAACCATGTTAGAACAGATTCACGGTGTGAATGTTTGGGAATGTCTTAAGACCAGAGGTTCCTACATGAGTAATACGTTCATACACGTAACAACATTTTAAAAATAAGAAAAAAATAATACAGAGGGTTGATTGGTGGGGAAAAGATTTCATAATTAGGTGTCCGTGCTGAGTTGCGACACAATTCCACCAGTGTCCTGTGTCTTAACATTTGTGGTTGTATGAGCAGCAACAGCATCTATCCTTCATAAAGGATGCATAATATGTCTAACAGTCAGCATATTTCCTTCATAAAGGACGTGTAGCATGTCTAACAACCAGCATCTTTCTTTCATAAAGGATATGTAACATGTCTAACAGCATCTAGAAAACAAAGGCTTATTAACTTACTAACATTTTAACCATTTATCTAGTTTGGAATTCTCATTTGAATTAATAACATTTTTACATCAATTTATTCCTTGCAAATTAACAATTTTTAAAAATTAGAAAAATTAGACATTTCTTTTCCGATTAAATTTGTGGTCATGAGTTTTTCTGTTAGTTGAAACCATTTTGGTTTTTATGTAGTAAATACGGCAGCACCTCTCACTACCTAGTCAATTGATTAGTAATCACGGCCTTTACTGATGTCTTAGTTATTTTTTTTCCTTTACTCACAATTTCGTTACACATTAACTGTGGAAATGGTGATTCAGACATTTTGTTCTTGAGACAAGGTACATGATCATTACGATGTGGATATTTAAAAAGTGTCAGGGTCAGCTCCTGTTGTTCCACTCTGTGTCCCTTTTCCCGTTGTCCTAGGCTGTAATGTTTCCTCTTCTCCCTCTCGGCTGCATTGCTCAATGAGCTGAGCCTGTGGCTACCTATCAGCCCCTTTATTGTGTGCTTGAATCCCACCTCTTCTGTCTTTGTCTTTTGTTTCATTTGTATGAGTTTTCTAGTTCCTGTATCTTGCGATTTGTACTTGGTTTTGGTTTCATGCTTTGTTCCCGTGCTTTTACCTGTAATTCCCCTAGTGTAGATTCTGTTTCCTTGTTTCTTCTAATGTCTTAGTCTTCCCCTCCCAGTCCCTGAGTTAATTAGTTCCACCTGTTGCCTGTTCTTGTGCCTGCCCTTGTGTGTTTTCCTGATTGCTCATTGTCCTGCACCCTCCCCGATTTGTTAATTGTCTATGTCTCACTTCTGCTGTCTCATTACCCAGTTCAGTTTTCGTATTTAAGTTCTTGCCTAAGTTCAGCTCCCCAGTGGTTCATTGTTTGTATGTTTGTTGGAATCCTGAAAACTTTGTATGTTACAAGAAGAAGAAGAAGAAGAAGAAGAAGATGACGACGACGATGACGACGATGAAGAAGACGACGACGATGAATGTTCTGCCTGCCCTGACTCATTTGTAATTAGTTTTTGTTTATTCCCTGTTTACTTTTGACTCCTCCTGGTCCTTTATTTTTGTAGTGTTCCCAGTGTTTTCTGTTTTCATTAATAAACCTCTTCTGTCCCATGAGCTGCAAGTGGGTCGTCCGCTTCTGTTCCCCGCTTGCATGACGCCATGCCCTAGTTCTAAACCCGCCCAGATCCCTGACAAAAAGGAGGGGACTTATTTTGTGTATCTATTGATTTATAAACTGCCAAGCAGTTGGCTGTGGACATAGGACTTCTATAAAACAGGAGGCTATATTAAAAAGGTGTTAAAATAAACCCATAAGGATATCCATGACCATTTTAATGTGGTGAGGAATTTATAAACCTTACAAACCTAAAAATATAGTTATGAATATAGAGGAAACCAACGTAATTATTGACCTTTGCAACTCACTGGCCTGACACATACTGTGACAACTCACTCACTCAAATGATGCCTTGTGGGGACATGGTTAAAGGTCATGCTGGTAGGGGCACTGTTTAGCGGACCATGGAGTAGACGTATGTAACTAAGCTCCACATTACAAAGCATTAAAATTACGTTTTTATGGGGAGTAGATCATTTTTATTGCATTTTTCGGCATTGTCAACTGCACTTTGTTTGTCTTTGAATGACAAATTATGGCCAGCAATCGACAACGCGCAGTACGATTCAAACAACTTTGCGGCCTGGTCTGCATGGCTCGCCTCCGGAGCCGAGTAGTGTAGACACCTCGGCTGACCAGATTGCAGATACTTTCAGACAAGAACTGCTGTCGTTACTGCGAAAAGACATCGCGGAGATAATGAAAACAGAGCTCAGGGTAGCTCTAATAAGCGAGATGTCAGCCTTTAGAGTGGGAGCTGAGCTTAAGTCCTATCAGGAAACAACTACAACGGAGTTAACATCTTTGAAAGGGATAGTAAGTGAAATGGAGCGGAGCCTGTCGTCATACACGGATGATGTCGTGAATCTTCAGCGGGAGGTACGACAACTCACAGCTCTTGCTGAGTCACTTCAGAATAAATGTGAGGATGCACATGCCTCTATATGTTTTGATTTTTGAATCTCAGTAGTTATGTTATCACATTTATTGTGTTGTGGACTTAGGAGGTTTGAAGGTTTCATAGGTTCCAACCCCTATTTTTTGTATTTGGGATTTAGCCTTTTAGTTAGAAAGGCTACAGCGACCTTGCAGTTACGGGAAGGTCTGCATAAGGACCTAAGGTGTTTCTTTTTCCTTTTTTTCTGTTTGTTTGTTTTCTTTCCATTGCAGATTTTATGCTGTTTGCTTTATAACTCCAGTTCACTCATTCAACTATCAATCTATGTTCATCTTTCAATGGCGGAGACGACAACACGTGACTTAAGCTCTATTCGTCTTATGAGTTGGAATATTAAGGGGATACAGCATCCAGTAAAACGTCATAGAGTTTTTACGCACCTCCGATCATTAAAACCAGATATTATATTTCTTCAAGAAATCCATCTTCGAGTGGGCGAAAGTAATAAATTTCCAAAAGGTTGGGTTGATCAGGTGTTTCACTCGAAATATAGCGACAGGTCAAGAGGAGCTGTCATACTAATTAAAAAAGGCATCCCATTTAAAGCTTCTACTGTAATACCGGATAATAATGGCAGATTTATTATAGTAGCAGGAAAATTGTTTGGTCACCAAATAATACTAGCTAATATCTACGGCCCAAATTGGGACAACCCAGATTTTTTCTCTAACTTTTTGTCCAAGCTCCCAGACTTTAATTCACATATGTTAATATGGGGGGGTGATTTTAATTATACACTAGACCCCGCATTGGATAAATCTCACCCTAAACACGACAGCAGAGTCTCTAGGTCAAGAGAAATGCTACTGTCTTGTATGCAGTCCTACAAACCCTATGACCAGTGGAGGCATTCTAATCCTACTTCTAGGCAATTTTCTTTCTACTCGCCGGTACATTACTCATATTTTAGAACTGACTTTTACGTAATTGATCATAAAGCAGTTTCCTATGTTACTAACTGCCAATACTACTCTATTATAACTTCTGATCATTGTCCTGTGCAATTAGATTTGGCATTTCCGAATAATATTCAGTCGCAACGAACTTGGCAGTTTGATCCCATATTATTAACTCACGACTCATTCATTAAACTCACTTCGGAACAGATCGATACCTACATAGAAATTAATAGTACCCCTGGTATTTCATATACTGTTACATGGGAATCACTTAAGGCGTATCTTAGAGGCCGGATTATTTCATACACAGTTTATGAGAAGAAAAAACAAAATAGGCGTCTAAACGAACTAGCTGAGCAAATTCAAAAGATAGACCAGAAATTATCAAGTGAATCTACTTCTGAAACATTTAAGACAGGACTACTGCTCCAGACAGAATATGACAGCCTCTCAATTGAGAAGGCAGAGCGGCTCCTGCTTAAAACCAAACAAACATACTATGAGCATGGTGAGAAACCCAGCAAATTGCATGCACATCAAGCGAGACAGCTAGCTGCACACAGAGCAATCTCGGAAATTCGTACCACAACAGGTTCAATTGCTACAAATCCTAAGAATATCAACGATCAGTTTAAAATGCAATACATAAACTGTTATCAATCTCAGACATCCGTGAATATAACTCAAACTCATAGTTTTTTGAATAATTTAGAAATTCCCAAAATTTCAGTTGAAGACCAAGTTTTTATTGATTCCCCAATAACGAGTCAGGAAATCACACATGCTATAAAAACAATGCAGAGTGGTAAATCACCAGGTCCGGATGGCTTCCCTATAGAATTCTATAAGGCTTTTGCTACTAAATTAACACCTTTGTTAGACCTATTGTTCCAAGAAATTATCACAACCAAGAAACTACCGGATACCATGTCACAAGCTGTGATATCTGTAATTCCTAAAAAGGACAGGGATCCACTTGATTGTGATTCCTATCGCCCAATAAGTCTTCTCTGTTGTGACTACAAAATTCTCACTAAAATTTTGTCCCAACGTCTCGAGAAGGTAATACCCCATATAATCAATCCTGACCAGACCGGCTTTATACCGGGCAGACAGTCATATTACAATGTGTGGAGGCTCCTTAATATCTTGTATTCTGCCCACTCCACCCTCCATCCTGAAATCATACTATCTCTAGATGCAGAGAAGGCCTTTGACAGGGTGGAATGGAGCTATTTGTTGAAAATTTTAACATTTTCTTAAAGTTTACTTTTTCCTATAAATAATTTAGCAACTAACATCGATTATAGCACTTCTCCATTTAAGTTAGAGGGTTGGTCATTTTCCTACTTGGGTATTAACTTCTCACAAACATACAAAGACCTCTATGACTATAATTTCAAGGTGTTACAGGAACGTACCAATTCAGATTTTAACAGATGGTCATTGCTTTCCCTTTTCATTAGCAGGTCGAGTTAATATTGTCAAAATGATGGTGCTACCCCGCTTTTCATATGTATTTCAAATGATTCTGTTCTCTTAACCAAAAGCTGGTTTAATAAGTTGAATAGCTACATTACTAACTTCATATAGAACAAATCGATGCCACGTATGAAGAGAGCCTATCTGGAGTTACCTAAGTTAGCAGGAGGGCAGGGTTTACCTAACTTTATGTTTTACTACTGGGCTGCCAATTTTGTCAAACTAAGCCACTGGATTTCTGTACACAAATCAAGGGAAGGCCCAGCTTGGGTTACTATGGAGCTAGAGTCATATCAGTCTACATCTCCAATAACTCTTCTCAACAGCCCCTCTACCTATTAATTTCAACCTTACAAATTTAAGCCCTGTAGTAAAAGCAACCATTAAAATATGGTTTCAATTCAGAAAACATTTTGGTTCCACCCAAGCATGTAGTTTTCTTCCACTAACTGATAACCATCTATTCCCACCTTCTCAAATAGACACAGCTTTCAAAATCTGGCAGGACAATGGCTCATTTTTTATTCGGGATTTGTTTAAGGATGGTACATTTGTTTCATTTAATACCTTACAAAATAGCCATAATATTCCAAAGACACATTTTTTCCGATATCTGCAGACTCGTAGCTTTACCATGAAATACTTTTCTACCCCTCTTCAGACATCTAAAAAGGCAGTAGATTATATTTTAGAAATAGATCCCTATACAAAATTCAGGATTTCAGTGATCTACAATAAGGGAACAACCCAGGATGGTGGGGCAGCCCATCACAGGGCACACTCACGCACCATTCACTCACACACGCACACCTATGGGCAATTTAGCAAGTCCAATTAGCCTCAGCATGTTTTTGGACTGTGGGGGGAAACTGGAGTACCTGGAGGAAACCGCACGACGACATGGGGAGAACATGCAAACTCCATTTATTTATTTATTTATTTATTTTCCAATTTCTCTGTTATTGTTACACCTGGGTCGGGGGGGGGGGGGGGGGGGGGGGTGTTTTCATCCTCTTTTTGTGGTTTAATGTTACAAAAATTGGAAAAACTCAAAATGAAGTTTTTTTTTAAAAAAAAAGGTCATGCTGGTACTACACGATTTTGTGGTTTGTAAGTAAAGAACATAGTATATGTAGGCTATATTTAAGTCCCAGTGACCTGACCAGGATAAGTGGTTAGAAGATTAGCAGACATAGGCCTATACCTAAGATGTAAATAAACGAGACAGGAATTGTTTATGAAGAGAATGAGATCATAATTTTGTAAACTGCAAAATAAAAAAGCGTAGCGGGGGCGACTGTTGAAGATGCAATGGTATTAAAGCAGTAAACGGTAACGAGCCTTTTAGGAGTGATTCCCTACTCACGAGTGCGCTTAGTGAGCATGAAGACCTACCTAGGGGGACTACATTAAATATAGGGCAGTTCAATGCCCTGAAAAGTCAGATCTTGCACTTCTTTAACAATAATTCATACATATGGAATAATAAAAGGCATCTGAATGTTTTGACTCGTTTGCGATCTAATTTAGAGCCCTAAACGAGGGTGTAATTGCACGCAAAGGTTTGCGCGTGGTTTCATTCAGGTTGTAACTTCACGCGCTGGCCCTGTCGCGTGATCGGCCGTCACATCGAGAAAGGTAACCGGAGGGTACGTTTAAAGTGCTGTAAGAGTCCGTAATACGCTGGAGCGATACAATTATATACTTACATTTTATCGTCTGAGTGTTTTACAGAAGTGATTATATACTTGTACTCATGTTAATCTTTCGACAAATGCCGACGTGTCTGTTCTCCACCCGTGCGTCTGTCTTTGTCAAACACATATACGATGAAAAACACTTTAATGTGGCAAACTGTATTATTACATTCACCCATTACCTTCCTAACACTACAATAAAGACGGTTTATTTATATAAATAACGTTTTATATATCGAACTATCCTTAAACGGTTACCTTACGTGGTAAGGTTTGTTCCAAGGACGGAAAGCTTTCTAACTTAACAGAACTGAAGAGGTACGATTAAATAACTTTTTAGTTGGATCCAAACAACGTGTAATCGCTTTTATTTGCTATATTATTTATATCATTTTATATACGCCACTTGCCACGTTTTAAGATTTCCACTAGATGGCGTAGTTGCAACAAGAACACCAAATCATTACCTTCAGAAAACCCTCCAGACGTGTGCGGCTCCTTTCATTTCGCAAGGAACACCCTTTAAACCACGCTTTTGTTGGAAAGCGCGTTAAACTGTAGCCTCACAGCTTTAACAGTATTGCATGTGTTGTATCTTTGTGATTAGTTACTATTTTGATGAGAAGTGTCCCAGAGAGAGAATGGAAAATCATTTCAGTGAGAGACTCGCTGCAGGTAAAGCCAGACAGATGTTTTGTATGAGACACGTCTGAATGTTTAATATTTCAAAATGCTGTATTCGTTGTCTCATTGTTTCACCCCACATAGGTTGTCGGCCTGTACCATTGTTTAATCAAAAGAAAAGAAATAGATTACCTCTGACATCAAACCCTGCCAAAAATGAATTTGTTTTTGGTACTGAATTTCCATATAGGCAGAGCCATGCTTTACCATCTTTGTCATCAGGTATGATTTTTTTAACAGTAACTTCTTGCATATTTTTGCATCAGTTCTATTATTGTTTTGTATTTTTTTAAGCAAAAGTAAAATTAACACATACAGTAGGTAACAGTAAGTTCAGGACAGTTCCAATACTGAGATATTGGGGGTTTTTTTAGATTTAGGAAATACTGGATATTCAGGAGTTCACAGACCAGGCTCAACCATACCCGCTGTACAGAAGAGTCAATGGATCATGCAAGAATTTCCAAAGAAGAGACCCCCTGAGATCCCTCCAGTAAGATGTCTGGCACCAATTCCACATCCAGGTTGGCCTGTAGGTATGGGGTAAGTTCAGTTTATCTTGGTGAGTTTCTGACAAATGTTAAATAAAGTCAAATATACAGTTTTTAACACCGTAAGAAAACAACTTGTGTGGAAAATTATAGCTTAATCTAGATGCAAAACACCATATGATTTCCTCCTGATGCTGATATTTAAGAACTTGGCCACCTTCAATGATTGCTGTTTCAAAAAGATAGAAGGCTGGAAACTGCATCACAGTCATCTCTCAACTGTAGTAATTAATAAAAATGTATTTTTTATTATAGTAGTCACAATAGTCCTCTGTGATCAGGTTACATTGTTTTTACTTTGGACCTGACCTGACCTTGGTGCACTAGATAAAAAAAGGTAAACATGTTTATTGGAAATAAAATGTAAAATAAAACTTCACAAACTCCAAAAACTTCTGGTTAGGTGAATTGGTGTCTCTGAATTGAATTTAGTGATTTTGAGTGTGTGAGAGTGCGTCCTGTGATGGACTGGCATCTCATTTAGGGTGTCCACTATTTTGTGCCCTTAGCACCGTGGGACAGGCTTGACAAGTAATACAGAAGGTGGAAAGACGGCGTGAAGTAATTGAATCGGCTGATGCCATATTTCCTATTTCAGGTCACAAGCCGGAAAACAGATCTTGGCTTCATGGCAGGACTGCAGTGGACCATCAAGCACTAAACTTACTAGTTTTCCCAGCAGTAGATCAGTTGAAAGCAGATGGAATTTTTCAAACTCGCGTCTGCAGACAGATCAGCAGTCGAACAAACTCTTAAATCTTCCAGTGAGCATTTGTTCACAAATCCCAGGAACACACACAGCTACACTTAGCAGTCAGCAACAGAACTCGGAATGGAGGCCGACGTCCACCCTTCACTCAAGCCAAATTAAAGGGGAACACACAAATATACTCCCCAATAAGATCACTCCCCAGCCTCAGGTACTGTAATGTGGGAATGCTCATTAATCAATTTCTTGCACAAATATCTTGGAATATTTTAGGTTTGCAGCTCAGACTTGTGCTACCTGTCCTTAAACTTGGTTTTCCTGGGGGTAGAGCAGTGTGGTTAAGTCACTGGGCACCTCAAAGGCACCTCCTTTCCTGTATGCCAAGAATGACAGATGTTCAGTGTTTCAAATGGACATTTAATCTCCTGTACAATATGTCACAATATTATGTAGCTTTTAAAAGTACACCCTCTGGCACAGTGGTTACTGCACGTACATTCTGAGGCTCTGAGGAAGCCGAGTAGGTGAGGGTGGTGTTTTGAACAGTTCAGCCTGATGCAGAATTGGTAAAGACTGACATGGTATGAAAATTGTGAAAGAACATCAAAGAGAACGACCAAAAATATTTAATCATAAATTACATCTAATTGCCAGGTACAAAAGCAAATTACTGTGCTGTTTCCTAATTATGTCATGTTCTGAGATTATCACATAAGAACAGTAAAAGTTGTATCATAGATACCACAGTTCTTAATATATAATTTCTTCTTGTTATCTTGGAAGTCACTGTTTGTTTCATTATTCTCTAAAGAAACTAGCACAGTCTCAGATGAAACCAGCGATGGACAATTCCCTACGGATTCTGACAGCGGTCATTGAGGGAATGAAACACTGGAGCCAATTCAGTGACAGAGCACCCTTCTTATTCGAGATCTTTAGTGGGTCCACTTCTCATCGGCATGACTGTTTTCACCAGTCACTGGTTTTTCAGATGTGCATTATATGAGACAGTGTGCTCATTTTAGTTTTTGTGCCTTTCAATGTGTTACACTTTTTTTCCCAGGCACACTCGACTCTGCTGTCACAATTGGTAATCATGGTGCAAAAACCTTCCTCCTGAGAGATGGACAGCATGCCGTGCAGTGTGTTTTTTATGAAACCGTAAGTTGTGTAACCATCCTCCTTGAAATAAAATGCCTCCAAGCTAAATAATTCAATAGTCTAGACTAAAAATATGTAGCAGGATGATACCAGCAAAATTTTGGTGTTGAGGAGAAATGGTCAGCTACACACAAACACACACTCCTGGGAAAAAATGGGCCAAAGCTTAATGTTATTCAATTTGGATTTGGCCCATTTTTTGCCAAGGAGTGTGTGTTTTGTGGTGTGTGGGTTATATGTATCAGTATTTCTCAAACCAGTCCTTGGGGACCCCCAGACGGTCCATGTTTTCAGCTCTTCCCCAATTCGCTGGGAGTTTGGGTGGAGTAATAACATGGACCTTCTGGGGGTCTAAATGGAAAATTTTGATGCTGTGGGGACCATTTTTTGGTTCCCACAAGGGGAAACTCCATTTTATAAAATTCAATGATTGCAATCAAAAATCTAAAAATGTCAAATATTTTGAGTCATATTAGGTTAAATGCAAATTAGCATTTAAGGTTCCAAATAGTATGGCAGAGAAGCATGTGGCAACTAACAGATCCAAAGAAGTGGTTCCCAAATCGTAGGTGCATCACAAAAGCTGCAAAATTTATGTGTCAAGGGAAACGGGTTCAAAAACTGTCAAAGCTCACCACAGCAACTGACGCTAAGTGTAATTGTTGCAAAACACTTGAAACGTACAATACCAGAAATGATTACATCTCTGTAACCCAGTTTCAACAAAATTGTAGGTTGTGATCTTCACAAAGCTTGAATTTGTGGCAGGGCTGCTTCTATTCAAGACTAATGCACAAAGGCACAAATATAACCTGAGTAAGGAGCACAAAAACCTGGACCCCTGAGCAATGGAAAAGTAATATGGTCCAATGAGTCATGATTCACCTTTTTTCATACACATGGATTGATTTGTATTTGGAGAAAATCAAAGGAAGTCTTCAACTTGCAACATAGGGGATCTGTAATTATACAAGCAGGCATCTCATGGGAGTCTTTTTGGCTAGTGGTTACTCTTCATGATCATATACCAACCATGAAAATTAGGACATTTTCCTGATCGCAAGGCATATTTATATTACACTTATTATCCACAAATTATGGATTTAAGCAAGAATTTTGTTTAAATACTAAAATGCATATATACTGTAGGAATCTCTGCATCTGTCTGTGCTTTATGCTGCTGACTAGGACCAGGATCTTCCACGACTCATCAGAGGCCAGGTCCATCGCTGTGTGGGGAATTATGATACAGGGAGGGAGCTACTCACATGCATGTGCATCAGGCATGCCTCATCCTCGGAGCAGAGGAACGCCCTGGAAGCCGTGAAGGCGTCAGACGCAGAGATGAGGAGGCTGGTGAGATCGTTCAGTGAAGTCTGACCGAAGGGACAAAAGGTGGCCTTGCTGGCAGTGAAAGAGTTCATGTGATTCAGGTTTGATTTCACTAACCACTGTGAACCTACTGGTGGTTCATCACAAAGGCCTGAATGTACTGTATCGTTAAAAATATTTATTGTACTCAGTTTATCTCTGGTGTTTTATTCAAATTTTTTCCTTCATTGGTTTGTGGAAAGAAATGATTTAAGGTTATTTGTGGGCTGTTTTTTGTAGGGTAGCTGTACCTTAAAATTTTAAACCAAATTAGCAAATGATTAAAGTCAGTTTGTGTTTCTTGTAAGACTATTTCATGAATAATATAATACGACTGAAAATGTTTTCACTTTCATGTGTTATTGTGAAAATAATCACATGCTGATTTCAACACAATGCATTCTGTGTTTCTGAAACATTTTATTGCAAACAAATCCACAATACAGCTAACACTGAGTCTATTTTAAGGTAAAACACCAAAATTGATGAGGTAATATTTCAAAATATATTTTTGAAAAGATGCTTTATAATCAGAAGTGAGCTTGCACAATTAAGTTATTTACAACGAAAAGTTACGTTCAAACTTAAGACTTCTAACCTAAAAAACAGTTTCACCAGTGTTATGACTCACTATGTTCAACATATTTTCAAAACTCCTTTGTAACAATCCCAATTGTTATCAATACCAAAGCAATCTCAAAGCACCGCCACCGCAAATAAAGCGCGTTCTTGTTTTTCAGTCTGTGTAATTACATTGTATTTGCAGTTTGGAAGGAATATATCCTTTCATATAGGTACATGGATTGCCCCCGGCATAAATTTAACTGTAGAAGGAGATAATGCCCAAAGCCATATTTATACATTAATACATACGTCCTGGGGCAGTGTATAGCTTAGTGGGTAAGGTTTCTGTTCCAGTGTCTGGGCGGTTATGCCCTGACCCTGCTGTCTGACTCCCAGGCTTTAATTGTATGTCAATTTGGGCAAAAGGGTTTACAAAATAAGTAAATGTAAAGATCAGATAATGTTGAAAGAAGAAAAACATAATGATCCATGATTATGTATAAACTTGCGCAGGATTACTAAAGGCCTTTTTGTGGAACAGGGTAATTTGCCTTGCCATTACCTTTCCTAAAGTTATAATTGTTTTTGCCATGCTTAAGACGTTACAGGGTAACTGAGAACTGCAGGTCAAGTACAATTAGTATTTTTATAGCCGTGCCATGCAAATTTAGAATTAGATATGTATGAATTTAAATGCAATAGAAGTCTCTCACGACCCTTTAATTTCATTATTAAAGTGATTTACTCTATGAGGATAAATGGCAAATGTAGTAGGACATATTTCAACAGGTATGACTCCCCGCTGGCTTCAAAACTGTGGAAAACTCCAAATCCTGGCTCACATTCATCTCTGCTGAAACAAGCTCTTTCCTTATTGTTCAATAATTATTTACAAAAGTGTGGCACACAAAAAAGGACTACATAAATGTGGCATTTTCAGAACAGTACAGTTTTAGCAGAAATGGGCACTAACCTGATTTCAGTTCTGAAATAGTTTTAGTTACATAATGAAGGCACAAGCTGGTTACGTTAGAGCCAGTTTTCAGACAAGTGACTGATTCGTAACTAACCCCAACCAATTTTGCATTTTATTCAATGTGTTTTTTTTTATTCAATTCTAACCTGATGTATTTCAGTCCTGAATTATCTTGAGGGTTAAGAATACTGTTTTGGATTTACAAAATATTCACATAAATCATTTGCAATAGGACCAAGAGATGGCATCCCATTTAATGCCCATGTCATACATCAGTATTTAATGCTTTTACACAGTTATGCAGTCACCCTATAGTACATTTTTGTTAACATGACATTAATTTTTACAAATATTTCTAGACAAAACTGAGGCCAGCCAAAACACAAACATGTTTCATCCTCAATGATGTATAAGTCTGCAGTCATTTTTTTTTCAAATAAATCACTGACATGTTGCCTCAACCACAAGACATTTTAAACGTACATAGAATTAGAAGAAAATTGATTTCCCGGTATTGCCTGTCTGCGTAACACCTTCAATCACTTCCTCTTTCCAAATCCAGCTGTTTACAATGCTAACCCTCACACATAACATCAAATTGGATCACTCTACCACAGACACAGGTAAACATGCCCTCAGTATGATCAGACTCCATATGCCAGTGTAATAGCGGGGGTAACTTGCTTCTTTTGTTTTCAAATGCAAAACCTCAGTTGTCCACTGAAGTATTGGCACTGATTGGAAAACTGTATTATTGAACTGCATCCAGCTTTTTTAATTATAAATTGTCCCTGAAGAATTCCTTGTCCTTAGATCAGTTTTCATCTTTCCTGCAAAAATTCCCCGACAGTAGAAGTCATTTTGGAATGTTATGTTCACCTTTTCTTCTGTCTTACTGGCATATCTGCTGTTGCTGTGGTTATATGTGTCTTCCTGTATGCATATAATCATCAGTGTCCTGTACAGGGTGTCACTTTATGTCAGGCAAAAGTTTTCAGCTCTGCTGACAGTCTAAACAAAAACAATTAAAACAAGAACAGGAAAACACCACTGATGGTGGAATGCTTTGTGTAAAACACATGTAACCAGTATTCTGAAAAGTAAATAATGCTGAAGTAGTTTATTGTATGAGGGAAGACAGACATGTACTTTGGGTATGTTACAAGCTTGTGTCGTATTCAAAACGGTCCCCCCCCAGGGGAAGGTGTACAGCACTTTGCTTAAAATGGTGCACATGTGTGTACTGGGGTAATTATAAAATGGTGGGCACTGGGGTGGGAGACGCGTGCTCCTTGGGTGCATATTTTGCGAAGAATGGCAGGAAGAGTGTGAGCATGACGCCCACAATAGCCAGCATGTAACCCCAACCGATCTGGCACTCTCCTGCATAGTAGATCTCTGAATCCCCACAGGATGATTTCACAAGGGCGGAGTTAAGTCCAAAAGGGTACACCAGAAGTCCAGAAGCCATGATGAAAACTGCAAGGGAGACAGACAGACAGGTCAGTGACTATTACAGTATGGAAAGAAAACATGTTTCACCTGATGTGTCCATGTGGTGGCAGTAGAACCTCTGCATAGTATGAAAAAAAAGAATGCCAATTAAAATTTTGGTTTAATCGTGTTTCGGAATAAAGATGGTTCACTAAGAAATTTGCAGTCCAGAAACGAACCAAACACTAGCAATCATTAAAAAGGTTTTTACTAATTATTTGAATAGCTGTATTTAAATGTCAGATTTTTCATGGTCAGGCACACAAACAAAACAATCCCAGTTCCGGCTTCAGTCAATTGAGTTTTACTGCAGTGGACCATTCAGCTGAAAATTTAGTTGAAATCCGCAGCCTCAAACATACGGGAACTGAAGTGAGGTTAATGCTGTCGGTAAACAATGGACCGATAATTAAGCCTGTAGCATCAACAAAAGACGTGATTGACTTAAATGACTATTTGCTAAAACAAAGAAATGTCAAACAAACTAACAGAAAAACTGGATGAAGTAAAATGCAGATAAAAAAACGTCTTTGCTTCAGCTAGTTAATTTGTTGACACAAACTGAGTGACTTGACAGCGCTGCTTGGAGTGCATGGGCGAGGGCAGCATTGTGGGAGACAGCTAATATGTTCTAATGTTGCCTAATTACATACAGATTTCTGGGACAATAAACCGACACACACAGCCATAATCATAACCATAATTAACCAAACAAAATATAAGACTTTTGGCATTTTTTTTGATCAGTCACAGATTTTTATAAAATTCAGGTTTGTATTGTGCCTGAAAAATGTCCTCACAAGCTTAAAAGTAACAGGATTTACTACAATGTGGTGACTACAAATCCACACACACACAGACACACACACATCCCATCTAACATCCAACCAACACCAGCGAAAGTCTTAATAAGAAATAGTGTCTAGTTATCTGCAGGAGTCCAGCTTTTCCACCTAATGGCCTCGGTTCAACTATCATTCGATTTGCAGAAGTTTCACAGATATACAGTACGATCAGACCTCCTCCAGTGATTTCCATCCATTGGCACATGTTTGTGCCGAAAACCTAAAAGGCAGTTGAGGGAATTGGAGGAGGTCAGGGCCACACATAGCAGGGGAATACAAGGTACCATGTGTATTGAAAATGTCACAAGAGAACAAGATGTGGCTGACAAAGGGCGTTTGATTGTGGCACAATTGCTCGTCTGCATCAGATAAGTGTAAAACGTGATATAATCTCCAAGGCCACATAACTTGGCTAATGGGAGCCAGCTATCGGGGGACAGATCCATGGCCTCACTTGTGCTCGCACAGGGGATGAGGGAACGAAGGATTCCACATGGGCTTGCTTGATACTGCATGTGATAGGAGTTCCTGAATCCTGTGCTGATGGGGGCATCCTTAGTCACTGCCCTGTGTTGTCATAGGATGTGACAAAAAGATTTACACGTCCATCGTTATTTACTAAACCCTGTGCTAATGTTATTCTACTGCCAAGCACCATGAAGTTTTGATATATTGCTGCTGCTGATTATACTTATGTGTTTTGTGGGTTATAAGGACGCTGTCTATCCCATTCCAAAGAATATACAGAGCTGACCAAGCTTTGGCACTGCAGAACACATCATCTGTCCAATTAAAAGACGAAGGCCAGAGCTATAACTGGGCACAATTGTCACGCTTCCCGTAAAGCATAGCGGGAGGTTAATGCATATTTCTGATGCCAAGAACCTGCCAGATGATGAAATCCCAGGTCTGTTCCTCCATGATATTTCATGAGTGAGAAGCTGGATAATTGTGAGATCCAAAAAGTTAGAGTTAATCTCAGATGGATGGACCAGAGAACTGTGAATGAGAGATATTGGATGACAACACAGGAAGAGACACTAAGTGACTGCTGATAGTTTGCTGATTGATTTGTACTTTTAAAAGCTCGATCTCATGCTTTGACACAATAATTTCAGAGAAACACAAGGATACTGAATTACAACTGCACATTGTTCTCTTGGCAGGTCCATTGATGGTAATCATGCCAAGTATGAATACCTTACATGTCGGAATGTAGCACATATCTAGCAAAGCAGCATGGATGTAAGTCCTCTTGATTCAGTCTCACCCCCATGTTCACATGTTACGTTACTTTGAGCAGTTACTCTTTACATCACACCATTACACTGGCAATATTGTAGCCCGTGACTTTGTGAGAACTAATGAGATGAAATACTTTTAACGTCCAGGAAAAATCTTAGAACACTGCATTCTGCCTTCTGAGATGATTAATACCATTGGTTTGTCAACAATGCAATATGCAGCATAATCAAAATAACAAAAATTGTCCCTGAACTTGTATGGCTTACATTCTTTTTATTATCGACTGTGGCTGTTGCACCAACGTTTTGGCACTAGACCATCATCAGAGGACCCGGTTGCTGTTATTGTGCGTTACTTTCAAGCAATGTGACAATGTCTTAAATAATTCACCCATGTGATTGGCCGTCATTGGCAAGGAGACCCATGCAGAGCTCCATCACTGTGTCCAAGATACAGTCTCATACCTAATAGGCGGAGTTAATGGTGTACAAGTGCAGTAAAAATGCAATTTTGGGGTGTCAGGAGTGCTATGCCTGGAAAAATCCGTCAGTCCTGTTTCATTGATTAAGACGTTGAAAGACGTCCAATAGCCCCACAAAATATAGGGCATATAAACCCATAATGCTCTCCAGAACGTTTAGAACGCGACGATCAACAATGATTACAACCAAAAGGATTGCTGGAAATCACAGGATGTAATGTAATCAGCAACGGCACTTAAATCATCTATGCAAGTAAAGAGTTCCTTGAGCCGCTTAAGGTAGCTGTAAATTCAATTCGGCTTAGCGACAAACTAAAACAGTGTTTGGCACCATATGTCATACAGTATATGTATGCACAGGTAGTAACCAATTCTGTTCATAACATTTATGAACATATTTTCTAGTCGTAGCCAAGGGGTGGAGGGGGTTAGGTTCAGGGGTCTCTGGATTGTGTCTTTGTTTTTTGCAAATGATGTGGGACTGTTGGCGTTGGGCTGTGATCTGCAGCATGCACTGGGGTGGTTTGCAGCCAGGATGAGAATCAGCATCTCCAAGTCTGAGGCTATGGCTCTCAATTGGAAAAGGGTGGATTGCCCTCTACTGGTGGTGGATGAGTTGCTGCCTCAAGTGGAGGAGTTTAAATATCTCTGGGCCTTGTTCATGAGTGAGGGAAGAAAGAAGTAGGAGTTCAACAGACAGATTGGTGCAGCGTCTTCAATAACGTGGACACTGTACCATTCTGTTGTGGTGAAGAGAGAGCAAAGGCAAAGCTTTCAATTTACTGGTCGACCTATGTTCCCACCCTCACCTATGATCATGAACTATGGGTATTAACTGAAAGAATGAGATTGAAGATACGAGTGACAGAAATTAGATTCTTCTGTAGGGTGTCTGGGGTCAGTCTTGGATGAGGAACTCAGAAATTCGGGAGGGGTTCAAAATAGAGCTGCTGCTCTTCCACATTGAAAGGAGCCAGCTGAGGTAGTTCAGGCACCTGTCTTGGGTGCCTCTTGGGTGGCTCCCTGAGGAGGTGTTTTGGGCATGTCCAACCAGGAGAGGCTCCAAGGAAGACCCAATACACATTGAAGAGATTATATCTCTTGGCTGGCCTGGGAATGCCTTGGTATCCCCACAGTGGAGCTGGAGGAGGTGGTCTGGGCCTCCCTGCTTAGACTGCTGCCCCTGTAACCCGGCTCCTGATAAGTGGCAGATAATGGATGGATGGATGTACGGGCTTTAATTTCAAGGGCAGTCGTTTTAGACTGACCATCCCTTTCTATAATGCATGTACCTCCAGTGAAAAGAAAACACTATGAATTATTCCGTCTTGGTTTTTTTTTCTTTATTTCAGAAATGGACTCGATGTGCCACTTAGCATGCATGGTGGATCAAAAACATAACTGACCAAAACATTACCCTTGAGGGATATCAGAAATGATTCATATTCAGGCAATGGCCTTTTTCTCTTATAAGGTTTAATTGAATATCAAACTAGGACGTGTGACAGAAGCTTGTGTTGTCTTTGGCTGGCATTCCAGTAAAGGGCCATCTGTATGAGGCTGGTGACCCACCATCCTGACATCCCCGTGGGGAGGAAGCGCTGGAGATGTGAAGGCGAGGGGCTGGTTTGAACAGCTGCCAGAAGAACATTCTAGTTCCTGCGGTTGGTTTTTGTTTTTGCAACCAGCAGTCAAACTGTTTTTTAATGTTTAACTAAATCAGACATGGAGTTGCTGGAAGGGCACCTCCCAATAGTTGAGGTAGAAGATCAATAAGACCTTTAAGTAAATATCTTTTAAAAACAGAAAGACATAAAGTCCAAAAAAGTCCAGTCCTAGTCATTAGTCTTCTAGGACCTACATCAGGCAGGGATTCTAAAATCGGCAAACCTGTGGACCCCGCTTATGTGACACTTCCCTCAAATTATGGGTCAGGCCTCATTTCACCATTGACAGGATGTTACAACACACAGCTTAAATTAAAGCTCCGTTTTCAGACCAACGTTTTCCAGAGTACAAGTGCATTCTTTGGGTAGAGTGGAGCTGGCACGCTGGAGACTTTATTGTCTGGAGACCATTACCTGATGTCTCTTGGTGGGTCTCCAATCGCATATGAAATGGAGCCCTGAGGCAAGTGGGAAGCCCAAGGCAGGTAACTATTTGAGACAAACTTCACCTTCTGACATTCGGTTCAGACTGAGGTAGGTCTGCCTCTAAAGCATCCTCCCAGGGAGATCAGGATTACTGCAGAATTTTAAGTATTCTTATATGGATGTATTGAAATTTCAGTGGAGGCCAGGGTGACCGTGCACCTCTGGATGTCAAGAGAATGTTAAATTTTACTGTGTGTGGAACCTTATGTCTGTGTCTTTACAACATTATGGTATGGTTAGCGAAAATGGATCTTTAATACCTTTAGATTATACGTATACACAGTCATTACCACCACTCGCCTCGCCAAAAATCCTCAATGATACAGTCCGAGCAAGGTTAACTGAGTTTCTGTTGTCTGTCTTGTAGTCTTGGTAACACAGGAGGGGGCGTGGCTGTCTTGGGAGGGAGAGTCAGGTAACCCCATTTGTTTGCGCTGATTCTCTTCACCTGTCCCTCGTTCATGCCAAAAGGGATAATGTGAACTTAATTACCTTAGCTCCCAGGTCCTGTAAGCCTTATCTGACCCTGACCGTCTTACCAAATCTTGCTTCAGATCCTATTGTTCCAAGACACATGCCAGATTTTATTTCTTTGTAATTCTTGCCAAAAATACGTATTTCTGTTTCCATTTCCCCCGCCATGGTGACCACATCCTGGTCATGTTCCTATAAGCCCTGAAAAAGGAATCTCTAAGCCCACAATTACACCCCTGCTCCAGCCCTGTCCCTGTGCCAGGTGGTCTGTTTATACATACTCTCTTTATCGCCTCAGTTTTGGCAGCAAGGGGAGATTTTTAATGGTATCCATAGGGCAGCCAATATTATAAACACACTTTCCGCTGTATTTCTTTGTATGTTCAGCGTCCTTCATCCGTACCTTATTTCCTGATTTATTCCTTTGCTCAGTAAGTTAGGTTACAAGAGATTATGAGGGATGCTTGATTTTTATTTTGACCACATATTAAAGCAGAAACCATGTTCCAACTAAGCAGCTCAAAGCCATGAGTCATCCTCCTACAGAGATCAGTTCTAGGGCTTCTCCTGTGACTTCCATAATCATAAACATTACAGTGGCAGAACATGAGACAGCGAGGACAGTGAATTGCTTGTTAGCAGTGCGCGCCCTCCCTCCGCTGCACACGCGAAGGAACATGACATCTCTCGTTACTGAAGCCCCGTTCATCCGGGCCCCTTAATCTTTCATCTCAGAACAAACAGGGTGATAAAGCATGCACTCTGTATGATGATGAGCATGGAATGAAAACAGCCATGTCGAGGCGGGGGGAGGATACCAGCAATTTCCCCTGGGGGGGGGGGAGACAGTAAGGTGATGGGTGATGAGGCTACTGCGCATCCTAGGTGTTGCTGATAATGAATATGGGTATTTCAACTACAAAGCCCAGTATTTTTTTTTGCCATATCTGCAATCACTCAGCTGCCTTAACATGGATCCAAATCACAGCTCACTTAGTTTCCCGAGATGCAAGTAACAGTGTCGCCTTTTTCAGGAAATTACCCAGGTTCCAAAGCCTGGCTTTGATCTGTGGTGAGGTGTTATTTTAAATTACCCGTGACCATAACACACTGACTGCGGCATGTGGCTCTGTCTGTCACCTTACGTGATCTCACAGGACGGCGTTTCCAGAGACTTAAACTGAAAACTGGAGTGTCATGTAAACACAAATTAGAAGCAGATCTTGGTCTAGCTGACAAGGTGTCATGTCCTCTGCTCTGTCCCTCCGCTGCAATTCTAGACCCATAGCGGTCAGGCGACTCCACAGTGAGAATTTTGCACAGTGGATGGCCTCCACCCTTGGGACTATGGGCAGCTACAAAACAGCTTTCCCACGGTGCAAGCATGACACATATACCCCTCAGAGGTAGAGAGAGATCCACGGAAGAGCCTTCTTACCTTATTACTGCTGTTTCTGACAAAATTGCACCTGCCCAGAAGAAAATACCGGCGGTACATGATAAAAGGAATCTCATCCAGCACCAAACAATACACAGCAGCTTTATTAGAAAAGGGAGAGGGTCCAATTATGCCGTTTCTGAGACGCCGGAATGTCAGCTGACGTGCGAGCCGTAACTCAAGCAGAGATGAGAAGACGAAGCGCGATGCTGATCCCTCTTCACACTTAGCGCCGGGCTGGATGACTAAGACACAAAGGCACGTCTGCGTGCAAACACCTCGCAGCTCACACCCAGGCTGACAAAGGCCTGGATAGACCTGGAGCTCTTTGTCACTGATTTGGCCTCACTGCTCCTCACCGTTTCACGGCTGCTTTTCCCCAATACTGAAGTTTGAAAACATGCCTGTAGGGCAGTGCTGGGTAGCTAATTCGCAGTGAAAAATGCAGTCTTCCGATAGACCTGTGGGAAGCGGAAGGTTGTGCGCATGGAGATACATGGTTTTCCCTATTGAGTCGACTAGTGCCGCTTTTTCAAAATCAAAAACAAGGCATTTTCTTTTTTTTCAGTTTTATTTGAACTTTAAACAATAACATGATACAAAAAATATAAATGTTAGTCTTGATCTTAATACCCCCCTACACACACACCCATCCCCTTTAACACAAAATAAATGAGAGTAAATAAATAGTATTAACAATGAGAATATACAAATAAATCAAAATAACTGAAAGTAAATAATTTATAAATAAATAAATACATACATACATACATACAATAAAAATAATAATTACTTAACATAAGGAGAAATGAATCTAGTGGTCCCTATAAATTACTATTATAAGATTACACTGATAATTACACTGATGCAAGTGGAGGCTGTGTGGACTTCCATTCCAACAATATCCTTCTTCATGCAAGAAGAGAAGCAAAAGAGAAGGCATTTTGAGACGTATTCGTCAACATTGTTCCATCTCCTGGTATTCCAAATTAAGCTATTTCTGCACTAGGTTTTATGTCCAGCTCAAACACCTCATTTAGAATTTTAAATACAAATTCCCAAAAGCCTCTCAGTTTATAACCTGACCAAAACATGTGAACAAAGTCAGCCTTCATTAAGTGACATCTGTCACAAGTTTCTTCTAAGTTGGGGTATATTTTAAAAAGTCTGACCTTTGTGTAGTAGACACGGTGGGTAACTTTAAATTCAATTAAGCCCAACCGGGCACATGATGTAGTTCAGTTTACTATTCTAAGTGCTTTCTTCATCAGACAATTCAATCCCGAATTCTTTATCCCATTCTAATTTAATTTTGCCTACTGATGTATTATTTATGGACATAATTACCCGATTCTGAATCCGGAGGTGGTTGCGAGTGACGTCATCACCGCAGCTTCGCTGGAGCAATCGCTCGAAGCTCGTTTTGCTGCCACTACCTCCCTGAGTATCCCCGATGCTCGTCTGCCTGCCGCTACGTCCCTGGCTGGGATGTTCTTCACCCTCCAGGGTCTTTTCTGGAAGGTGCTGGAGGATGCAACAGTGCAGGAATCCCCAGAGGCTGCACAGCTGTGCACACAGCTCCAAGGGGAGTTTGCAGCCTTCACGACTTCCTCACCACGTGAGCTAGACAAATTGGCAGAGAACCTGCAGAGGCTGCTCTGGTTGAGGACAGAGCAGTCTCCTTCGACAGGTGAGGCTGCGCCCGTACCTGAGGCGCCTTCCCCTGTAAGGGCGGTCACTGCTCTGCTCTCCGCAGTTTCTGCACCGGCGGCTGATGATCTGTCCCCCATGGTTCCTGTGCCGGCAGCCCCAGGAGTGCCTCCTGTAGTTCCTGCTCTGCCCGTCCCAGAGGTTCCTACGCCTCTGCCTGCCTTCCTCCGCCTGAGGTCTCTGTGCCCGCATTTCCTGCTACAACGCCGCCCAAGGTCCTTGCACCGGTGTACGAATGGGTGAATGTGAGGCAAGAAATGTGAAGTGCTTTGAGTACTCGTAAGAGTAGAAAAGTGCAGTATAAATGCAGTACTAATTTCCATTTCCATTTACCAGTGGTTCCTGCTGCGATGCCACCCGAGGTCCCTGCGGAGCCGCTGGTCGATACTCCAGTCCCCACTGTATCTGACTTGCCTGTGCTTGATGTTCCTGACCCACTAGTCCCGACAGCTGACGCACCGCCCTCAGAGACCCCTGTTGCATCGCCACCCATAGAAGCTCTGACTCCGCCCGGCCCTGCCCGTTCCAGAGGTTCCCACTCCGCTGATACCGGCTCCAGTGTCCATACTTCTGAGTCCAGTCCCGGTGGTTGATGCGCCACCCACAGAGGCTCCAGTAGCAGCGGCTGATGCACCGCCCACAGAGGCTCCTGCTCCGCCCATCCCTGATGTTCCAGCTTCACCCATCCCTGATGTTCTGGCTCCAGATCCAGTCCCCCTGTCTCCTGACCCTCCTGTCCCTGACCCTGCTCTCCTGGCCCCAGTCCCTGAGGAGGTCCCCGATTGCCAGACCAGCGCTCCTCTTCTCTTGCTGGAAGGAGAGGAGGAGCTTGAATGGGTCTTTCAGAGATTTCCCTGATGGCCCCATTGGACCCCTCTAGGGGAGTGACTCCTCTGTCGCCACAGCAGAACAGATCCCAGCCAGGTTCCTGCCTCTTGGTCTTCCGGAAAGGGAGGGGACACCTGCGTTGGGATCGGATCCTCCGATCGGCCGCCTTCAGCCTCACCTCTGACGCCTCGTCGGCCACCTGTGGGTTCCCTCCCTTTGACTTGTCAGTCACCTGCGGGTCCCCCCACCTGACTTGTTGGTTGGCTGCACCTTCGCCGGTTGTGGCTGCGCCATCACCTGCCACGGCTTCCCCTCCCTCCTCACCTCCCCTGGTACCTCCTCCGACTTCCTCCTCTCCTCCTTCGCCTATTCCTCCACCTGCCTCCTACGAGGTCCCCTCCTGCTCCTGCCTCGCTGCTGCTGAGGGTCCCTCCAGCTCCAACCTCGAGGTCGCCTGCTGCCCCTGCGGCTTCCACCTGTCGTCCGCTGGGGTTCCCTCGAGCTCCCCATTGTCCCCCGTCCTTTTCCTTCCGGCCTCCTATGTCTGCTCCTCATCCTTCTGTGTCTCCAGTGTTCACTCCTGATCCTCCTGTTGGTGTTCCCCGTCTCCTTTTTTTGTGACCCTCTACCTGTCTGCGTTCCCCATTATTTGTCAGTTGGTGTCTTGGTTGCTTCCGTTGTGCCTGTTCTGTGTGTCCGTCCTTTTCCCGGTCTCCCGTTGATGGTCTTGTTTTGTGTTCCAGGTCTCCTGTCCCTAGTCCTGTATCTTTGTACCTGCCCGGAGTGACTGCCTTTGGGGGGGGGGGGTGTTCTGTCATGACCTGCTCGATTGATCCTTTCATGTGCCATGCCCCCTCATTAACCTCGCGTGCAATCCCGATTGTTCCCAGCTGATTATGCTTGTTTGATTCAGTCCTGTGTATTTAAGTCCACGTCAGAGTATGTTTCCCAAGTCTTGTCACTGAAGAAGTTAGTACTGCGTCTTTGTGCCTCACCTGCGAATAAATCCTGTATTCTGGATTTCCATCTGCCTGACCCTGATTCCCCGCTCCCTGCTCGCTCGTCCCGTGCACGGTCATTACAATACCTAGGTATTTAAAGCCAGATTTAGACATTGAAAAAGGCAAGATGTTTTCTGGTATCGTTAATAGGAAAACATTCACACTTCAGAAAATTTAATTTATAGCCTGAAAAGCTGCCAAATTCACTTAATATTCATATTACTTCAGTCATATTGTTCCCTGGATCTGAAATATACAACAACAACAAATTTATTTATGTATAGCGCGTTATCACAACATTACATTGTCTCAAAGCGCTTTACAGCATCCCCACCCAAAGCCCCCAGTGAGTAAGCCATAGGCAACAGTGGCAAGGAAAAATTCCTTAGAAGGAAGAAACCTTGGGAGGGACCAGACTCAAAGGGGGAGCCCAACCTCCAGGGGCCGGCAGGGAGTCAAATAGAAGCGATGGCTAAGTGCGAAGATTTGAGACACAATCGGGGAGCAAATTAAAAAATTAAGTAAAACCTCAGATTGCGAGCATAATTCGTTCCGGAAACGTGTTCGTAATCTAAAGCACTCGTATATCAAAGCGAATTTTCTCATTAGAAACGATGGAAACTCGGATGATTTGCTCCACAACCCAAAAATATTGATATAAAAATGATTAGTACAAAATATAAAGTAAAAATACATAAAACTAATTAACCTGCACTTTACCTTTGAAAAGAATCGTGGATGGTGTGAGGAAGATGAGAGGGAGGAGAAGAGGGTTATTTTGTAGGACGACTTTCACTTTAACTAACGGAATCACTGCTATCTGTTGGCTCACTGGAATCTTTCTTTTTGTGTGACTTTAACAAGGAACCTATCGAATAACAGTCGCTTTTGCCTCCTTTTCAATTTCGCGATCACATCGGCTCAGTTGTGATCACGTAACGCTTGATAGACAAAGCGTATACATAATCTTCCCATCCCTCAGAATGTTATTTTAACAGGAGAATGGTCTGATTCAGCTATTGCTGAATATTCTATTTTTGCGACGGATGGTAAAAGCTTGTTAACTATGAAAAAATAATCTATTCTTAAATAAGAAAACACTTTGGTTTACGGAAAGAAGAATCTCCAGGGGTCCTGACAACAAATTTGTGTCATACTAGTGGATAAGGCTTCAGCCATTTTACTGGGGTGTAGTGTTTTGGGGATTGAATGATCTAAAGCTGGGTCTATGGCACAATTTATATCACCACCTAAATGATCTGATATCTGTTTATGTCTGGTAACTTGGAAATGAGCTTATGAACAAAGGAGGCATCATCCCAGTTAGGTGCGTACACACAAACTAGTAGAACAGGGGTATGAAAGAAGTAACCTGAAATCTTCCTTGCATATCTAGGATAATGGTGGATACAGTGAATTGCACTTTTTTAAGAATTAAAATTGCTGTTCCTCTCAGCTTAGTGTTAAATTGAGAGTGGTAGACTTGCCCTACCCATGCTCTTCTGAAGCTCACATGATCTGCCATTTGTAGATGTGTTTCCTGTAGGAATACTATATCTGTGTTAATTCTTTTAAGGTGGGAAAAAATGTAGGATCTTTTAACTGGCCCATTCATTCCCTTAACATTCCAGCTGATGAACCGCACTGGTGTCCCCACCTCCTGTGCCCTGCTAGACTGGGTTGTCATTTAGTACCACTCCTACTGAGTTCTAAAGGAGTACTGACCCACATGCATATCTAAACCCCAATACATCAAATATTCGACCATAAGTTCAAAAAATATATAATACAAAGAAACATAATAAATTAATCAACTCCAGCGTCAGGTCTATCTTCCGTTTCTAATCTTTCACAGTACATTTTTAGTGGTTCAGCAGTGAAAAGGGTCCCCCCTTAAACGCCACTTTCCGAACGTTGTGTAGGCTATTTAAGCCGGTATTGCGGTATAAGAAAAATTCATATCATAACAATAATAAAAAGCAGTTTTCGGTATGAAACGGGTATATCACCCAACACTAGTTTCAACCTCCAGGCTTCTGCAGTCCATGTTGAGGAATTGGGGCCATTTCCAAGCACATCATGTGATTCGACAGGTCCATTCATTAAAACACAAAAGACTTCAACCTTGGGTTGACACTCAATTGCTGTGCAAAACAGCCCAGGATAACTGGGTTAGGGCTCACTAAATTTGTGCACAATTGAATTAGAGCCTGATGCTATGGTTCCCATGTTTATCTAAGATCGCTCTTGAGTTATTTGACTGATGTGATTTTTTTTTTTAGCTGTTCTCCCTGCTGTATGAGAAATGACAGGACATCTTGCCTCCTGACCCATCTCTCACACAAGGTCTCCCAGCCCTTTGATCCAGCTGATCTGGCCACCTCCGACACAGCATGAGAACAACTCTGTACTGCACTCGAATAACTGTTTTTACCACCATGTGGTTAAACTCCAGTCATCTCAAAACCATCAGCCTCTCTCATTTTCCAGGTCGTGTCCATGGCTGACAGCACTGATTTTGCTAATATTAACATTGCTTGTTAGGATTTTATGGCTGACTTTGTGTCTTAGATTAGTGGTAATCTTTTGGGATATGGGATATGGATAACTGTTTAATGGCCAAGATACCTTTTTCTTATGCTTCCAGAAGGTTGATCATGGTCATAATGAAAATAAACCACCATACGTTTATGAGATACTTAATTAATCTGGAAACAGCACTGACAGTATTTACAGGAAAAGAAAAAAATTACAGTGAGCAAAAGTATTCAGTTCAGGTCTATGATACATTTCTTTTCCTATTTCAATTCAACACAAACATTGACCTGTTATAAAATTCACAGAATGTCCCCTTTATGGGTTGACATGTGACACAAAGTGACCTTTGGAGCTGACATGTTAATCGCTCCTGGTGTATGAGAAAAGCAGGGAAATTAAATTAAAAATTGACCCCTGTTTCACCCACAAGTTTAGATGTTACATCAAGGACAACGGGAGGAAAAACATTGTGGGTGAATGTGGGAAAAAAAAATCATTTTGATCTCTTAGACACTGATTGTCCAGCCTGATTAATCGTAAGAGCGTTTTTGGATAAAGGTGTCACCATAAACTCAGGATTTGTTTGCTGTTTTTTTTTTTTTTTTTGTGAATAGCCTTTTATAGTTGGCTGTGGTCCAGATGGAATTTGTCCATGTGACTTGTAAGCTCCAGGACTTGATAAGAAACGCTTTTTAAATGACATCACTTCACCATACATTCTAATCCGCCAAAGTGCTTATGTAGCAGTAAATGGAAATCACTGGAAAATGCCTCCTCTTTGATATGAAAGGGAAAAAAATGGTCTCGCTTCACATGATTGCTGCAGTTGTGAATCTTCTCCCGCCAAAGTTCCAGTAAGAGAAAATAAATCAACATCTACCAGAATACACTCAATTTGTTTGTTTTGACCACACAGCATGTCACTGATAAAACACAAAATGCAGAAAAATATTAATTTCAGACACTGCTTCCTGGTCATTTATCAAAAATGACTGAACATAAATAAATGTAAATTCACCTTTTTTATTTTGACTCGGTCACTGGTATTTACTGTTCCATTTCAGTGTCTGAAATCTTGTAACTACCGAGTGACCGTTTCTCCTTCATTATCCAAGTAAAACCAACCATCTATTCAGACATCCCTGCAAAATGGTTCTTTATCAGGAAAGCAACTTAGCACTCACTTTCTTTCTTGCCTTGAATACAACCAGTGAGATCTTAAATCAAATTGTAATCTGGAGTATTTCAGACTATTGCTTGAATAGTCCAACTGCTATAACAACTGTATGCATCAAAACTCTAGGCAGGTTGAAGGAGAGTGCAGTAACATGTGTTATAGTTTGTCCCTAAAAGCCTTGCCTATGGCTTCTCGGCTCAAACAGCACCACACTGCCAGTACCTCTCCAACTGGCACACCCCACAGGCCAACCGAGTTACTCATGCCGTGATGCACAGGAACCTGAGTGAATTAGCGCTGGAGTTAAAGAAGCCCGTTAGTTTTTAGAAGCCAAAAAGCCTATGCCATCCAGTTGTTTGTCAGATATCTAAATCTGAACAAAATGTTGGCATATCTATATATGCAGATGATATATTCTTGGCTCTAAACAAAGATGTTACATCCTAATAATGAGGTTGAGTTTTGAGGCATTATAGCCCTCCAATATTTCATTAACTGCCAATAATACAACTCTGCCCTGAAGCTACTTGACTTTAATGGATGGTGAAGGAATCCCTCTGATTAAATCGACTGCACTGGCGACAGGGCATATATGAGTCCCAGTGCTGATTTCACTGCTGCTGGACAGAGATAGAAGAGCACAGTTATTTTTCTGTCCTAATGCTGGTTGTGTTGTCAAGGTTCTGCCGAGGAAGTAAGAAGCAGTCAGTAGGAAGACTGTAGAAGGAAAAGGTAAAAGATGAGATGTTTTATCTGCCTATATTAGAACAGAGAGGGAAATACTTTGCAGATTTGGAATTAGGGCTGTTACACCATAATTGGATGGATTTCTCATTAGTAGACACCTTTGAGATAATAGCCTGGACTTAGAGTAGCAGCAAGTGGTTGAAGGTACCCTTTAGTAGGCATAAAGCAATGCTGCAATGCATTTGAGAAAATACTACTAAAATACTACTCTAGTCATAAAAAGCAATGTATCATTAATGTTCCTTTAAGTAGCATTTTACAACCAAACAACTTAAAACAACAATTCTGACCAAATAAAATTGTGGAATAATGTTACAAGTAAAAATGATAATCTACCCATAGAGAAATATGGTAGTTAATAATTCAAATGGTTAATAGCTAATAGTGAAACTCGTGTGTGAGTCACTCCCAGAAAAGCTAAAGGTACCGTCAATGTGAAGAAGAGCCAATTAAGTGAAACATTCTCAGCCGGGAAAGAACGTGTAGCTCATCCGTGCTTCTAACGGGAATGGCGGCGAATAACATGCTGTCTGGCCTCGTTCAGTCAGAATGAAAGAGGAGCCACAGATTCTAAGTAAAAAGAAAAAAAAAAGAATACTGTCAAGAAGCTTGATTAAAGGTAATATGTCGTGCAGAATACGAGTGACTGAAAAGCCACTTGCTCAAAGCATGTGATGGAACACCGAGCTTTGAGACTTCTGGAGGAACCGCAGGTTTGATCAATGCTCAGCCCAAACCTCCAAAGACTGGCTGCATTCGTGCTGCGTGCAGGCAGCATAGCACAAAGACAAAGGATGCGTTGCAAAAGCAACTATTGTTTGAGGAAGCATGAGTTGAAATGGAAAGTTCGGAACTTTAATAGAAGGAAATTCTACAGCACAGTAAATGATCACGGTTTCATTCGAATATCCACTGTTACATTAGAGCTTCCAAGAAGCACTATCCTCTCTTCTGACAAGGAAGAGCATATGTTGGATAAAAGACAATGATGCTTCAAGAGTAATGTAAAGCTGCATCAGTCTGAACAGGTTTTCTTCATTCTCGAAATTAATTGCAATCTTTTCTCTCCAAGACAAGATGTTGCACTTCCATTCTGGAGAGTTTGAACGCTTCCTTCAAATTTCATTTACACTTAGAAAAACATTAAATGCCATGATAGTTTACGAGTAAGATTCAGACAATTTGGTAATCCGTCATGAGGCGGCTTTCTAGGGTCCTCAAAGAGGTCTAATCATGCTCTGAGTTGTGGCTTTGATGATGATGGACGTCTTCATTTGCTGCCAGGTTAGTAGTCAAATTGTCAGATGACATCTTAATGCTGAGAGAATGAGCAGCATCCGAAAGGTAAAAAAAAAAAAAAAAAAGAATGATGGAAACGAGCAGAGGGACATCATGAGAGGTAAAAAGTACAGTTTAAACTTGCAGTCTATTCTATCTCCAGAAAAATTACACACATCAGAATTTGTTTCTTCTGCTGATTTCCTTTGTGGGAGCCACAGTTCTTGATGAACAAATATTCATACCGGCATTATCCTGGGCCCGCACACACAATCTAAGAGGCTGAGGTCCTTTTAAGATATAGACATGTTTCCACTACAGTCTTTTTTTTTTTATTACCCATGGGGGTGGACAGTTTTTGAGAGATGGCATGTGCTCCCAGCAGCAGTGTTTGCCACCATTCATATCACTCTTTCGTATGTAGCCCCAGAGGATCACAAACGGTAACTACACTAAATATGAAATAAATATGTTTCTTATTTAGGAGATGCATAAGAAGCATGCTCTGCTAACCAGTTAGTTGGTGATGGTCTCCTGACTCTACTTTCTAGTAATTTATTTCGTTTTTGAACATCGAAGATGGGGCCCCAGGAACAATAAACCTATCAGTGTGCTCCCAACACCAGTGCTGGCTTCCTCTACCAAGCAGGTTCTCTGCATGTTCTTCGCTCTAACGTGGAGACCGGAGCACCACCTCAGCTATCCAACGCTCAAGCCGAGACTCCATAATTCAGTCTTAAACAAAAGCTCAGCCCAGAGTATGGAAATGGAGGCTGTAATCAATACAGCAGTCAGCAATGCGACTGGAGACGCTCCTTCATTTGGAATGCTTCAATGCATCACCGGAGATCACGCCAGCACAATCCTTCCTCTTAGGGCCGTCTTCCACGACACATTTATCTCCGATCCGTATCCTATCCATCACCTTAATTACTTTCATTTCCATAACACAATCCTCTCTTTAATGTCTCAAATTTATTACATGTCAGACAAATTGGATGTCCTTGACTTTTTTTGCAAATACATCCACAGTTGGATCAAGGTGGTTCAGGGGAACATATCAGTATTAAATATCAATTATTGCTGTGTTTTTCTGACATACCCGTGACTAGGTCTGCAGGGGTCTGACGCTGTAGTCTTCTGACTAACCATACTATTAACGGCACTCGGGAATGGGGCTCAGAGCTTTTCCCCGGAGCACAGGGCATTGTTTAACAACAAAACCAGTTATAGCTCTATACATTTAACTGCACTATTGTATTAACTCCCGGGGAAATTCCATACTCTCTGGTGGACACAAATGGCTACCCATGAGGACAATAAGTACCTTCTTAAACTAGCAGAAGAGCCCATTTGATGGCTCTGTGAAATGATGACCGGGATGGATGACTGACTGTATTGAGTCTTTACAAGTGGACAATAGAAGAAGGCATCTATGGATCAGGGGAGGAGTGAGGGCATGGTTAGAGGGTGTGATGTCTCATTAATCAGCATGTGGGTGGAGTTGGGGGAGGGTTCTTTCCTGGTGTTGATAGAGCAAGGTAATGAATTCCTCCTGGAGGCAGGGGGCCCCGCTGAGCTCCTGTAATGAAGCCGGGACCCAACAGACTCACCATCAGCATGACTCCTGACCCACTGGCATTAAAATGAAATGAAAGCCATTACCTCCAGCCTTCACCTCACTGGGGGGGGGGATCTGCCTTTCCATAAATAACACCTCAGCCAGACAGGACAGCAAGGTCTGGGAATCGGAAGTGGTAAAAGCATTTCAGACTCTATTGTCCTGCACAGATGTACAAGTGGGAGAAGAAGAAATGCTGGGTGGGATCCATGGGGGGAGGGGCACCGCAGACTGGACATTTTCATAAGTAGCCGGCCTCAGAGGAACTTTGCACAGCTGTAAAACCAACGACAAATGGCGCTTGTACCTCGTGATGATCTGCAATAAAACTGCCCACAGGTACTCTACAGCAGATACTAAGTGGTTCTCCATCAGCAAAGATGACAGTGGCTGCTTTGGCTCGACTTCCCACCGTCACAGCATCTACAACATGTCCTACTGCACGTTTTTGGTGTGAGGTGGGCCTAGCAGACTATGCCCGTCTTCACTAGCTCTCTTCCACAGCCAAGCTTATCTGCCTCGATACTTCAAACACAGTTCAAAAAGGAGGTCCACCCTTTGTTCCCTATTGATCTCCATGTCCTTAATTACGAATTTGTAGAGCAGAAGATTAATTTTCAAAATACCATCATTTCGATATTTCTACCACAAGGCATAAGATTGTGAAGATTCTGATGATAGTTTTTGTGACTCATAAACCTGGTCTTCTGGCTGCTTGGGAAAAGCAGCTGTAATTAGCTATTTGGTGTCTTCAGTTGTCATGGATAGATAACTAGAAGGAGGAACAGGCTTGGAGGGTAATTCAGCATTAGTGCTTTGTTCTTAACACTAATAAAGGGTCAGGGCACCCTCCTCCATCGGTCACATAGAGACTCATCCAACATGGCACCACAACCTAGTTTCTAGCCCGCCGAATCGGACAAAAGGTCGAGGACAAAATGACGAGGGGCATAAATATCACTATAAAGCCTCATCCCCACTCAGACCACCCAGGTAAATTTACGGGGATGTATGTGTGCTTCCCATCTTCGCCATTCACACCGACCTGTGCATTATGATGTGGGAGCCTTTGACAGGGAGACGCGACTAATGATGGCTCTTAAAGGTTGCTGCTAATGGGGTCCCTGGGGGGCAGTCCTCCACACCTCCCCCCAAAGTCTCATTGGTCAGGCAGCTAGCGAGGCGTACTGTCAAAACACAGCCCTGTCGATGCTGTGCATTAAACTGCTCTGGGTTCATGGTCGGCTTTACAGTGTCGAATATGATTATCACAGACCTACAATGGAAAAAGGGTTAAAAGGGATTTTTAATGAAGATTTTTTGTTCCGGGAGCTTTTCATGTGCACTGCTTTTTTTCATGGACCTCAAAGTGAGATCTTGGAGGAGCAAAGGCTCAGATTTCGCAGGTCCATTCAAAGGAGCCCACTGGATGGATGTCCTGGGACATGGACCTCACTTGCAGCCAGGGTCTAATTAGCTGATCTCTGCTAGGGTCCCTTTGGTGGGATCCTCCTTCTCCTTCCATGCCTTTCTGTAGCCAGGGACCTGACGCCATGTGGTACTCCATAGTGACCACAGGGGCGTTCATACATTTCACAGCGGTGACCTCGCTCACTTAAGTGCAGAGTATGACACTCCATCGAACCGCATGCACTTGACTGTGTGGCCGCATCAATCAGCCGCACAGCGGCAGGCCAAGACCTGGGGTTTCACTTGAGAGAATGTCCTGATTACACCCTCGCATCAATTCCCACGTGCGGCGGCTCAGGCCAGATTTATGACTGCGTACGCTTTTATTTTGGAGAACAGCTTCAAAACAAAGTTCTGGTGAGGCTTATCTTAAGGTGCTGCCGCAATGTGGTCACATTCCCTCTCATAAATGACTGCCTTTGTCCTAAAACTATGAGAGGAATCCTAGAATGACAAGTCCATCTGTCTGCTAACTAATACTCTGCGGCCTCAGGCTTCTCAGTGACATTATATATAAAATCATAGCTTGGTACCTAAACACTGCACCCCCCCATTTCATGTCACCTCCCCTACGTTTGCTGTCATGGTAACACTATGTATATTACACGATTGAAGGGAGTTCTCTGGGGCAAAGGTCAAGAGGGCAGAGTACACAACCAGAAAAGGGGGGACAAGAAGTTCAAAGGTAGTTCACCCGGTCAATGTCTAAGTCGCAGTTCGCTTCAGAAATGCTCAAAAATGCTGTTGGGAAATCGTGTTGTTTGTCAGAGGCCCGAACAGCTGTGCACTCAGAGACACCCCCCCTCCCCCAATAATGGCGGCAATTGAGCTAGGCCACTGGGGATTCGACATTAAAAGCTATCAGCTGGAAATACCCCATACCAAGTTCACAGCCGTGGGCTGGATGGGCGTGACCAAGGCAGGAGGTGCATGCTCTCCAAATGTAACACGCACACAAACACACACAAGTCCATTAATTTCTTTGGGCATAACCTTAATCCCAGCAATGACACCCTAACCCCTACCCAGCAATAACCTTAACCATAAACAAACAAACAAGTAAAGTTTTGGCATTTATAGTTTTTTGATTGCATTCACGGATTTTTATAAAATTTAGTTTCCCCTTGTGGTGAATGAAAAAATTGCCCCCACATCATCAAAATAACAGGTTTTTATCACATTGTGGGGACGTTTGGTCCTCACGGTGTAATATTTACATAATCCCCATGCACGCATGCATACACACAAACACCATGTATTCATGTCTTTCTGGCGACTCTCCATTTATTTCTATAGGCATAAGCTTGTGGGGACATTTCTTCACAAAGATATAGATTATAAAAATCTCTGAATGCAATCAAAGCTAAAAATATTTTAGGAAAAGTCTTGTATTTTGAATAGTTACGTTAAGGTGGGGCTGGATAGGGGTTAGCTCCTACCCAGGCCTAACCATAATAATAAGCAATCAAACAAAATATTAAAATAATATACAAATAAAATAAAATACAAATAAATCAAATACAAAATAAAACTTAAAAAGGTTTTTTATTGCACTCCAGATTTTTATGAAGTTTTTCCTTTTAGAGACCCAAAAATGTCCTCACAAAGTCAAAATAACTGGTTTTTATTACATTGTGTGAACATTTGGTCCCCTCAATGTAATATAAACATCCTGATACACACATGCACTCTAATAGTCTTGGTTGGTAGCTTCAGTGCATCAGTGAAGAAAATGAATAAATAAAAACAGGCTCCTTCAGTGTTACGGCCATTTAAACTTCCCTTTAATGCTTCGTCAATGAATTGGTGGATGGGGGGGGGCATCACCCAGAATCCATTTGGTGGATGGGGGAACATCACCCAGTGCCCCAGGGATCTGACTGAAGCACAAATTTTGGCTGCCACAAGGACAACCAAAAATCAGAAACTGTTTCGTCTTTTGTCAAAATACTGTATTAGGTTATGAAAAGCTTTTGTCCTGAGCCACTAGGAACATCTGCTGCATCGGGAATCATCCAGCACTTTCTACTGCTTCAGCCAAGAGCTCAGGGTGAACTTTAAACATTAGTGAAGGACATCTCAAGGCTGGATGTCTCAGTGCTACGAAGGTCCTACTTGCCGCACTGAACCTGGACAGCAGAGCTGCTGGCATAACGAGCACTTTGCAGATCCTCACCCTTGGTTACTCCTGGCTGTTTCTGCTGACACTGCATGGTCCACGGTGGACCTGGAATTAACCTTCATAGGTCAGTATAACACTCTGGTTTTGGAGAACTTGCTTCTGTGGGCTGTTGCCTTTTGACTTTCTTTCTTTTCACGAGATGATCACCCATGAGCAATGACTGTCTTGAACAGGATGTCAGCTGACCAAAAGGCAGACACAATTCACAGACACCAATTCACCTAACTGCAGATGTATATAGACACTGAGATCTTCTACATTTGCATGTTACTCACTTAACATTTACTAGAAACACACTCAATATTCTTTGCTAACAAATTTACAGCATGTTCACCATTTGAGTAACTTTATTAGCAAGAAAAGGACAGATATTTGATTCAAAGTAACGTCCTCTAGCAGTTATAACAGCAGAGAAAATCCAAAGCATTCTTTCTACAAGGGACCTTAAATACTTCTCTGTTTCATGGGACAAAACTAACTAGTGCATTTAAATTTAAAGGACAGCCTAAAATTCACCAGTTAATAGGATGTCAGACATGTACTGTTACATACTCTTTCCATGATATAAAGGAAACTATTGGTTTCATTTATAGTTGTTCACTCAACTTTCCAATGCTTAGCAAAAAAAATTTAAATCTGCAGTTTATGAAATAAATGGAAAAGGTGCTAAAAACCTGCGATGTGCAAAACCTTTTGACTGGTAGTGTACACACACTGACATATGACATCTAATGTTATTCTTCTAAACATATAAACATATTCTATAGTATAAGTACATGGACTAAAACTAAACCAAGTAGGTTTCTTTGTCATTTCAGTCATATACCCAGTATACAGTGAAATGAAATAGTGACACATCTGCTGTTTTTCCAGAATCCCCATCCTCACTAAAATGTTCTATTAACAACAGAAACGAAAGACAGAAAGGATAATTGGACTAAATTATCATTGTAACTGAACTGTTTATCTGTACAACACAATGACTGGTACTTCCTCTGGGGCCTAACTTATCCATTACCCATATAACGGCAACAATGGCAGCCTTATCTGTACTCATTATACACCTTGAGCATTTTTAAAATACCTGTAAATTGGATCTTGATGGATGGTTTTAAAGCGGCTCACTCCAAAGACAAAGCCACCACCAACATGGATGCCCGTATTTCAGCTCTGAGGAGCCCATTTGCATGCAGACACTCCAGCTCGGAGCGACAGTGGGGGGGACATCAAGTGCCCGCTCCAATAAGTGCAGTCCACATCACCTTCTGCTTGCTGCCGCCACCGCCTCCCACCTTAATGAAGTCGTTATGTCGTACACTGTGCCTCACTGTGATTAGCACACTGCTCTAGGCCCGAAAACTAATTAGGTTTGTTGGCGGCTACCGGATCCCTCCAGAACAAAGGCCTCATCTTCAGAGCCCCGGAGGGCCTGGAAAAAGACAACAGTTACCCCGCCAGCCCTGACAACCAGCGCTTAGTGTCTCCTTGTTCCAGCGGTTCGGTTATACGTCCACTACAATCTGATTGTGATTAAACGTAACAACCTTCTGATGAGGGCTCTGCCATCTGTACCCTGGCGTCCCGCTACTGATCCACACCCTTATCTTACTGACAATTCCCCTGTGGAAAGAAGAGCATGTCCACTATTCTGGTGGCATTTTCTTCTTTTTGGAATGAAACGGCACCATTTTGAGTCCTCAACGTGCAATTTCATGCTGCTCCTCGCTGCAGAGAAGTAGATGCCCCCCATGCAAGCTTGTCCTGAATTCCCTGAGGGATGCAAACATACTACAAGCGAGCGCTATCCATACAGGCTGGTTTGCGTGACGCAACGCAAATCCGTTAGCTGTTGTCATGCTAATTAGCAGAAGAACCTACTGAACCATGCCGTCCTGGCGATAAATTGCTGGAGAAGCATGCTAATAGCTCATATCTGCGCGCGGCCCTTGTAAAGCTTTGTCGCATTACCAGTCCCCTCAGTCCCAGCCGCGTTAATCTGCTTTGACGAATGGCCATTTGGCCCTCGGATGGAAACCGGATTGGACAGCAGGCAAAGGGTAACCCTGCGCCGGAGAGATGCTACCAGATGAGAGCAGAAGGGGGAGGGGGTGCCCCAAAATGGGACGCAAGCCAGTGCCACAACCCGGCCTGCTGGCACAGGGTACCAAGGCAGGTGTTGTGGGCCAGGTCCGCAGGCCACGCGGATGACAGAACAGATGCCGCTGGGAAGAGACAGTTACTTACCTGCATAATTACCCCCCTCGTACAAGCAGCCTAACAACTGGCGACTCTGCTGCTTGGTACCTGAGCCGTCTTAATTAAATGGGCCACGTATGGACTTCGCAGTCATTTATCTGTGTCGCCGCATGAGTCACTCAGTCTCAATACATTCCATTGATAAAAAGACGAAGGCCGGACACAAGAATCTACGCCCCCATTAACCCGCCCACCCTGAGCCAGAAGGATCCAGTGTCAACTCCACTTTCATTTCTTATTTTATTTTGCCACCATGCAACTCATGGTGCGGCTGGCATTCCCATCTTGGCACATGCCAGGGTCGCACCCGAAATCGGCTTCTGCATTTGAGACGAGCCTGCCGTCCATGTACTGCACTAGCCCAACACCACATCACACCCCCTCTGATCAATGGGGTCTTAACCGTCCCAGAACAGCTCATATACTGCCCCCCAGCCCCTCCTCTCACTCGTGGATCCTGCTTCCCATTTACAGGTTGGCTCCAATTGATTGCAAACGAAACCAATCAGGCAGAAAGGCTCAGGACTTGAGATGGTGCCAAAAGTACCATACTTTTAATAGCTCGGGCTGGAACACACAGGAAAGCCGCACACACACTCCTGCACCCAACTTCAACTCTTTCCAGTTCTGCATCAACTGTCATCCACCCTCCCAAACGCATCTCTGGCTGAGCAGGAGGAGTAAAACAAGATGCAGAGTTCAAACTGCTGTCGCTAATCTTAGCACAAACAGTGGGAGATTAAATTAAGGCTTTCAGAGTCCACAGAGCTGAAGAAATGACAGAAAGTAGGAGCCCCAGTGTTCTGTTTAAGGAATCCGTGCTTTGTTTGTATTCAAACCGAAAGCCATTAACACAATATATTTAATAATTCATACATGGTGGGCACAGTTAACACCAAGTGCAACTTGGAACAATCCTATTAGCTACAAATAAATTATTTGTACCTGTATGAATCTGCGCCACACATCATGAAGTCTCTGGGCGTCTCTAATGGCTGCATTATTGGGGCAAATCCTTTCTGACTTTCTTTCTCCTGCTAAACTATTCCATGTCCATTATTAGAGTTTAAAGCAGCTTTCATTAGGCAGCACGCTGACGTTTGATCCCAGCGGCTAATGCGCTCCGTTTGCATGCATAGCGTTGCCCGTAATTGCAGCAAACAGCATTGCTAAATGATAATTAGCAGGACCTCCATCAACATGAAAATAAAGCTTCCGCGAGTGCTTGCATGCACTTTGCGTGTGTTTTGTCAGCCTGCATGAGGTGGGAGCCGCCTGCTGGCCCAGCCGTCAGGAATGACATCCCGGCTTCACTGGCCTTCCCGTCCTTTGCGGAGGGATTCTGGGAGATGGCTTGTCAGACGTGGGGCTGTAAAGGGCGATCATCTCCTTGTGCTCATCTCCTAATGGGCCTCATAACGACCGGAACTCCTCCATGCCAAAGCAGACACATACACTTTGATCCTTTTAGCTATACTACTGCGCCAATTAAACTTTTTAAGACTTAATTACATTTCATGTGCCTTCTCACAGAATTGGGTTTAAGCGAAGTGGGCTCCAAACCCACCGCTCTGTCATTTTAGCCCATCAGCACGCAGGTTCCTCCTGCAACTGCCACCCCCCCCCCCCTCGGCCCAAGTGAAAACAGCATATAAATGTGCCATGCGTGGGTTTCCGATCGAAGGCAGTATCCGTGAGGCCGTGCATGTGTTTTCAGCGTGGGCGCTGTAGGAGTGAAAACATGCCCGGAGTTGAGGCCTCTCTTGGAAGGGGGCAAATGCACAGTAACATCAAAGTGGAAGCATTTTGCTGCTGATGGTTCAATGAGCAGAGCTGAGTGGAAGCCACATTCTGCCTATACGGTTCTTCATGTTTTATAAGATTTGATTTTTGCACAACGTATGGCCTCCTGTGACCCATGAACCCACCCCCAAACATCAACAGGGAGCTCGTCGAATAGGCAGGGAGGGAGATCACATGATCCAGGTGTAATGCTTGAAAACACCGCTTTCAAATACCACTCATGTAGGAAGTCAAGTGCCCCCCTAGCCAATAACACACGTGGTGGGTGTCCATGCAGTCGGAGACCATAATGACCCAGCTGCCAAAAACATCCATTGCGTTACAGTGGTCCTCTTCACGCTCATCTGAGCTCACGCCCACATGCCACAAGTCTTTGTTTCTCATGTTAAAAAAGTCATTTTGATATCAAATGAATCAGAAGCCTCCAGAGATTCATGACATATTGTGTTTTTTTTTTTTTTTATGTGCAGGGAGGAATTGGCACATAAAATCCGTCACAGGCAGATTTGTGTGATGTTCTATACTTCCTTTAATCCAACATTGTTTGCTCATTTCATGAATATTAAGGATTATGTTTTTATTGCACCACACGGAAGCGGTAACATTTGAATATAGCAGGAAGGTACAAGCGAACATTATTTTTACGGAATAGGCTGACAAGCCCTTCCAGTGGGAACCATTTTCATAATGGACCTGAAATAGGCTGAGCTGACACCTTGAAAAAAAGATGGGACAGTGTTGCGGGCTGTGCTGTGCATAAACCGGGCTGAAAATGGTGATGCGGATGGGCGGCCCTGTTCTTAAACGAACCGTAACGATCCCGCGACTGGAGGGTGTTTCCCACCTTTCGCTCCTTTGTGTGTGAGAGCTCACTCGCTCGCCTGGGTTAACAGACAGATGCACAAAAATCCGGCTCGCTCCTTTACGGCTTCTGGAGTGACTTTGGGAAGATGAGCTCTGGCTTAGCATCTGGACGCTTTACTGCTGAGTCCTCATAAATAAAAGATTTTATTTCTGTCCAGCGCATGCGGGTGCCTTCATATAAATCATGCAAATGGATTCCCAGTGCATTTTTTTCCCTCCCCCATGAGTCAAAGGCCAAGTAGTTGTACTGGCGAAAGGGGGCCCATTTTCGGTGATGCGGCACATCCGAGTGGATATGCCGGTGGCTCTGGCCTGGTCTCCTATTACGACCCCCCCAGAGGAACGACAACCTTACAGCACCAGGAACCCACATCAGACAGATTACAGTTCAAGTGTTTTTGTAAACAAGTGCTTTAGCCAAACATCTAGTAGTTAGTTCCCTGCATGCGACAGGATACAATTAGGGTACATGTATAGAAGAATTGCCATTTCATTAAACAGATGCCCACAGTGATCCCAGAGGAAACCCCGTGCAACACACAAAGAAAGCATACGAATCACAGACACAGAGCGCCAAGGTGGGATTCGAACCGCCAGCTCTGGAGGGTGTAAGGTTATAGGATGGCCCACTGAGTCTCCTTGCCACCGGTTATGTTCCCTTAAACTCTATGTAGCTTTTGTATGATGGCAGTGGAAGGGGAAAAAAATAAATAAAATGTCAGTCATAATTTACTACAATCAAGCCTAGTAAAATGATAATTTGATTTAGTTTATAATTTCATTTGCCGACTGGAATAAATACTGGCCTGTAGTAGGCAGTGTCACACACACGAGCATGCACATCACACAGGGGACAGTTCACACTAAACCTGTGTTAGCATTTATTCGGCCTCGGGGCTGCCTCATTCCGAAATCTCCCCCGCCCGCCGGAGGTGATACGGCCCACCCATGCCTGAACAGAACTGCAGCCCCTCGCATTCAGGTGCTGCCTTTGCCCGGCCTCCCGCAGCAAAGTCACATGGGCCAGCGAAGACCTGCACAAGACCCCTGGACCCTGTCTGATGGACGGACAGAGCTCTGTGACTCAGCAAGAACGATGTGCTTACTTATCAACAAGCTGCACGCAGAATAGCACCTGCCTGCAGCCCCTGCCCTCAGAGTTCATAAATGAAATGAACACGTTTGGCTGTGACATCTAAATGATTTCTAGATATATCTAATCCCACAAGATAGGAAGCCCAAATCAGCTTCAAACAAAACCCAATTATGTCAGTCTCCTCTGCCTGATGATAAAGGATAATTACTTTTTTTATTCACCGCTTCCCCAGAATACATTTTCCTGACGTGTGAACGTAACCTTTAACGAAGAGGACTTGATTGATGAGGCTTCCCTCATATCCTCACTGGAAATAATTACCGATAACAATCGTCCCGCTCTCCTCACCCTGAGTTGGGCTCCAAAGCGAAAATGTGGAGACGGGTTTGTTTGTGAAGATTTCATTGGCTGAATTTGAGTGGGGTTGCAGGCAGCTTTGAAAGAACATGCAGAGTGGGGGAGTATAAAAGAACGACCAGGGCACCCTAAAATGGAGGCCCTCAATGAAAACCAACATAGGGATGGCGTGCAAACTTAGGGGGAGGGGTCAGGTCAGGTCAGGTCAGGGGAAACCCCCCCCCCCCCGAGTCACCTATATTAAGAAGGGGAGAGTCTGATTGTCCCTAACCTATAGTTTAGAGAGTCTGCTGGTTATCCTGTAAGCTGCTCAGCTTGCCTTCCAGAAGCAGCCACTAAAAACCACCCCGTTCCATCTGCCAGTCCCCTTACCCCCTGGGTCTGTCCATCAACCAGAAAAAAACAGGTTTTTCCACATAGATACATGCACATGATGCACGTCAGGGGAAACGTCCCGTACTGCAAATTGGGCGCGGCGTGCACGCTGAGCAACAGGGTGGGGGGAGGCATTATGGGAGGTCTTCACCCCTCCCTGACATGCCTCCTCACCTTCCACTCAGCTTCCAAATGCCATGATGTGCCCTGGGGCCACTCAGAAGCTGTGGCATTGGCAGTGCTGCCCTCATGAGGAGCTGGCGGAGAACAACTTGATGAAGTGCATAAGTGGGGGGGGGGCGTGTGACAGCTAATAAGCGCAGAGTATCCCTCCTACCGGGGGCTCTGTGCTCCCCTGAAGACAGTGGGCCACCGGTGCTTCGGCATGGCTGAAATACGATTATTCCTTCCTGGTACGGGCACAGCCTGACAGAGATGGATGGCAATGGCAGACTCCAAGGCGGCAGACATTTTTTAAAAGGTTACGCAAGACATAAAAAGCAGTCTCATTCTCGGACGTTCAAGGTCACCCGAGTCAAGACCGGGGGTGTGAACAGGGCCATAAATAACAGCAATATTGGGACAGAACCCTCTTCCCCAGTCACCTGAAAGGAAGCGCTCCATGTCATATGACAAGGGCAAGTGGACTGAAGCAGTTTCAATTTTAACCGTCCAGGGCTGCACAAAACAGCCACAGCCATATAAAGACAAAAAAAAAAATCATGTCCTGCTTTGGGAACAGAGACAATCTCACTGATGGTTCCTCACACATCATTGCTGAGCAGTGGTAATCTAATACTGAGCGTGTTTATTTGTGCCACAAATCAGCCTGGGCAGCCTCACTCTGCTTTACCCCAACCAGCTGTAAAGTCATTACTGGTAATCAATCGCAATTTTGTCATGTGACGTCCAACCCAAGCCTCAAATGCTCATAACACTATCACAAACAGTGCTTAAAACAAGAAGTCCAGTAAAAAAATCCTGTTTGTTTTGTTGCACTATGAACTAATACGTAAACAGTATCCTACATAGAAAATGCCGCTCTTTTTCCCCCGAAATTAAAAGGCTATTCGCATTCAGAAATGCTGGCTAATCCTCCTCCCCTTCCTCTGGGAGAAACAGACAGGCAAATCCTTCTCTTTTTTTCTTTCATTCTTTTATTCTTTCTTCTTTTTGACAAGTCGATTCAGAAACCATTCTGGCGCCCGTGAATGGGTTTCAAATGCCGCCCTGTGCTTAAACGGCCGAGAGCGCTGAGGCATCCCGCTCTCCCCCAAACACAATCAGTGGCGGCGTGAGGAGTCTGGCCCGGCCTGCGTTCATTTACCGGGGGGGGGAGCACCTATGACTTCATCCGGCGGGCGGGTCTCACACTCCATTGCTATGCAAAGCAGACTCTCCTCTCCCCCCCATCCAGGGCCCTTTCTTACACCCACTTTGTTCGGATAGAATAATACGGGAAATGTTTTCAAGCAAAGGATAGAGGCTCTAAGTAAACATACTTCCCCGGGCGATTTTCTCGGAAGGATGCAGATGGCGGCTTGAGGAATTCCGCATTGTCTTTCCTTTCGGAATGGGGGTCGGAGCTCTGGGATGCTGTCATTCCATCACAAAGTATCTTTTATTTGAGGGATTCCTCCTGGACGCCCGCTATTTGTCCATTTTATATCCCACCCTCTACGGCACTTCCCAGAACCCTACAGTTCTTTCCCCATAGTAAAGCACTGACATTTTCGGTCACATTATCAGACTTCTGTGTTTATATTTCATCAATGAAAGATTTTTGGAGCGATTCGGTTGCCAGGGAGAGACTGACTAAGACACTAAAGTGATTGTTTCACTCTGGCTGGCAGAGTTTATAAACAGCTTTCCACTCATCTATAGTTTACAGTTAATCACTTATTGTCCAGAGTCTCCAAATCCTTAAGTCTGGCCCAAACACCAAGAATAAACAAAATAGCATTAACATCCAATGTGAGACTCCAGTTTTCCCTTGGAGTACCACTGCTGTGTGTGTGTATATGTGTGTGTGGGGTTTATGTGTAAATTACATTTGGTCCCCACAATATGATAAAAACCTATTCTTTTGATGTCGTGGGAACCACCTTTTCCGTCCCTACAAGGGGAAACTCAATGTTTTAAAAATGGGTGACTGCAGTCAAAAACTAAAAATTGTGCAAAGTCTTGTATATTTTTGGTTACTTATGGTTAAGTGTGTGTGTGTGCCTGTGTGTCTGTCTGTCCACTGACCCACAGTCACTGCTCCTCTCTTCCTGCACAGGTCATTCTGCTTCAGTTGAAGACCTCAATGGACCAGCACAAAGCGTCGGCTTGTTCCAGCAGTCCAGACCCGCCCATCGCCTCCGCCAGTTCCTGAGCCTCAAGTGAGGTCTAAGGCACCTCAGGGGCTATTAAAAAATCAAGGGGCAGAATTTTTGGATGGATGGATGGATGAATGAATGACAGCTCAGTACCTCTGTGTTTGTGTTGTGTGCAGCATGAATGACAGTCAGTAAAAGTTTCAGCCACTCCCCTGTACTACTAAAGGGTCTCACTAGCATGATGTCACTCAGTGTTTCTGGGTGCCAAGTGGCTTCTGGAACCAGTGACAGGAGCTCCTGGCCACGTGGAACCCTGACTGTGACGGGAGGGATGCTCTCTGCAAACCCAGGATAAGCGTCGCCTCATTTATACCCACTACAGGCTGAAAAATCGTACTCTAGAATTTGCGTACAAAAACAGATTAAGCGTGATCTCTGTGGTCCTCGGGAAAATTGATTTATCTTCAGTCTTATAAATATTCAGATCCGGCAAGCGCGGCCACTCTGAATATATTAAACACACAAAAGAAATTACTGCGAGTCAAGAGAGAAAAAAAAAAAATCAGACAAATAAGGAACATTTTGCTCTCAATAATCAGCATGAGTCTTAATTATAATAACGATGGTTCTTCTAGAGACCACCTGCTCTTTTTTATACCTCCTGAAGGATTCCCAAAACCCTGAGTCATGTGACTCAGATGCTAAATTTCAGAAGCAGGTGACATGTGAACATCCCTGACTTTCTCCGGAGCAGAACAGCAGCACACCATCACTACTGACCAACACAACTAAATATTTCCACACAAAATATCTGAGCTGTGGGCTGGCCCCCCATCCTGGGTTGTTCCCTGCCTCGTGCCCATTGCTTCCGGGATAGGCTCCGGACCCCCAGCAACCCAGTAGGATAAGCGGTTTGGAAAATGGATGGATGGATGGAATATCTGAGCTGTTTGTTTGGAAGAGAAGACCTCAGTTTGCCATGTTATTGGCTGCAGGAGTGTGTCACTCCATGTTTTGGAAGGTCATGGGTCCAGGGAAATCTTTTTGATTTCCACAACTCAGGCAATAAATATTTATCACGTCACCTCAACTTGGGCACAGAGCGGCCCGAGATTATGGCTGCAGAGTGTGGGAACAACCGTCTGTGTGTGTGTGCCGGAGGGAAAACCTTGGATTCAATAAAAAAGGAAAAGGCACTTTTGAGCAAACAGGGTCCTGAGTTGATGGGGAAAACAACAGTGTTGGCCATGACGAGGAACCGGGCCCATTTCAGCAGGCTCTGGTCCAAGGCGGCGCAGCCGTAGCTGGGCCGTGCTCTCTGCCAGTCCGCGGCCAACAAGCGGCCTCCAGGGGCCCTTGCTCTTCAAAGCGGGCCCCTCTGATGCATTATTCAGCAGCTGTGATCACGAGCGGCACACCAACACGCAGCTCAGCGCCGACAGCAAATCCATCGTTCCTGTTTAACACAGAGCGGTCACCCAGGGTCACTGCGCCCCGACCCGCAAGCCATGCCGGTGGTGCCGGTCTGGGGCTGTAGCCGGGATGAGACTGAAACCATCTCAAGACAGATAAAAATGGCCTAAATGAACATTTCCTAAACTAAGCTCCAAAAAACAATGAGGTTCTCAGGCCCTGGGGTGACGGCCCCATTTAAATAAGGTCAAGCACAAGTCAGCAAAGGCGTAAATCTCTGGCTGCCATCGCTGGCTCATTCAGGCCCTCCTCTTTCACACCAGCGGTCCGGCCGAGCTCACATTCTTTAGCTAATTTGTCAGCAGCATGAATAAAGATGAGACCCTGCCTTTTCAGTGGGACGCTCTTCACGTCAAAAACCCCAGCCCGCGATTTCTTTTCATCCATCTCAAAATGTAATTTTCAATTTGCAATCAGACCTTTTTAGACACCTGCTTAATCATATTTCCCCCGGAGCTTCAATAATGACGATCTTGCGTCCGTAATCCCAATTTGCTGGATGAATCTTTATCAGGTCATGATCCACTTTCGCCGTGTTAATGTCTTCAGTTATTTATATATATTTTTTTTTTAGTTGAAGCTGAGGCGAGGAATATTCCCATGAGTCTCTTTGCCTGGCCCCCTCACCCCTCCCCCACTGGAGAACGTACGCTGCCTGCGTGAGGGAGATTTCAGTGCCGGCCATAATTCCCTCCATGAGCAGCATCCCACAACAAGAGACAGAAGCGGGTGAGAGAGGAACGTTAAAACTTCAATTTGCAGTAATTCTTTTATCTGCTAGAACGGACCAAAGAGCTGCAGACCGTCCCTGGCAGGCATTTGGACAGGGGGGGTGGATGGGGGGCATTACCGTGCTGTAAACTCCAGTGGGCTGCAATCCAACAGGGGCGCGGGGAATGTCATGTAACAGTCATCAGCGCTAACACTTCCTGTGGTGATTAACTCTGCCCCCCACCCCCTCCCCAACAGAGGCCTGTTTCTCACAACAGGAAGCGCTGCTATACATTGAGCGTAATTAAGGACGGGACACACAGGACATGTTCTCCAGGCAGACCAAGGGCTGCCTCATGTACGAGGTTGTGGGGGATGCTCCCTAATTCTGGGAGGCCGCAGATAATTACAGAAAAATGTGTCGACTTGAAATCTGTTAGCAACAGCACCAAGAACCCCTTTCTGCCCACTGATTGTCTCACGGAAGAATAAAGCCCCTTTCTGCCTGTTGATTGGCTGATAGAAGAATGAAGTGCCTTCCTGGCCACCGATTGGCTGATGGAAGAATAAAACCCCTTTCTGCTTGTCAACTAAACAAAGTCCGTCATTAACATCATCTTCTCATTCAAGGTGTGACTTTAGTATGATTCAGTCTGAGGTATATTTAGGGTTCTGATTGCTGCGAAAATCCCACCGGACATAATAAACCAAAATCCAAAAATGCATTACAGTCCATAAATATTAAAAGCATAACTAATCGTGTCGCATAAACATCTCTTACAGGACCATAAATTGAAACTGTATATCACTGTAAAGTCACAGCTTGGAATGTTAATGAATTAAAAATGTATGATCCATATATGTGACGAGCAATTCCCCACCAGGGGGATCGAGCCCTTAGCTTTTCTTGCAGTGCAATTGTGGACCATGTCACATGATCACCTCTGACGCAGGCCCTACCCAGTGTCTCAGAGTAGTCAGTGGGGATCTATATGGCCAGAACAATGTCTGCACGGGGCTCCTTCTCTTGGCATGTTTTGGGTTCACCATCTGTGTTAAGGGTGATTTTTATAGTTATGGTGAGTTGGGGGGGGCGGAGGGACAATGTAACTCTACGGGCAAATTGCTGCTGGACTGAAGCGGGTTTATCTCGCTGTGTTATTAATTCACTCACGATTTCCCCTCGACGCAGCTTCAGTCTTGGCCACCCTTGTCGACCCTATCGGGGTTCAACACATGCTCCTGCTCGCTCCCACCCGCTCCCAGCTGCTCCTCCACTGTCGCCCACATCACAAACATGTGCAGAAGTCAGCATTACCGGCAGAGGCCATGAGCGTTCAAAGGAACCGCAAGGGGCTGCCATGGAATTAAAGCAGCTCGTCGGGACAGTTCAGATGCATCTGTCAGGTGAGCAATACAATTTCACCCATCAGTATCCATTACTGTCCGCTTCTCAAGAATTCCTACAGAAAAACACCTCACATTCCTACAGAAAAACACCATCTCACGTTCTCCAGGGCAAAGCCCGGCTGCAAATTCCGTGAAGTTGTGTGCTCAAAGACCGAAAGACGCCTCCTAAAATCTACCCCGTGACCCCATTGAAAGTAGCTCAGATGAGTTACACAAAGAGCCCAAAACCAGAAAAAGCACTGAGTGATGTTCCTCCCAAGCATGCGGCACCCATCACCCAGGAGAGGCGCTCTGAAATCTTACATCATCGGAATTTATCGACAGCCACGCAGAACAGAGGTTTATCTGTCTGTCAGGGGAGCGAGAGCATGGACGCCTAGAGGAAGAGCTCGTCCGAGTAAAGCAACCTCCGGATTAGGGTGTCTATGACGACTGGGAAGATCCAGAGTTCGCAAAGAGTTGTGCTCCTGTAAGACATACGGTAGTCACATGGTCACACAGCATGTACAGCGCTTGTGAGAAACCAAGCTGTTTGCCTAATGATGACTTTAGAAAGAGTTGAACTTTTGAAAACTCCAGTTAATTTGACAAAGTCCACCACTGTAGGATTTCCGGGCCCAGTCTGACTGAAAAGGTAATTGACCCTTTGCAGAGCTTGTGGGAGCAAAGCACTGGCAGGTAAGGAAATCTAGGACAATTGGGAAGATTTAGAGGCCACAGAGTCATGCACCTGGAAGACTTACAGTAAGCAAAGAACACCCACTGAAATGATTCAGCCCTGGAAAAGCCATCTGACAGGAAGGCAGCGGCTTTACCCACAATATACCAGGTTCACACACAAATTAAATTAGCTCTTACTGACAGTGAGATGGAATCGTAATGCGATTTCACAGTACAACAGGTAGGGAGGATGGGCCGGATTACTGCACCTGGAAAGGTGTAATGATCGCTACTATTGAACAATGTGACTGACTGGGAACGTTTGCCATGACCAGGTAGGGAACATGGGACCGTGGGCAGGAAGGTAGGGAAGACAGGACCACGGACAGGTCTACAATGCAAACTGGGTCAAAGTCATGCACTTTCTACCAGTACATGTAATGATCAGACAATAATTATATTTAGGTTTTCCTCCAGTGTTTTAAAAACATTTTTAATGTCAAGACACCTCACAATGTCTATGTTACATAAACCAGCTACAGGTGTCAGCCAAACAGAAGTCCATCCATCCATCCATCCATCCATCTATTTTCTGTAACCGCTTGTCCTTTTTGGTTCGCAAGGGGTCTGGAGCCTCTCCCAGAAGCTATGGGAACAACCCAGAGGTGCGAGACAACAGTGCTAACCACTGTGCCACCCTGTGCAGCCCTCGAACACAAATCAAATTCCTTAAAACAGGAAAACCAGAGGAACAGGAATTCCACCTTGGGGTAGCTATTACATTTTTCAATAAACCCCAGCAAATGGCGGCTATGACAGGAAAGGCCAGGCAAGTCACTCGGGACCCCGCAAACCAACCTGGCTTAGTGGCCGCTTTACACCCCCCTCCCCCCCATAGGAGGCCCTCTACAGTCCCCTCTGCAGGTGCCGAGTAAAAACAAGCGGAGCTGGAAGGGAAAACCTCTTACATAGTGACTATAAATGGAATCGATAGAAAAGCCCTCATGCGATGACTATAAAGCGCGAGCTAAAAGGCAGCGCTTCTCCCTGTCAGCACCATTACTGCAGGATCTGCCCGTAAAAGTCCTAATACTGTAATTGAGCTGTAGCCATAATGAGTGTGAGACCGTTGCCTGATGCGGATGGATAAGAGGGAGATCAGAACCCACATGGCGCAAGTTAGCATCCCGCAAATTAGCATCACTCCTGCACCCGCCCTGTTTCACAGCTGTGACTCGCTGGCAAATCCTGTGATGGTATAAGGGCCTTTCTCTGCCGATCATCCGATGACTAACCCTAACCCTCAGGGCCACATACAAACATTCCTACAGAGCCACACAGCGATGCCACACACTTTTTGAGGTCTGGAATTGTACAGGGTCAGGTGCGATGAACTGGATGTTCTTGTGTGTGATGTTCAACTCAAGGTTCTCCACCTTCTCCACCTCCTCTGGAAGTCAGCAGAAAAACCTGAATTCTGCCCGAGGCAGAGGTAACCGAAGGAATGAATCCAGTGGCAGCGTCCATGTAGTGGGGTTCATGCGCTTTGCAGGGGTTACATGAATTAGTGTGGAATTCCGCCACTTGGCAGCCTGCGGTGAGGTAGATAAGGAGTGAGAAAGATCAGGGGGTGCCAGTTGTGGTGTGTGGGTGGTTAAACAAAGAGGACACCCAGCATCCTCTCCAAAGGTGTCTGTGCTGGAGAGATGTGCAGCGAGTTCACAAACACAGAGCAAGTACATCCTCACTGCAGTGCAGGATAAACCTTAAATTCTACTGATCCATCTCCAACTGCGTGTGATGGAGAGGGTCACAGGGGACCTTGAGTCAATCCCTGTCAGTACATGGCACATGGCAGTGGGTCCACAGGGCACATACACGCATGCTATTTAGAGATGCTAGTTACCCTGCACACATTAGCCACAGAGTGCAGACAGGATTTGAACCCTGAACTCTGGAAGTTCTATTGCTACTGCACACTGATTAGAGTTCTGAATATATTCACTTTCAAGAAAACCAACTAAAGTACCGTAGCATACTGAAAAATGCCAGATGTTAAATCCCAATCACCCGATCTACCTCACAGCTGCACTTTTCCTTGAATATGGTAAATCCTAGTCAGTTTTGCCATATGAGGATGTTTTTCAAAAACTACATTTAAAGATTTACCAAATAACCCTCCTAATCATTCTTCAAACCGGGAAATTAGTATGCATAGATTTCTATAAATATCTATATATACACACGCATGCACACAATTATTAATTGCTTGCATGCAGTCAAGATAAATCTGATTTTAATATGAAATAATTAAGAAGTGATTAATAATTTCCAAGCACAGCAGGCAGATGAGGATTTATGGAGGTTCGGTGGAACGTTCCACTAACGCATGCGACAGGGGTGACCTCCCTCGACTCCAATAATTTACTTCCGCAAGCCCGTTTAGAACACACTTTGGAAAATTTGACTCGATTCAGACTAAACCCAAACCAAGTGAAGACCCCATTAATTTAGAAAGGAAAAACACTTAGTATATAAATAAATGACCGTGTGATAAATCTCTACTTGCCTGACGTATAATCACAGCTAGGGGCTTGCAGCACATGACTGATGAGGCTAAACACATGACACGCAGTGAAACACAGTGGGCATTAACTCACCTTCGCCACTGATGCTACATCTTCCCCTGGACAGCTTTACAGCGCACCACTGTCTTAAAGGTGTATCTCAGGCCAAAGAGGCTGCATCTCAGGCCAAAAAAGCTACACGCTTCGAGAAGAGAAGCTTCAACAAGGAATGAACACAAATCTCAACATCATTCTACCAGCAGTAATTGAGCTTTGGGTCTTGGGTAACATGCTCACACAACATGTGGTCCTTGGGTCACACGAGCACATAGCAAGTGGGCCTTGGGTCACATGATCACTTAGTCCGATTTTAAAAGCTGTTGCAAAGACCATATTTCACAAAATATCACCTTTAAAGAAAATGGCACTCTTCAGAGCAGTGGCATTTCAAACGGGAGTCCTGGATGCCACTTTCAGCCAAAATGGCGCCTGACAGAGGCGTGTCAGAGGTAGGCACGCTGCCATGCGTCATTAGGGGCACAGGACGCGTCCCCTGTAGTTACACCCTTAATGAAGTTTTCATTTCTAAAACCTGCAGTTAGTTAGTGGGGACCAAGGCCACTTGTCAGCCCACTGTTCCATTTGTTATCTGGGGGGGGCGCCATGTTCACACATGCCTCTTTGGAAGTCTCACATCCTCCTCTCCATACACAAACACACACCATTTCTGCTGATAATTTCACTTTGAACAAAATACAATTAAGGAATTTGTCAGTATGATTTATCCGCACGTTGTCACCTCATGTAATTTTCACCAGGGCAAATAGATGGGGGAGGGGGGGGTCAGGGGGGCAATGAGAATGAGAAACCATGGGCATGCTCTTTTTTTGGGGGGGGGGGGTGGCATAGATAAATTAATCCTTTTTTTCTACTACATTTTTCTCCATTAAACATGCGGTGCCTGGGCCCCTTCCCGGGTTTTCATTGCCATTAAAACAGGCACACTAATTCAGCTGCGGCCTGGGGCGGGGCGGGGGGGGGGGGGGGGGGGGCAGCCACTCGTATGTGGGGCAGTCCGACTAATGGCTTCTTGAGTAATAGGCTCCCGCTCACACAACGGCCAAGACTCGCTCCGCGGCTCATTCATGTCATAGGCCGCTCCACGGACCCATTCATTAGGCGTTGGGGGGGGGGGCTGTTGATTCTATCAGGGCACCTCATCACCTAGCCGTTATCCCCGGATACACACTGGCTGACCTGAGGACAGACAACACTGGAACAGCGGCAAAAGGTGGATTCCTCCTGCACTTTGAGCTGCCGAGACACAACAAACTCCACAGGATCATCATCAGCACACGTAAATCACCCTGCGATTCTAACTGCTAAATGCTAACCAGGTTAGCCCTGTTAATTAGCCATGTGCATGTACCCTAACCCCATCAGGAAGCCGATCATCTAACCGGCCAGATGTAAAGTTAGGGACACTCACATGACGTACCGACCACTCGATAGTTACAACTACAGAACTACAGGAAGATCAATATATGTGACATATATTAACCTGCAGGCCGTTGACAAACAGATTGCCTAAAAGGAGCCAAGTTCAATTTATCCCTATATGGCAGATTTTACGTACTGTACTCTTCATATATAAACATTTAAAATAATTAATGCTGCCTTCCACGCAAAGGAATACAAAATAACTGAGGGGGACTTTAGCATGCGTGGGTAATTTGTATCGATTGGCAGTTCAGCATGGGGAGTTGAGTAATTGTGGCCCCCGGTTTTGTCAGGCTCTCTAAACGAAACCGCTGTGCTTGATTAAATCCACATGTCATGGCCGTCCTCATCGTGGTAGTCCGTGCATCTCGACAGACGGCAAACAGTGTCGGCTTTCACAAAGGTCACCGTATCGACTCTCGGAAAACCTGAACGGCAGAAGCCTGAGAATCGCTCCCCCCACCACTATCATTTAATGCCTTTAGAATATTTCCCCCCTCCCAGAGCAGTCAATATTGCTGCCAAGAGCGACAGGCTACAATGAAGTTGAAAATCGAAACCCGGCACATTGTTGCCTCGCTGTCACCTTCCGTGTACAAAATCGCTCAGATCTGTCCCCCCCCCACCTGTTTACGAGGTGGCCAGAGTGGGTAGGGCAAGTGACGTGCAGAATCAAGGCCTCTTGGGCTGCTATTGACCGTCCTGCTAACATGCACCATCGATCAACCTCCCTCCCATCTTCACTGCCACATGTCGCTGTGCAAGGGGGTGCACACGTGCGGAGATTCCTAACTATTCCTGAGACCCCCCCCCCCACACACACGCTTTATCACCCACGATACCGACACACCACAGCGGCTAAGAGAACGTTCCTTATGGATCCACTTTCTACAATTTCACAGGACATGCTTAGTGTTCACGATCTTATCACCAAAGCTGTGTTGACAGCCACCATCCTATGGGGGGCAGTGTGGAGCTCAGTGGGTTTCAGGTCTCCACCCAGGTCTGGATGGTCTTGGGTTCAAGCCCTGGAATAACCATTCTGCTGTTGACCAAGTGAGCAAAGCCCATAAACCCAACTGCTCCGGGAGTGTTGGATGCTGGTTGACCTTCGACAAATGCATGCATGTGTGCAACTACCTGATCTAATTGGTTATCGGGGCCAAAGAGCAGGGGACTTACATCCAGTGAGAGAGATGCAAACTGGGCCACTTACACCTGCACACTCTATAAGCCCCCCACAAATCTGCTATTTTTCACTGCAGCTGCACTCCATCCCCCAAGAACCCCAGCCAGGTGAGTCTCTCCCTCCATCCAATATCTGGTTCTCTCTCTCTCTCAATCCCTTCCCCCTGTGAACTGTGTCACGCTCCTTTCCAGACACAGCGAGGCAGTGCGTCCATGCACTGATAGCGAAGCTCTCGCAGTTCCCCTGGTTATTTACACCCGTTCTGTCAAGCGACCGAGCACCATGGTGCGGAAAACAAGCAGAGAGAAGTCGAAGCCCCCTCCCCCCGCTAAAATTTGGAAGAGCGGAAAACAACAGCGTGCCAACACGCACCTGGCTGCATGATTATAAAAAAAAAGATGCACAATAAAATTTCAATAAAATTACCTTGCGCAGATTCTGTCTTTCTGATGACTGATGTTTATTCCTCGAGCAGTATAATTACAGGCGAAGAAACACATTACTCAGTAGCATGCAAGCGTACAAACATTCGCCTGCGTGTGTCACGCTGCTCCAGCCAACAGGCCGTGTAAACACGTGACCTACAGGTGTGCACCTGCTGTGATCACCACGCATGGCTATTAAAAACCTCTCCAGACATTTTGTTCAGCGTGTAACAGACAGTACTAGAAGTGAATATATAACCATGTAGGACGATCCTGGAATTTTCCCATAAGGCGTTGGTGGGAGCATGAGAACAGGAGGGGATTTACGCTGACGTGAAGCGTGCATTCAGCGGGGACAATTAGGCGGTTGAAACCGAAGAAGGACTAACATTGATTTTTTTTTTTTTACCCCTGACGCACTTGCATTTCTTTCTCAACGATACTACAAAAGCTGATGTCATCTCCAAATGCCAGGGCTGGCCGATCCAAGCAGGCGAGCGTGTTGTGGACCATCACTGTGCCATACGAAATGGCCAAAGGCATCAGCTAAATGCGTAAAAGGTCAATGTACCTCAGCAGCTGTGGTTCCCGGGTGCTCCTCAAATTTGTGCCCTCAATAATGCATAAACGTGCACTCCAGCTAAAAACAACAATACCTTTAAGTGTTATTGATATTACCTTTAAGGCAAATAAAACCTGGAGCCTCCGAAGTGTGATTAGCACAACATCGCCTGCTATCTCCTTGAAGGCGCCATTTAGCGAGGACGTCGGGATGGGTGGCTGTGGAGGGATTTTATTATCGAGCGGCCGGCTGCATTTTAGGGCCTGCTGCTCCCTTTAATTGATTTATCACCGAGCTGCGGTGCTGAATGCTCAGTCTGACTAGCTAATGGCACTCCTTGCGCCTCTCGGCACGTGCTGACTGAGACACCCTGGCACAAGCTTCCTCCCTCGGATAATTTATTTATACTGCCGTGTCACCGACCCCTAGCAGCTGATCACTTTCCTGTTTCCTCTACATGCATTTTATACATGAAGAAAATTAATCTTTCCATTGGTTAAAAATCAGATAACGTATATTGACAAATACACACAGTTTTTGTCACATGCGGTTGTTTTATAGGGTTGTAACACCAAAAGGATCTGTCCTCAGGCTACAGACCAGACAGTTAATCTTATAAACATGTCTCCTCTCTGCAAACACTGCTGTAATCTGCAATTATTTTTCACTTGAAAGGGGTTCTTCACATACGGTTTGTTTTCTGGAAAAAATACACAGCTGAAACCGGCATTACGAGTCTTTCCACATGGATTCTTCTGGATAATTGTCAAACTGTTGTCAGCATTCTGCCTGGGAATGGCATGTTCGGATCATGGCACAGGTCACAGGTTGAGCGAGTGTGTTTGCACACTCTGATTGACACTAAGTGTAACTGCATAAATAACAGTCATCTAGCTGTGGACAATCAACCAACTGTTATGCAAAATCATCGCATTTGGAGGTGTGACCCCCAGCGATTATGGGCTGTAAAAAAGCAGCAGCCCCAAATCCATCACCCCCATCCTACTGTCATATTTCTTTTTCTGCTTTAGAATTGATGAATCTCACATGCATATCTCACATGCAAATTCACCGATGAATTTGTTGAAAGTCATTTGCAGAACTATTATAGTCACAGTAAACATATCAGACAAAAACCTATGTTGACTTGTATATAATAATGCCATAAATCCATGTCAAACCATTGGAAAATCTGTGCTAAGATCATGTGACCAGGACTGATGATTCTCTGGTCACATGATGTTGAGGATCTCAGTCCTCTCTGCTAGTCTCTGTCCTGATATCTGGCTTTTTGCCCAAACATAGCAGCCTGCCCTTTGGCAGAGCGTCAAACGCGTCGTCTGTCACCTCCGGAATGAAGCCACACGCTGCGGGTCATAGATCAAAGGCCGCGGTGCCAACCACTTTCTGGGACCGTAAGTAGGATCACACCGGGCTGGGCGTATACAGCGAGGGCCAGGAAAGGTGGAAAGAGGAGGTGACCAGAAGATACACGGTCAACCGAGCACACAGGAAATGCTCTAATGTGTGTCACCTACAGCGCTCATCCACGAGTTTAAATCAGAAAAAGCCCTTTTCAATGTAATCGAAGCACCTTTCATCCACAATTCAGATAACATTTCCAAGTCCCAATATGGCATGCTCAAATTCTGCAATGGACAATAAAGGGCGAATATGAAGATAAATAACGGCAAATCAGCACTAAACTGGTCCAAAGAATTTTGCTGTGATGCCAGTAGCTGGACGGCTGGATTAGGGACAGGTATGTGTAAACAGGCCCTGGGGCCCAGAAAGAAGACATCCCACCTAATACACAGACCAACAGCTTTGCACCCAAATCCGATTCCATTCACAGGGCAATGATCTGGCAAATTTAACATGAGTGGGGGTGTGTGCAGTGAGACAGGGACAGGGCCTAAGCAACCGGGAGCAAAATCAATTCCTTCTGCTTTATAACTCACAGGAAAACTTTCTGGGGGGTGGAGTAGCGTGGCATAAAAGCTGAATTGAACAAAGGGGTAATCAGTGCACTCAGAAACATTTCACATCAATAATAAACAGCCGTCAGAGGCGCGATCTCTGCTGAATGGGTGAAGGACTCTGGGATTTATTCAGGCCTGAGAGGAGGTCACTGTTCCCATCACGTTAATCGGAAAATGATGAAGATGTAGGCAGAGGTGAAATTCCGGGAATAATCCTGGCGAATCGCAGGAGTGTCCCGGCAATCATGAGCAGTCTGCCTCCCGCTTTAAAATTAAAATTAAGCCATCGGTGACACCCCCTGGGAAATTACACAGAATACAATCTTCCGAGAGGCAGACGTGGACCCCAAGCAGAAGAAACGCAGAACTTCACTTTTAAAAGCCCCCCCCACACCCCCTCACCCCAGGTGGGGTATTTGGTGACATGTTGGGCCATCTAAAGGGGTAGATAAGGGCGGCTTGGGTTCCGTGGCTGTGGTGCAGCATGACAAACAGGACGGTGACATCATGGTGCCGGACTCATTGTTTGCACGTCACATTGAATACTGGATCCGAGTCCCATTGAGGTCTGGGGGGCGTCTTGCCCTTATATGGTTTCAGTATCTGCAATCACACGGTCGCCTGGAGGGAGCCCATGTGTGTAACGGGAGCCCACCGGAGTCATCTGTACATGCGATGGCTCTGTGTCCGTGTGGCGGGCCGGGCTCGCCACCAGTTCCGTGTTCCAGAATCTACCGTTACACCTAGTGCTTCCCCGACTGCGAGCTGTGGCCACGGTGGAAGACGAAAACCTCCCATCAACACCATTAACTGGACACCTTGCCACCCAGTAATAACTGGGGGGGGGCGCTGAACTCAGATACATGTGAGAGAGTGAATACGGTACGACAAACGCAGTATACAGGTGCCATGTGGGGCCTGTCGAGCTGATTGCGGTACTGTTGATGAAAAACCCTTTTAGGTGTCTGTGATGCCCTTAGAGGTCACCATGGAAACGAGCCCTTCCTACCAAAACCGTGTGCTGCAATGCATTCCGGGCTGTATTCCCAGGACAGACGGTCCTGTGCCGCTTCGTAGGTTCCGCGCCTTGGGATCCAGGAGAGGACGCACGCCCCACCTCCACATCCACGGGACAGTAGCCGGGACAACCATGCCAGTCACCACGGTGACCACCGGAGCTGTAACCTCATCCTGTGAGCATTCTGCTATGTAAATAAACAGGTCCGGCATCCCCCAGCCTGGGTACGTTTAAAAGAATGACATGCAACACATTTTAAAACCAATAAACGGAATGACGGCCAGGTTCATGTCAAGAGCACATTCAACGGGCTCCACATGCACCTGTTACACTTCGAATTAGCCAGATTAACCTTCATTCTGTAGCCATCCTGCCACGTTACACCCCCTGACCCATGAACCAGTGCAGCTGAGTCACACGGCTATTTATACAAGCATTTAAAAGTTAAGAATACAGCACATCCTGCTGTAGAGATCAAGGTAAGAAAATATTGGGTGTTGTGATGAAATAAATCTCGTAAAAAGAGATATTATTCCAACAGAAACGCTAAAATAAACATAACCAGGATTTAAACATAACGAGGCAGAGACAAACGCATGGCACATGTGGAAACACGTGTCTGCATGCTGCTTACAGGTCAAGATGTTATTCCTGGTAACTCCCAGACCACCTGTGAGCTCGTGGGTACAATGATTGCGTACGGTGAGTGCTTATGATGAGTGTGGTGAGTATGGTTTGTGTGGTGATGATCATCAGCGAATTATTCCACCTGCCATGTGTTTTGTATGCACTGCACCACTGTATGTGGTCGCACCTTCCAATCCGTACTGAATGCCGCCAAGCCTGCTGGGACGTGTGAGGGCCAGGCGTAGGTTGATTTACTCTACCCCCCCCCCCCACATACCTTTCCTTAGTTTTCTTGTCTGCTCTCCTCCAGGAAATCACTTCTCATTCTGTTTGTATGTAGTCAGCTTTTTCAATCACATACCCATTACCCTGATGCCTGTTACTCTCGAACAGAACCCGGTATTCCCCAGATAAACATGCTTTTTTACTGCCCCAGCTGCGAGACACATGATCCAGGTGTGCCGTCCCACACAGCCCCATAAATGATCCTAATTCCTTCAGAGTTTTTACGGAAACACCAATGGATCCAAGCACAGGGGAAACTGGTTTTAATTCTTTAGGCAATGGGCAAAGGCGCCTGCTCAAACTGTCACTAGGGGCCGGTTTGTTGTTCCTGGGGCCCATGCCCCCCTCCCAGGTGTTTCAAAATCTAAATAAATAGCTAACAGTCAGAAGATTATAGAACATGCTGCTTCAGCATCTCCTAAATATAGAACACGTTTATTTAATGTTTAGTGTAGTGACAACTTGTAGCCAACAGGGGGCGGTAAACCTCAAGTGCCCCATGCAACCGTGTGATTTGATTGGTGGAAAACACTGACTATCAACTGGAATTCCTGGAGAAAGTGGCTCTCGTTTACTTCACCCATGTCTCCAGTTAAGGTCCGTTTCAGATAACATATACACCAGACGATGGTGAGGTGAGGTGTGGACAAGCATGTGGCCTGGCTAATAACCGGACCCATGTCTGAAAAACGCCTCGTCTTTTTGCAGCTTTAATCAACCAGTCAGCCCTTCAGACTGTCCCTATAGTGACAGTACAACAAATTAATTGTTTGTAAATAGTCACACTGGATATCGTTCACCTTCACTATTGAATGTCGGACGGCCTTAAACGCATGCAGACAGCTCCTTGGTGGGTCTGATGAATCTCAAGGCCAATACTCCCCTGTGCTCGTGCATCACGGTGTCATAAGCGCGGATGATGAATTAACTTCTCTTTTATTGTGACATTCTTAGGGAATAAGGCCAAACCGCATGAGAATCTTCACATTTTTCAGTTCATTTGAAACAGAAACATAGGAATTGCTGAGGAATTCAGTGCAAAGGCGCTGTTTCCACAGTATAAACAAATGCTATGCTGAAAACTAAAGGTTGTTATTTGAAGAGCGATAAAGGTCTGTTTTGAGGATTCTGCATCTCACCAGTATCACTCCCTGCTCAAAAGCCTCTCCTAATAAAAAGTGCATGAGTTTTTTTAGAAGTCTGCTCACTGAAATGCACTTTTCACAGACGGCCTACGACAGGCGGGCGGTGCCCAGGCGCGTTTGAGGCTACATCTTGCCATACATAATTCTGACTGTTCAAGTCAAGCAGGGGATGCTGTTCATCATTAAAAAGCATGGATGCAGCTCTGCCGGGAGCAAAAATGATGAAAAATCATCAGTGGGGAAAAAAAAATCACAGTAACTGTTCGCATTTTGAAGGTCATTTCCATACGCATGTAAAATCAGGGAGACGCGTCAAACATGCATGCGAGCGTCGACAACACGTGTCGGGATTGGCTGCTTCGCTGTCTGAGAGGGTAATTCACCCGTCAGGGGCTGACGATCACACCTCGGGACCGACTCTATTCCGCCGCACTGACAGAAAAACCTGCCTCGTCGGGAAGATTAAAGATAAAGCAGCAGGGGGCACGTCGGGCGAAATGGGGAACAGGGCCACGCAGAGGAAGGGAAGGGAGAAGGCGGGGGCTCCAGCATGGGTGTGGGGGCTCATTATACTGCGCTGACTGGCCTTGTGCTCTGTGGTATAGTATGGTAGAAGAAGAATAGATGGATGGATGGATGGATGGATGATTGGATGGATGGATGGATGGATGGATGGATGGATATTATTAAAATAGCATCCAGATGCATTTTGGATACAGTTTAAATGAATATCGAATATGACACCATAACAGGTGCCACCCCCAACAGACACAGGGCACAGTATGATAACACATCAGTGGCGCTCTGCTTAGCTCAGAAGGATATTCCTCTGCACTCAGCACCCAGACAGATTCCTTTGTGCAAACTCTACTATCTTATATGGCTTCATAACCGTTAATTACCTAAGGCAAAATAATCGATCATCCAATAAGAAAGGGGGCATGCAGCTCTTAGGAATGCTTACACTAGTGCACGGTAATAAAAGGAAGTCGATATAATGTTTTACCTACGTAAATGTTAAATATTAATGATATTATTTTGAATTTTATGCCTTTAAGAAATATTCCCACTATAAACAAGCTGTAATACTGCTAAAGCCGGCGGCTGCGTTCATTCATGAAAACGATTTGTGGCCTCTGGGGGGCGCTGCTGTGAACAGGCGCCTTACAGGCGGGTGATCCATCTCCCTCCGGTCATGACAGCGAGTCACGTGACTCTGAGATAATATCACTCTCACCTGCTGGTCGGGGACATTATATCCACGTCTGGGCAGAAGGAGAGCGTCAGTCAGACAGACAGATTTAATCAGCTGGAGGTTGGTGGGGGGGGTGACCCCATATCACACGCACGCCCCCACCCCCACCTGCAACAACAATAACGAGGGCAAGCTTTTACACCAGGGAGCCCAGCCAAACAGACTGTGACGCAGCAAAACGAAGAGGGTCATACGAAGACTACAAAACGTTCGAACTGCGCAAAAAGCAGCCTCACTTTTTAATGGGTTTCGGATTCGTTTATTATCACCGAGGTCAGCCGAGAAGGTTATTCATTAACCACAGGAAAACAAAGCAGATTCACAGATGAAAGTTTTCTTAATGATTTTTTAAACAAGGCCCATTACTCAGTTACTGAAGCAATGCAAATATATTCAGCATAACTGGACAGTGAATCCACCCGGACGGCTGGTGGCACATGCTAAGCTGGAACAGTTTCCTAACACAGGAAACTGAGTCACAGGGGTGCGTTGGCCTTCAAACCACGTGACCACCGGGCAAACCTTGTTCCCACAGGGCCCCGCCCACCAAATACCACGCACACCTGCCAGTCACGGAGGGTGCTGACCCTGCTCTCAGTCACAGCCACACATCAGACTCGGAGATATGGACTAAGCCCACTTGGGCCAATAGGGATTTTTACTGCTATTTCGATGGCCACCCTGGGACCCGAGGGCCCTCTGGGTAATATCTATAAGATTGCCTGTCGCCCAAACACGCAGCAGGTCTTCCTCAGTTGACTCAGGAGCCAAACTCAATTCCATTAATGTTTCTTCTCACAGCTAAGAATGCTTAAGGCTTCTCTGGCAAAAAAAAAGGAAAGAAAATTTGGGGGAAAAACCCACGTGGGCTTTATCTCCCTCCCGCTTTGATCAGGATGAAAGCAGCAAGCAGGAAGGGCCCACATGGAGTCAATGTTTGTTTTTTAGTTTGTTTCTCTTCATTTTGTGTCCGCCTCCATTCCGTGGGGCTACGTGTTCCTACAGGGTAACAAAGGAACTGAACGTCACCGCGATAGGACCGCCCCCTGACGCTGAACCAATCAGCCAGTGGCTCCACGTGCGTCAGGCAGCTCCTCTGACCAATCTCAGGGTTACGTACCAGCAGAGACAAGCAAGGGGGGCATGGCCCCCAGAGCAGCCTCTGACCGTTAGCTGACCTGTACTGCTGCGCTCATGGACCCAACCAGGAGGGGGGGCACGGGGAGGAAAACCTCCTGCACCCTCATCCAGCAGGTGGCACCGTGGGACCGGGGCACTAATTGAGAATAAGCTTCCTGATATTTCCTGTGTTATGAAACTGTTCCAGCTTAGCATGTGCTAATTTATTTAAATACAAAGGGAGTCACCCCCCCCCCTCGCATTTGAGACATAACAGAGGAGTGTCCAGGCGAGACAGAGTGACGTTAAGCCGCAGGAAGATACCTCATCTCCAGTCCCGCCTCCACTGAGTCATCCAGCTCCACACAACGGCCTGGAGGCAACGAGGGAGCCCAATAACAGGCGTCGGGGAAGGATGGAAAACACCCAACATGTGACATCAGCATCACCCAGAAGCTAGGGGGGGGCTGCAGTGGTGATGATGCTGGGCATTAAACCAACACACTATGGTCTGTCCATCCATCCATCCATCCAACCATCCATCCATCCACCATCCATTCATCTATACATCCATCTACTCATCTCAGTCAGGGGGTGCCACGGTTTCTGTACCTAATCTCATAATTGCAAGTGTTTTTAGGGGATCCTCAGACATGTTCATGAACCTGCAGCTGTCAGCATGTGTACACTATGCATGTGCATGTGTACCTAGGTGCGTGTGACTCATTCATGCATTAATTGTGATTTATGGATTAAAGATATGATTTTCTTGTTTTATGGATTAGTGCCTGAGAGGTTGTTTCTCCTGATAACCTGGCCGACATGGGTGAGGGAGCCCGCAGGCAGCATTGCAGCGCCCCCCCCAGGCGGTGCCCAGCTCGAATGCCACCATCAGTCACACCATCGATCCAAGCTGCCAATCGATGTCCATATACAGCGGGAACGCAGAGAATCGGGAAGCGCAGCAATTAGGAGATTGGCCTGACGATATGGGCTGAATCGGTGAGGGGAGAGGGGACATCCGCTGTCCAAAGAGACAGCAGAGCAAATACCGCGAACATTCCCATTACAGCTCTCCCCCGGGGAACATGCAGGTCCACCCAAACCTCTGTCATGATATTGTCACCTATCCGGTGTTCCTTTGTCTCATCAGATGGGGCCCCGTGACTCACAAATGCCCGTAAGCTGCGTCTCTTGGTTCTGCCAGTGATGAACACCATCCCGTACTGCCAGGCATCATTCACTGGAACACCATGAAAGCCCAGCCAGACCAGACGGACCCCATACCTGTCTTCTACAAATCTTTGCACTGGATCACCCCGTCTGGCCCCTTTCCAAAAACAAGGGAGGTGTCAGCCTGTTCTCACGTGTCCTTTCCACGGTCCCTAACGACAAGGAGATGCTCTGCTAATCTGGGGAAAATGCAGGCTAGTTTTTGTGTGGCAATGTCTGTGTTGCCTAAGCAAATGCTGGAATCGATGTAGGCAGTGTGGCTAAAAACATCGCACCCTTAAATAAAAATCCCCTTAAAGTACACACTGGACGGAAAGGAAGACTTATAAGAAAAGTGTCCTTAGCATTTTCCCGCTAACCCGCTAATTTCCCCACTGTCAGGATGAATAGACATCACTAGACATTATTTCCCCTACACAGAGCGTGGAGAACGGGGGCACTCAGGCGTCCATGACAACACAGCTGTCCCCTGTTTATCGCAATACCGGGCAATATTTCTAATTCACTTAGAGCCGAGCACATCAATTTCCATAATGCAAATGAGGGTTTCAATAACATAACTAATAAGAGACTGGTGGGGTGTCGGGGGGGGCAGCTGGGGGGCTTGGTAATTAATCATATTCTTGCCGCCCTGCCAAATATTATCTAGAACACTGTTCCGCATTAACCCCTCCCTAGCTATGCTGCTGTTGTCGGAGTCAGCATCATCCAATCAGGAGCTGCCTCTAAAAGTGTGTATCAGCGTCTGCATTGTCCAATCATAAGCTGTCTGTGAAGTTAGGCATGTGCCGGCGTCTGTACACGTGCATAAATCACTTCGACGGAATCACATAGACGACATTCCCGATACTTTGTTGTAATGCAAAGACAGAGATGGGCAGACAAGGACTGTTTAACCGCGATCCTCTTTCAGGAAACACTGGAATCAGGCAGGATAGGGATCAGGGCTACATGTAAAAAAACATAAAACATGAAATGCAAACACAAATAAAAAATAAAGGAGTATGGTGACAAAGGAAAACACAGCCAGACTGGCAAGCCAGGGACAAAAGCGATCGGCTGCACGTTAGACCTCGGGGAGGCTGAGTGTCTGCTGCAGCTTACGGCAAAAAAATAAACAAATGATATGACTCTCAGGATGAACAAGCACGACTGTAATCACCCCATAAAGCCCGGTCACCTGGCCTAATGTCACCCCCCCCCATACTAATGGAACCACTCACCAGCACTGTCCTTCATGCATAAATGCTACTGTATGCACCTCACTGGAGAGGATACCTCACTTGGGCTAACGGTACCTCTGTGTCTGTTTGTGACTTCAGAGGCAGAACGTTAAAGCGATATGCATCATAAAGGGTCTGGGGCCACCTTCAGGGCAAGGACATGGGGCCTAAAATTACATGTGACTTTATCGTGTGGCTTCGAGTTCGTTGGCATCACACCAAACCATTCTGGGAACAGTAAACCCAAAATGGAACCTCCGACTCTGAAAGCGGTGAGCCTTGCATGAAGGTCTCAGAGGCAGGTGGGGCTGGCTCAGATCTCACGCCGTGGCTGGATGGGTGTGTGCTTTCCTCCGTGAGCCAGCCAGTCACATGCTTGTCCTGCTCCTCCATGTGACAGTGACAGGGACACACTGTGACAACAGGCCTGACAGCACGCTGCCCGTGGAGCTGAGTTCACCAGAGCTGCAGTGCTCATACGTCTGTTTGCTCCGCTTCCCGTTCATGTTTACAGCTAAAGATATAAATGGATTTACAGAGATCCCCCGCTATACCGCGGTTCAGCCATCGCACCCCTGCTATATCGCGGATTTTTCTCCGACGCATCACAGTTCTCTGCGTATCGCGTACCTTGCTTGTGGTCCGATTGTTGTGAGCAAACGTTTTGTGAATTATGTTACTCATATCCTTAGCCCGACATTCACATATGTGTTTACAAAGTGTGTTTACAAAGTTTACATGTGTTTAAAGCGTGTGGGAGGGCTATTTTAAGGCTTAAATAATTTTTTAAATGGTTATTTATATGGTCTTTCTATATCACAGATTTTCATCTATCGCTGATGGGTCTGGAACGTAACTTCCGCAATAGGTGGGGAATCACTGTATTGTGTTTCCTCATCCCCAATGATCCCCCCCTAACCCCCTGGATGTTTTGCCCCCAGCATCAGTTTTTAGTTAATTCCTTGTCAAAACACTGCTTAAATTTCCTATGTCTGTCCGCTGTTCAAAGAGCACAGGTTTCCTTGAGTGACAGTTGTCCTGCACTCTGCTTGTAAACACGAGTCTACTTCCAGTCAGTAACTAACAGGCCTCCCCCCGATTCCACCTCCCTGACTGCAGCACACGCTACACATGATCCCCACCACATATGTGCATCGCCCCCCCCCCCCCGAGGTTTGGGGGCCCCTGGGGCCACAAACAGTATGCACACTAGGGAGGGCATGAGGCCCCCCCCATGAAAAGCGTGGCTGCTTGATGCCACAGGGAGTGTACCACACATGAGGTGACATTCAAATCCCCCCCCCCCCCCCCCCAGCTCAATAAAAGACACAGGAAACAGCTGGGGAGAGATAACAACCATGACTTTAATTAGCAAGCGGCCTAATTAACAGTCGGTTTTGTGTTTCTGGCATGGCATGATGCATGCAGCTGGCTCTGTTCGACACCGAACCACGCAGACCAACAGTGGCCATCCTAGCAGATAGGGCTGAACGATTTATCAATTTCAATTCGAAATCGCGATTCGAAATAACGCGATTAGCAAATCGCAAAGGCTGCGATTTAGGACATACATTATACAGCAGGGTTTAAAACTGTTGTGAGAATAGTTTTCCGAATTCATGCTGTGCTTCCTGTGTGACAGTCATGCTCACCAATCAGAAGTGGCCCGAGACGACGGAGTATACGCCCACAAACAGCAAACACGTGAAACGCGAAGACAGATGGGCACCAATCATAATAGGAGCGACAAACGTAGGGCACTAGGGTGGTAACTGATCTAGGGTATAGGGATTGTAGGTGGCAACTGTACTATAGTGATAGGGTGGTAACTGAACTAAGGTGCTAGGAGGGTAAAAATTAGATACAGTACTATGGAATAGGGTGAATAAACTTGGTACTAGGCTAGTCCATGAACTAATGTGCTAGGGTAAGAGGGTGATTAAACTGGAGTGCTAGGGTAATCAATGAACTAGGGTGTTGACAGAACTCAAGGATGCTAGCATAATGGATTATGGATGTAGGGTAATAAATGATCTAGTGTGCTAGAGTGATTCATGAAATTGGACGGTAGGCTAGTTACTGCACGTAGGTGCTACGATAGCCCAGCTTTCTTCTGAGACATGCCTGCAGTGAGGGGCGTGCAGCGCAGGTTTTACAACTCGGAGAGAAATGCTGACAGTGGCAGGCTTGGACGGGCGTAAATCTGGCACGTGCTCCGTGATAAGGCCTGAGGAAGCTCCGCAGAGCCTCAAACGGGGCGAAAGGCTCATGAGCATTACGTACTGGTATGGGCCTTGGAGCAACCCTCTGGACGATCACATATTGCCCAAGTTGTATGCTCTGCAGCAGTGGTTTTTACCACCATCAAGCCACAAATCTGTGTGAGGCCCTTGAGGTTTGGGCACAAAGAGTCTCTACAATAGGGGAGGGCCCAAACTGACTTATGGAGTGGGGGGCCAGAAACAACAAACCCACCCCTGACGGTCTGTGCGCCACTGGGGGAGGCTGCCCACACGCTGCCGCGATGCAACACACATGGTCTGAACAAGAGACTCCCCCACATAAATCAATATCCAAAATTTATTTAATAGTCATAAGCTATGGAGCTGGAGCCCAAGGGCTCTGCAGGGCACTCGGCCACATCTCAGAGAGAGAAACTGGACTCGAACTCACTGCAATGAAAATAAAGAAACGCGATACATGAGAGTAACAGAGAGCCGGACGCCAACTGTGCCGCCACTGGAGTAAAACACTGCAGCTTCAAGAACGGGGCGTAAAACGGCACAGTATTGGGAGCTGCGTCTGCTCGGGGGGCAATGAGGCCAGTGTGAGCGCAGGATGCTAATTTTCACTGTGGAAAATCAGACGTAGTTTAGCTGGTTCACCAGCGGAGCAGCGCTGGCACCATATGTGAGAAGATTTTTATTATAAAGGCTCTCGTATCAATTGCTGTCTCTGTACTGCAATATTTGGTTCTGCGTTACAAACCACGCTTAGAGAGGGTCAGCGGTTTTTAGAGAAAAGCAGAAAACACACAAACACCCCATAAAAACTCAACCCAGGTGCATCTTTAACATAAGCTGAGCACAGGAGCTCAGCGGAGCAGGGGAACCCTTCGAACTCCAGGGGGTGCAGCGTATGCTAAGAGCAATGGACAGGAAGCCGCCCAACTGTAGCTATCGTTTCACGGAGGGCGGCCGCTGCAAATGTCAATCGCTCGTTTCCCGAGTCTGACAAACTCAAGATCCTCGCTCCTGCTTAGCGGAGCCAAGCTCAGCAGAAATCGCACGATAGGAAGAGCAGGCTGTCTGGGTGTCTCAGAATACCTGCCCACCTGAGGCTGCTCCTTCTGGGCTCGTCCTTGCCTGCCCACCCCCATCCCCTCCTTGATAGCTTGGCTGAACTCCACACCAAATATTTCTACCTGTGGCAGTATGTGGATCATTCGCTGCCGACCCCAAACGTCCATGGAAAGCAGTGCAGAAAGAAAAGATTAAAAAACAGGAGTCTACAGTTTCACTAAGTCAGAAAATAAAAGACATCCACTCACATTTTCAAATGTGTTTGGTAGATTGATTAAAAATCCACTCGCGCTTTTCTCCATTCTGGAGTGAAATCCGAGAACCAAGCCCCAGTAATGTATCAAATGTCACGTTGGATCCTGGAGTGTCCACTGTCTTTCATAGTTTTCCTCATAGGATTTAGATGTAAAAGAACAGCAAACATGCCAAGGATACCCTACATGCTGTGAATGCTATAGTAAACTCATCCACCGTCCCACAGCAAAGGTGACTAGAGGAACAAGGACTGAGAGATGATGAGGGGGGAGAGTGTGGCACTCTGAGGGGGGGATCCACTACTACGCCAAAGAGGTACCAAACAGTATATAACAGCGAGCAAAAACGCTCAGGTCACCCCGCAATAAGTGATCCGAAGCCCTATGGCAAGTACCGTCATTCCTACAGCAAACATAATCCTTTCAACATGCCATGAAAATATGATTGTGGGCAAATAACACCAGCCAATTACTGTAATATCAGGCCTGGCTTACATCCAGTGAAGGCTGTGTTTGTAATTCACCCAAAAACACACGTCAAATAGTGACAAATGCCAGCCACATGCGGAGAAGGCAGTATCTCTCCAAAGATCAGGCAACAGCAAACTAAAGTGACATTAAACATAGTGAGTGCTTGCGGGATGCGCAGACTGTACGGGCAATTATGCAAATCGGGCATCTCGAGGCCCTTTAAATGGTCTGTGCCCAATGGAGTTATGTTCTTATCAATTTCATTTTACACATCTGCGATTTGATTGCTGTAATTCACTTCAAGCTGGATGGAAGTGCTGAATCATTAATTTAACAAGCAGCAAAAGAGCGATTTTATTTTAATCACTTAAAATACCCTGCATCCAGAGATGGTCTGCTCCCAGCTTGTTAAACACATTCATTAATTATTTTTTCCCACAGTCATTTCCAGAACATTCCTTTAGTAATTATTTAGTAAATTATGCAAAACACGCTAGAAACTTTAAGAATAATAAAAGAAATACCCCCCTAACCCTGAGCTTAGCTGGCTCCATTGTCTTTGATGATGGCCTACTGATGCTGCCACGCTTGTGCGTCAACCTGAAAAGATCTGAACATTTTTTGCCATGAATCCATTTGCCAAAGCCCTTAAGCTTGGATTTCTGCAGGATATCCGACGGCAAAATGGAAACGCAGTCTGGGCTGAAAGCGCCCCCAGGAATTCAAAGCATTACATGCCGTTCCAAAACATGAGCACCATTATTTTTTCTTGTGTTTGCAGTTTCGGCATCGTCTACATCATCAACGTCGCTCCATAATCGAACCGGAAAGGAAATTTCAGGCCTCATTAATCGATTTTTCCACAGATTTTAATAAATCAGCTGACGCACAAGCGTGGCAGCATCAGTAGGCCATGCAACTCAAGACAGACGGTAGAGGCTGCGAGGCCCTGATGAGCCCCATGAACTGGTGACCTGTATTAAGAATCCGTAATTGTACTTTTACAAAAAGCCATGCGCTGCACACACCCAAACATTCAGGCCTAGCTGGTTTCCTAGCAACCACAGCTGAAGGGTGGCTGC